>NC_134361.1:52067455-52402455 GCF_048569485.1 Anomaloglossus baeobatrachus | reverse complement strand
GGTGGCTTATTGCACCCCGCGCACCGGTGGGAACGTATACCGGGCACCCCTCTCACAGCAGGCCTATCACTGCATGTTTGATATGTTGGTGGCAGAGGATGAAGCCACCTCCACCGAAGAGTCGGAGTAAGGGCAGTGGAGTCCCGTTGTAAGTTGTCCCCGTTGGGACCACCGGTGTGTTGTTTAAAAATTTGAAAGAATGATGAGAATAATTACCGAACATTCATCTGATTTGCAGAGTGATTGAAACCGGTCGTTGCCAGCACCGTTGTCCCCGTGGGGACTGTGTGAAAAAAGTTATGCGTAGAAACTACTACGGACAAGCCCGAGAACTGGCAGGGCAACCACAAACTTGTGGTTTGTAAATAAAAAAAAATATGTTTTAAGGCTTAACCGTTACCGCCTCCGGAGAGGCTGATTTGGAGGATGGGCCTTTAGGGAAGTGATGGCCCAGGCCCGCCACTACCGCAACCGGTGGCGATCCTCTGGGGGTTTCAGGGGTTCCCCATGGACGTGGGTCCCCTGAAAAGGACAGAACCCGCTCGGGTAACTTGTGCTGGACTGGGGTCAAGGGGTGCTGCCCATTTGCTTAGGGGCAGCATCAGGGCCAGGTTACTTGGGTGGGAGAGAGCGGAAGCCGTTACCGTTTAGCAACGTTCAAGTAAGAGTACCTCCCGATGTGGGAAGATGTTATTATATTTGTAATATGTTTACCGTTTATCTTTTCCAGTTTGTGAAAATAAAACCGGTGATGGACGGGCAGCCCGCGGACGGTCTGCATTTTACTAAGGGGGAATGTGGCGCCCTGGACAAGCCACGGGCCACAGATAACACCTACACACCCTACACTCCCGGTCAGGCACACCAAAGTCAGACAAAAACCCTTGTTGCTTTCCTCCAGGGGCTGATGTTCACACCAGGGGGTGGGCCAGGCGGTTGATCCTGCCCACCGAGGAGTTCACAGTCCCGGAGGCGGGAAAAGCAGGCAGATGAGTTGAGGAGTGGAGAAAGATTAGAGTTGGAAGTTAAAGTGGAAGGAGGAAAGTGGCAGTTAAGCGGCCTGAAGTTGGTCCGGGTGTGTGGCCCGGACGGATCAGCAAGGTTGGCAGACGGTGGTGACCGTCTGCAGGAGTGGCCTATTTGAGCTAACCGTAAGGACCGTGGACGGGCGGTGGCCCGGCGGTACCGGACCAGTATGCAAAGAGAAGCCAGCACCATCCAGCAGGGGCTTACGGACCCCGGCAAGGCTAGGAGTCGCCGTGAATTTGCCAAATCCGTTAGCGAAGGGAACCTCCTGGGTTTCCCAGCAGCCAAGTCCCGACAGAAGGCAACCGTCCAACCGAGAGAGGGAAACACAGTCACCGCCAAGGCTAAAGCTCCCAGGGCCAGAGCCTGTGGGCAAAAGGTGCTCCTTCAGCAACCTTCAAGCTGGAAAGCGGGTTACCGGTGGGAACCCATTGGAACCGTTACACTACATAGGTGCAGGGAAAGGCAGTCACCATCAACCTGCCGGGAGAAACAACACCACAGCCGTCTGTGGGACCCGTCCATCCAGCCGTGTGTTTTACCGAGAACTGTGTCTTCATCATTGGCTGAGTGAGTACCACCATGCCGTGCGGCACAGCGCTGTCCCCACGACCCTGCACCTCACCAGGCCCCGTAACCCGCCTGCAATCCATCCCTACCCCATCACCGGGCCCCGGGACAACCAACCCCCTACCCACGGAGGGGAGAACTAACATCCAAGCTGCTCCCTGTCATCGCTACCGGGATCCTCGTCCAGAGCAGCGGTGGTGTCACCAATATCACCACAACCGTGGGTGGCGTCATGGACAATAACCAAATCCCCACAATCCAATCCCCACCCTTTTCACTCACGGGCGAGGAGCGCCGCTCGAGTCCCCGGGATCCGGCCCACCGCTCGAGCCACCACCGAGCAGCAGTAGCCGCAGCAGCAGCGGCCAGACCCGAGCAGTGGGAGAGCGCAGCGTCCCCTCCTCCGCCCGCGACATATATATATATATATAAATATATACATACACACACACACACACACACACACACACACGTATATATTATATACACATACATTTTTTTTTTTTTTAATATAATTTCATTAATTACATATAGCATTATTACCAAGGTGCAACAGTTGGATAATCACATGACTTATATTCTGAATATCTTTCATTTTAATTTCAGTAAAGTATTCCCAAGCGTTCGACTTCAACACTATTAAAAACAAGAACTTCTAATTATATGTAAGAGAAAATACTCTGCAGAAAGAGCTGTAATACCATTTTACTTGTGATTGAAGTTATATTTGGCGATTGCATTTCTACACAAGGACATTTTGCCATTATTCAATTCAGAAAAGCAGTGCTGACATCAAACAAAACCCGAGTTCTTTCTTTTTATAGAACAGAACCATTTTTTTTCTCTCTAAATGTAGCTGCCCACCATCAATGTGTCATGAGAAATGATATCAGAACCAGGATTATTTCTGTTAAAAAATGCTATAATAGTTGTACCTGTTTCTGTACAGACCTGAGGAGCTGTTCTTAAAATCTATTATTTCTGTCATTTCCGTAGTCTCTATAAAGGCATGTTCCCATGGCCGTATTTTCACTCGGAGTGCAATACGTGAAAAAATGGATAGCATTTGGACCAATGTTATTCAATAGGGCAGTGCAGATGCCAAATGATATCAGTGGCGGAATCTGTGCGGGAAGAAATGGCAGCATGCTCTATTTTCCTGCAGAAATCAGTTGAGAGTCACCCATTTAAGACTATGGGTACGAGGGGAAAAAAAAAACAAAAAAACGGATGCTAATGCATTGGATTTTTATGACTACATTGCATTTGCAATTCTGTAATACAGGAAACAGTCTTGTAAATTAGTTATAGCGACTACTATAAGAAAACAATGCATGCAAATTGCCCAAAAGTGAGAAAAAAAAAAAATCATATGACGTTTCTGGATGAAATCAGACTGCTTTTTCACACTAAATAAAAAGACTGATGGCACTTCCTAATAAACAAGTGTGGACAGGTACATACTGAACATGAGATATATTATAACAAATAAAGAGACAATTGCAGTCTGCAATGTTAAGTAATGTTAACAATGAATATAGGAGTATGAACATACCTTACGGCTACGAATATATACATAAATTCAGACACAGCGTATAACAAAGGTCAGTTTTACGTGAGCCCAACGCTAACGTAAAGGCGTATCTTCATTTTTCTATACAGTAATGTGACCTAGCCTAAAAATCAGTCATTTATTACCTGATAATTAATGACCACTAGAAATCCCTATTGCTCCTAGTGATGGCAAGTAGAATGTACTGAAATGTATACAGGCCAGTCATTTTTTTTTATGTGAGCCCAACAGGCAACATCAAGACGTATTTCAACTGTTTTTGTACAGTCATATGACCCAGCCTAAAAATCAGTAAATTATTTCCTGATAATTAATGACCACTAGAAATCCCTACTGCTCCTAGTGATGGCATGTGGAATGCACTGAAATATATTTAGGCCAGTCATTTAATTTTATGTGAACCCAACAGCCAATATCAAGGCGTATCTCAACTGTTTTTATACAGTCAAGAGACCCCAAACTAAAAATCAGTCATTTATTTCCTGATAATTAATGACCACTAGAAATCCCTACTATTCCTAGTGATGGTACCTAGAAGGTAATGAAATATATCTAGGCCAGTCATTTATTTCTTAGATAGCTTTATTAGAATCAGTTTGCTAACTTTATATAAAGCATTCATTATAGCACCATATTAAAAAAAAATATTCTACATTTACAAACTTTTGAGTGTTTCTTTAAAAGTTTAGACTAGTGTACAGTGGTTGTCTCAAGAAGACAAGCTGTGCCAATATGTCCTATTAGATGGGTCAGTTTGGGAGGACTTGACTTTTTTTGGACTGCCAATGAATCCCGACAGTGTTCTATTGTACTTCAACCTGGAAAATAGCTAACAGGCGGTTCTGGGTTGTCAACCATCTGCTAGGCGTAACTAATGCTCCCTGGTGCATTGCATTCTGTATTATGAGGATATTCTCCACAATAGTTTGAGGGTGCAAGACAGCACCCCATAGAAGTACCGTACAGTGGTACATTGACTGTATCTAGCTCCTAATTTTATTTACGGTTACTGAGAACTTTATATATCAATCATTTGATAATAGTATGTCATCAGTTGAGCACTGGGTACAGCAGATTATTTTTGGAGAATATGGTGTTTGCTGCACAACTTTGCATTATTTGGCTATTGCAAACTGCATATATACATGAAATTGTCCAGGCAGTCTGCATATTACTCTGTAGTGACATTTCAACACATAATTTCATAGTAAGCAACTGTATTATAATTGTGTGGTGACAGCTGTGGGGTGCCGGCTATCGATGAATTTGCGTCTACCAGTCCTAATGGCTCTTACGAGCCCCACTCCATTGAAAAAAAATATGTTTTAAACAAGCTGGAACAATGGGCAGCAACTAATAGAATGTTTTTTACCAGGGAGAAATGCAAAGTCATACATCTTGGCAAGAATAATGAAATGAGCATATACAGCATGGGAGGAATGGAGCTATTCAAAAGCATGTGTGAAAAAGACTTCGGTATACTAATAGATCACAGACTGAACATGAGTCAACAGTGTGACGCAGCAGCAAAAAAGGCAAACACCATTCTAGGATGTATTAACAGAAGCATACAGTGTAGATCACGTGAAGTCATTATCCCCCTTTACTCCTCTTTGGTCAGACCTCATGTGGAATATTGTGTCCAGTTCTGGGCACCACATTTTAAAAAAAGACATCAACAAACTAGAGCAAGTTCAGAGAAGAGTGACCAGAATGGTGACTGGTCTGCAAACCATGTCCTATGAGGAACGGTTACAGGATTTAGGATTGTTTAGCTTGCAAAAGAGAAGACTGAGAGGAGACTTAATAGCTGTCTACAAATATCTTAAAGGCTGTCACACTGTAGAGGGATCAGTTTTATTCTCATTTTCACAAGGAAGGATGAGAAGCAATGGGATGAAACTGATGGGCAGGAGACACATTAGATATTAGAAAAAACTTTTTGACAGTGAGGGTGATCAATGAGTGGAACAGGCTGCCACAAGAGCTGGTGAGTTCTCCTTCAATGGAAGTCTTTAAAAAGAGGTTGGACGAACATCTGTCTGGGATGATTTAGTGAATTCTGCTTTGAGCAGGGGGTTGGACTAGATGACCCAGGAGGTCCCTTCCAACTCTACCATTCTATGATTCTATGTCTGATATTTAAAAAAAGATAAAAAAGGGGAACAAAATTAAAAATATATTCTAACGAACTTTTGGTGTGACCATCGGTGTGCATGGGAGGTGATCACAGGGTGCTGATAGTTTGCCATAACAGTCAGGGATCTGCTGAAGACCCTTGTGTCACTCATGATGGTTGTATGAAAACCAGCCTGTGACTGTCAGAGACAATTTTTGGTATATACAGCAATTCTGTGGCATTGCTGTATATAGGCCAAGCAATCAGATGATCACAACTTCAAGTCTACTAAGGGGACCAAAATAGTGAAAAAAAAAAGTTTTAAAAATATATGACAAAAATAAAAAAAAAATATAAAAAAAAGTTTAAAATCACCCCTTTTTTCCCCCCATTATAAAATAAAAAAATTACACATTTGGTATCGCGGTGTTTGTAAAAGTCCAATGTATCAAGATATAAAATAAATTAATATGGTAGATGGTGTTATGACAACAAATTATATAAAACTGCCAGAATTGTGATTTTGTCAGCAGCTGCACCAGCACAAACAAAATATATAATTGCAGGCAATCAAAAAATCATATCTACCCTAAAGTGATATAAAAGATATTGGTTCAGGGTGCAAAAATCAAGCACATAGGTATATATCCCAAAAATTGAAAACGTTACAGCTCTTAGAAAATGGTGACAAGCAAATGTAAAACAAAGAAAAAAAAACTTTTTTTTTTTTTTCCCCTTCTTAAAAATAGTATCTTTGGTATCTGTGTAATCACATTGACCTGGAGAAACATATAGTACGGCTATTTTTACCATAAAAAGAATGTTGTAAATAAAACAAACAAAAAAAAAACCCAAAACCTTCCTGGAATTACCCTTTTTTTCTTGTTATTTTTCTGCACTGGGACTTTTTTTTCCCCCTGTTTCCAGTGCATGACCTACCAAAATGGATGATGTCATTAAAAAGTAGAACTCATCCAGTAAAAACAAGCCCTCATATGTGTTAATAAGTGAGAAAAAAAAAGTTATGGCTCTTAGAATAAGGGGAGGAAAAAACGAAAGCGCAAAAATGGATAATCGTGTGTTGGGAAGGGGTTGATACCGCATGGAAGAAAAATTCAGAAGAAAATGTGTCTGGTCAGGAAAGGGGACATTGGTTTGGTCATCAAGTGGTTAAGCAGCTGTATGAAAGTGGTACTTGGCTGATGTGTAGAACTGTTAGCTAGATACCATACTGTATGAAGCATAGAATTGGGCATTTTTTTTTAACATAATAGAGGGCTAAAGTAGGTACCACATAGGGCATTATCAAGGGGTAAAGTTGGTATCACATAGGGCAATATCCAGGGGTAAAGTAGGTACCACATAGGGCAATATATAGGGATAAAGTAGGTACCACATAGGGCAATATCCAGGGATAAAGTAGGTACCACATAGGGCAATATCCAGGGATCAAGTAGGTACCACATAGGGCAATATCAAGGGATAAAGTAGGTACCACATAGGGCAATATCCAGGGATAAAGTAGGTACCACATAGGGCAATATCCAGGGATAAAGTAGGTACCACATAGGGCAATATCCAGGAGTAAAGTTGGTATCACACAGGGCAATATCCAGGGGTAAAGTTGGTATCACATAGGGCAATATCCAGGGATAAAGTAGGTACCACATAGGGCAATATCAAGGGATAAAGTAGGTACCACATAGGGCAAAATCAAGGGATAAAGTAGGTACCACATAGGGCAATATCCAGGGATAAAGTAGGTACCACATAGGGCAATATCCAGGGATCAAGTAGGTACCACATAGGGCAATATCAAGGGATAAAATAGGTACCACATAGGGCAATATCAAGGGATAAAGTAGGTACCACATAGGGCAATATCAAGGGATAAAGTAGGTACCACATAGGGCAATATCAAGGGATAAAGTAGGTACCACATAGGGCAATATCCAGGGACAAAGTAGGTACCACATTGGGCAATATCCAGGGGTAAAGTTGGTATCACACAGGGCAATATCCAGGGGTAAAGTTGGTATCACATAGGGCAATTTCTAGGGGTAAAGTAGGTATCCCATAGGCCAATATCCAAGGGTAAATTTGGTACCTCATAGGGCAACATGCAAACTAAGGCTATCTCTGCTATATACCATTAAAAGGAAATCTCTACAAATGTCTTCCGTCACAGCAGGTGGGTAACAGTTTGATGATCTTTAGGTTTTACGGACAACTTTAGCCAAGTTTTAAAAACTTTTCAAAGTAACAGAAAGATTAAAAGCTTTACCTTAATGAGGATCTTCTTATTCTATTCTGTCCTTGTCGCTTGGTGCCCTCCGGATGGCCAATTTTCTTTATATTCCATGAAGAATTGCAGAACGTTTGTGACCCCAAATCCTGTTAACCTCCTTGAAAGCAATCAAACAAAGTAACATTATTTCGCTAGTATTTATTGTCCTCTAGTTTTTGTGCAGTCTAAGTTGAAAACCGAATAAACAATAAACAAAAAAAAAATAAAATAGAAGAGAAGCTACTAGGATTAACAATTGGCAAAGCACAAAAGTTTCCATTTCACGTCCTTTAATATTTCTAAAGGGTAATTTAACTTAATCTTTTGAGGAGTCAGAGCAATATGTAAGAGGATAACTTGTAGGATCCTTGAGATGGGGCCAAGACAAAAGAAAGGCAATTCTCTAACACACTACACTTCAAAGATGCTCAAAGATGATATTCGCCCTGAATCCTGGAACATGCAATCCCAATTCAGTATTATCAAAATGAAGTACCATTGCACTTGTGTTTTTGAGAACAGGGACCAAAACTGAGCCTATTTTCTAAAAAATCAAAATGAGAAGTATCAGGATATTTCATCTTTCAAAGAGCCCCTTCAAAATACATTTTTATTTTAAATAAATTTATGAAATGCATCTTATTTTTATGTTTAGATCTGACTGAAAGAACAAACTCTGGCTAAGGCTACACAGCTATAAATAATAATAATAATAATAATAATAATAATAATAATAATAATAATAATAATAATAAAAACATAAAAAAAAAATCTGCATCCATAAAAGTCTGTTTTGTCAAAATGTAAAACTAATTAACCTGATCAATAAACAGCATAAAAGAGAAATAGTTTGAAATGGCAACATTGCTATTTTTTGGTTGACTTGCCACAACTACACTATAAGATAAAGCAATAAAAACATAATATCAACGGCAAAAATTGTATCAATAGAAATGTCAGCTCTTTCCAGAAAAATGAGCCCTCACACAGCTCCATAGATGTACAAATGAAAATGTTATGGGTCATGGAATATTAAGCCAAAAATTAAATTTGTTAAAAAAAAATAAATATTTTTTTTTTTCACCATTGAAGGCCTAGTTCACACGTGTGTATAAAATACGTATGTGAAAAATCCAAAACTGGTACAGGTTTCATCCATGTTTTCCATCAGTGTGCCATGTGTGTTTTCCTGATATGGATAAAGAAACAATGAAAAAAAGCTTCTCCTATACGTTGCAATGTTAAATGTCAGGCACGTAACTAGCAGGGTTTACCTAGTACTTAGTAAACCCACAGAAGGGGTTACAACACACAGGGAACACATGGGTCACGCTACAATGGAGGTCCCTGCCGCTAGGGAGAGGGGTGAGGGGACACCTCCTGAACTTACCTCAAGCTGCCTCCTGAGCTCCCTAGTGTCCCTTTACAGGTCTTTGAAACCTGTCGCCGAGCCGGATACCTTAGGCTCTCAGCTAGCCCTACACTCACCTGGCTAGTGAGCAGGCTGACAAGATCGCTAGTCTTGCCACTACAATACAGAAACACAAGGGAAAGAATACAAACAGGGGAAATAGACATGCAAGGAAGAGATACTACAGGCAGCTTCAGTGCAGCAAACACCGCTGCACACAACACGACAGACTTCTTCAAGGGCATGCTCCTTCCAAAGTTGATCACATAGAAATGAGGATTCACTTTCTATCACAGGCATCCTGTGATCAGATTACATGACTTAAATAGGGAAGGGGAGAGATCCCAAAGAGCCACACTTGAGATTGGCAGTTACAGCCCACAGCCAAGAAGGAAAGGGTACTTATCCCTTACAGCACCACAAGGAAAAGGAGGTTATTAAATAGCAGTATTGAACCTGCCAGTGGCAAGGCGTTGTGACCTTTTGACACCAGATTTAGCTGGGTCTCCCTAGAGTGAGATACACTCATAACATGTAAACACCTACAGCACATGGACGGCACGCGCATGCCATCAGTGTGCTGTATTTGTTTACACTGTCCCATAGACTTGTACTGACCTTTGTCATCCCAGGTAGAAGAAAAAAAATGGACATGTCACCATGTGGTTCACATAGCCACACAGTCCATGTGAAACTAAGGACATGTGCAAACATGGTTATAATGGGTTATTATACCATAGGTTATAATGGGTACATGTTTTATCCTTGAAAAAAAATAAATGCCGCAAGTAATGGAAACACGTAAATGTGAAGGTGGCCTAAATGGGTTCTTCAAAAATGTAACAAAATGGCCTCATCAAATTATTCAAATGGTAGTTTATCCCAACCATGTCTGAAGGGGTTGCAGTCGGAAGAAACAGCTCTCTGTCTCAATCACATATCTGTATTTAAGCACATGGACCTGGGAGATGCCGGACAAGAGTATTTGCAGAAGAATAATTAAATCTTAAATCTTCTCCTTGTCCAATTGGACACATAGGACTTAGTTTTTCAGAAAAAATCCTTTGTGTGCATTCAGTTGGGAAATTTGTTTCTTCTCTCTTCACATGAACATTTTTTGTAATTAAAACTGGTATTTACAGTAGTATATCATTATTTATTTATTTTAATGCTGCATATGTAGCACATTTGTAGTGTATTTGACTAACAGGTCATCTAACAAAACCTAGTTGGTTAAGATTATTGCAGACATGGAGGCCACCATAGGAATCATTGCTACAATTGCAACCATTGGCACCTAACAGTATATTGGGCTGCTAAAAATCACTTACTATCTGGATGTACATACAACCAATAAAGAAAGTAGTTGATGAAAATAAATATCAAATATATTATATCAAATATATTATACCCTGATGACGGTAATACACCGAAACGCACGTTGGGACCTGGTGCCGGCACAGCAGAAAGAAGTGATGACTACAAGCATTGTCTCTTGATATTCACATGAATTAAATAGAGTCACTGCCTGTTCTTTGTCAGCTCATCACAGTGCATGTAACGATGGTACAGTCACTTTTTCTGGCCTTATTACTTTGTATGATTGATTTTCCCCTAATGGTAATTTATGTCATGGCCAGAATCCTATAGATTGTTCAGGTTTTTCTTATAACTCTGTGTGTATTATTTCGCTGCCAAACCTATACATTCTTTTGCTGTGCTGCTCCATTTGGTTATTTATTCCCCACTTAGTATACCTTGCAGTATATATATTTTAAATATTAATATCAAATATATTTTATTGAATAAGTTTCATTGGCTACTTTCTCTTTATCGGTTGTATATTTAATATGTAGTAGCTTGTCCAATTTGCATATTATTGCCACTTGGTATTTATTGCCTACACCCTAGTTGTTTTGGCATATTTTGGGTTATAATTATCTGGGCGTACAGTAAAATCTATTTCTCGGAAGGATTTAAAGAAAAGAAGAATCAATAGTCACTAGTTGACCATTGTCCGGTAGCTGCGGGGTCCACCGCCGGTTTCTACTTGCTGCCACAGTGATTATGTCCTATCCCAAACACTGGAGCCAATCACTAATGGTGGCAGTGATCCCTCACTGTTTGTGATTGGCTGCAATGATTACATGTCCTTGTGATAGGATGTCAATATAGAAACCGGAAGCAAAGGCTGGTGTTGAATTGGAGAAAGACAAATCGGAAAAGAGGAAGGTAAGTTGTTTTTGTTTTTTGTTTTTGGTTATTTTTTTTAGTTGATCTGAAAATATTGTGAGTTTTTTAATCTTCATAGACTCTTTAAAGTTTATATACATGTTGGTTAACAAGTCTAATATTAAATCAGATTTATCAATTAAGCAATAATTTATTGATCTCAGTGTGTGGGAGAGAACATAGCAATGTAGTAAGAAGTTCAGTAACATATATGTGCAGAATACATTTTTGTTAATACATTCTATTTTGTTGACAGCAGTTGTTAACCCGGGCGAAGCCGGGTAGTACAGCTCATATATATATATATATATATATATATATATATTATATGAGCTGTACTACCCGGCTTCGCCCGGGTTAACAACTGCTGTCAACAAAATAGAATGTATTAACAAAAATGTATTCTGCACAGAAACACCACACAACAAATAGATATAAATGTAATTATAATGTCTGTCTCCCCCTCTGTATATATCTCTCGGTCTCTCTCTCTCTCGGTCTGTCTCTTTCCCAGTCTGTCTATCTATCTCTGTCATTTTCCCTGTGTCTTTCCCTGTCTGTCTCTTTCCTTCTCTTTCCCTGTCTGTCTCTCTCCCTCTTTCCCGCTGTTTCTTTCCCTGTGTCTGTCTCTTACCCTGTCTGTCTCTTTCCCTTTGTTTCCCTGTCTGTCTGTTTCCCTGTGTCTGTCTCTTTGTCTATGTCTGTCTCTTTCCCTGTCAGTCTCTTTGTTTGTGTCTGTCTCTTTGTGTCTGTCTCTTACCCTGTCTGTGTCTGCCTCTTTCCCTGTGTCTGTCTTTCCCTGGCTGCATTGTGACACACCAACATTCCATATAAGGGCGTGGCTGCGCATTCTTCTGAAGTTCTGGCTGCACTGTGGCTCCCAGGTCCATTCGCTTTAATGGAGGCAGGTTTTTTGGTGAATAACTGTAAAGCGCGGGGTTAAAATTTCCCTTCAAAACATATCCTATGACGCTCTCGAGGTCCAGACGTCTGAGTGTGCAAAATTTTGTTGCTGTAGCTGCGACGGTGCAGATTCCAATCCCGGACATACATACACACACACACACACACACCTTTATATATATATTATATATTATATATATATATATATATATATATATATATATATATTTATCCTTATTTCCATGGACAGTTTATGAGTTTTAACCTGTATTATATTACAATGTGCTTCTTGCATTGGCTCTAAAACCAGACGTTCTGCACAGTCTTAGTCCTTGAGGCATTATGGTGCATAAGTTTGTAATTCTGGGAAATATTTGTTTTGACATTGTTTTTACAACCTCAGATTTTCAGCCGACAATGTAACGTTGCAGACCGGCTTTTTATTTGAATTGCAAAACAAACTGTCATTCTTCTTTCTACAAAGTCAGATTTTCTTTTTTTCATTTTTAAACAATGTGGTTTCATAATTTGCATATGAGGTGGGAAGTCGAATTCTACGTTCTCTGTTTCAAATTGTTTGTCTGGCAATGTGTATGTTCAATAAGGTCAGCAGAGGACAGCAGGGATGAGATTTTATAAAATATCTACCTTACTATACAACTTTGGAATATTGTATGCCAGCTCTCATTTAGTTGGTTGTTATCTAAGAATAAGCAAACGTAGTAGCGTCTCGCCCACTTTGCTTAGTTTTTTATGACAGTTTCTAGCCTTGTTTGTTATAACATACTCTTAAAGGAATCTGTCAGCAGGTTTTTCCTACCTCATGTGAGAGCAGCATGATGTAGGCAAAGAGATCCTGAATCTAATGATGTATCACTTAGATTACTGTGTACAGCCATTTTGAAACAATCAGTATTTTTAGATTTAGCAATACAGCAGAGTCCATAGAGCTGCTCCCGCCCACACAGGCTCTCTATAGAGGTGGTACATTGAGAGTGAGGTTTCAATCAGAGGAGGGGGCGTGTCTGACTGCTGTGCAGGTGACATTGTAGGAGAAGCAATAATAAGTATCCTGCTGTTTAAAGAAACATGTGAAATAAACAGATCGGACTATGACAGGCATCCCTGAATTCTCTGTGTTAACCCTTAAAGATTTTAACGTACTTAGGAACAAAAGCCTGCTGATGGATTTCCTTTAAAGCAAATATATGATCAGAATGGACAATGCAAACTGCATACAAATTATATATAATGGATGATTTCCTCAGTACAGTTAACATTGTGGGGTATAGATAATTTAGGGACAAAATGTATAATTGGTGAAGAAAGGTTAAACTTGATGGACCGAGGTCTTTTTTTCAACCTATGTAACTAGAAGTCTCACACGTATTGTGATTAAAATATGAAGCAGGCCTCATCCTCTTAAAACGGATGATGAGGAGGGCCATTTATCATTATTTCACACTTGGGCAACTTCCTTTATTACTTAGGTTCTGGTCAGTCTCCTGCTGGCATTTTGTCTTTATATAGCTTTCCACGGGCAGTTGTCTGATGAGTTGGGTCTGGGTTCTGCTCTGCCCCCATCTATTTTGAAATCTGCTGACTAATATTGAGGATAACTATAAGGGGTACTTTGCGCGTTGCGACATCACTACTGCGATATCGTTGGGGTCAAATCGAAAGTGACGCACATCCGGCGCCGGTAACGATCTCGCAACATGTAAAGCCTAGGAGAGAAGATGAACGAGCGTGAAACAGTCAAAAATCGGTGATCTGTATCACGTCGTTCATTTCCATAATTTCGCTGCAGCGACAGGTACGATGTTGTTCCTCATTCCTGCGGCAGGACAGATTGCTGTGTATGAAGCCGCAGGAGTAAGGAACATCTCCTTACCTGCGTCCCGCCTGCAATGAGGAAAGAAGGAGGAGGTGGGCGGGATGTTTACGTCCTGCTCATCTCCGCCCCTCCGCTTCTATTGGCCGCCTGCCGGGTGACGTCGCTGTGACGCCGCATGACACGCCCTCTTAGGAAGGAGGCAGGTCGCTGGCCTGAGCGACGTCGCAGGGCAGGTAAGTGCATGTGAAGCTGCCGTAGCGATAATGTTCGCTACGGCAGCTATCACAAGATATCGCATCTGCGACAGGGGCGGGGACGATCGCGCTTGGCATCGCTACCATCGGCTAGCGATGTCGCAGTGTGCAAAGTACCCCTAAGAGTTAGGGTCCGTTTTGTTTGGGTACACAGAGGTAGGATGGATTTTACATTTTTTTTTTCATTAAAACAGTTTCAACTAAATACCTTATATTATATTCATGTACTACTACGATTCATTTTGTCACTTACTACAAGATATTTGCTCATTTTGTTTTGAGCTTAGGTTCTGTCTGGTACATTTCCAAAGTGGGAATATACATCTACATATCACACTTATACCAACATTTGTTCGGCTCATGTCTTTGGTTTTTGATCTACTTGTTGTATTTTAGCCAGCCCGCAAAAACGTAAATAAACCTTTTTTCGTGTACTATAATAATCCAACTATTGTATCCGTTCTGATGGAAGTTGCCGATCAGACCAGTCCCCATCATCACTGCGCCTATCCTGAGAAAACCCATTAAATTTAATTTAACAATTTTGAGGGGGTCTTGTTTCGGATTATCATCTCAGAATAATACTCATGTTTTCTTATATGACGCCCTGACCTATCAGGTCGTCACAAGGGTGCCATGCAATCTGCCCTTCTGCATGGTACCCGCTCCTCCTTTGTTACGGGTCCTGTCAATTTGGTGTTGCTACCAACAAGTATACCTAAATCCTGAGGAACACACTGCACCACACCCACCAAACACCCATTGGGCAGCTTGAGGGGAATAGGGCCACCCAAATGGAGGGATGGAAGAGGGAGGGCAGAGATGTCAGTTGAGTAGTAGTTGAGCAGCTAGACAGCGGTGACAGCACAGGTCACGCTGTGGAGTTAGGCTCCTGTACCCGTCCCAGGTGCCAGACGTTGGCCTGGCCAGAAGGAGCTGGAACCCCGGTCACAAGGTGGTAGTGACAGGGGGCACGGTGCTGCTACAGAGAGCAGGCCAGCTGCCTTGTGCTACAACCGGGCAGGGGCCAGGGCACGACGGGGTACACAGACCCTAGGCTGGGAAGAAGCTTCATGCAGCCCAGTAATTCACCTGACGGGAACGGATTCTTCAGGAACAGTTCCCCACCTGCTCCAGAATCGGGGTACTAGCGCAACAAGGGGAATAGGACTTCCCACAACCATCCAGAAAATCCCAAGCGTGAACCCTGAGAGCAAGCTCACCCTGCTACCATGCAGGTGAGTGGGACCCGAATAGTTTTAAGCGAAAGGGATCTATACGAAGGACACACAGTGCCAAGGGACAATGCTTCAGACCAACCAGCAACACCAAAGGGGAACGGACCCAGTTTGCTCGACCAACAGAGAGGGAGTATTCAAGAGTTTGGTTTACCTGGTGTCAGCGTCAGTGACTTTGGACTGTGTGAGTACCCAAAATCCCTTCACCCCCGACGGTTCCCCACTCCATCCATCACCAAGTCCCGGGACATCACTCCCCTACCCACGGAGAGGTTAACATCTCGAGCTTCCACGCCATCGTCCCCGGGCTCCCCCCCAAAAACGACAGCGGTGGTCCCTCACGTTAAAACACACCGTGGGTGGCGTCACGAACATTATCCCATTCACCACCCAAAACATTCCCCCTTTTTATTCCGGGTAGCCGCGCGACCCCGCCTCGGATTTGGAAACCCCTCGAGTCACTGTGGATCCGGGTCCGAGCAGCCCGTCGGCTGTCACGGGGGCGGCACACTTACATGTTAAAAAGTAAACAGATTAGATATTTTATCTTTTTTGACACCAGTCTTCCCACTTTCCTCCCGTAGACCATGTTTTGCTACACTAGAAAACATTCTAGAAAAAAAACATTTTTATTTATGTCTTTATCAAGTTGTTAACCTTCTAAAACGTCTACAGAATAATTCCCCTAAACTTTATACAAATCTCTGAATTAAATTTTATTGACCTAATATAAATTCTTGTCAATGAGTAAAACACGGTAACAGGCACAATATTATTTTTTTAATGACAGTTTCATCATTCAAAATTCATAAAGGTTTTTAATATATAGAGTTCACACATCTTCCAGTTTCCTTCTGACCGTTATATACACATTGTAGCTTTATAATTTTTTTTTATAAACCTATAAATGGTTGTATGGAGAGATGGAGACCTCCTATTATATAAGTTATTCAAAGACTTCTCTCCGAAATTCTTATTTAATGGAAACTCCAAAATCAAATCACTGTTGGATGTAACATCTATAATAAAACAAATTGTAGAATCCTACATGTAAAAACAGGGTATAGTGCAAATGTTATGGTATTAAGACTACTTCTCTTTTATGTTAGAGTTATTAAAGGGACTCTGTCAGCATAGAATGACTGTTCAAACAAACTAGAGGCACTCAGTGTATCATAACGGGGACAAACATTTGAATGGAACCTGTCACCACATTTTGGCTTTCTAAATTAAAACTAACAGCTCCTGTGCTGCATTCTATAAAAGGTGCATGTTACCCCTTCTGTAGACCTAAAAAATACCTTTATAAAATTTCCCACCCCATATGTAAATTGTCCGGTCCAATGGGTGTGTCCTAATCTGAACCTATTGTCCCTCCTTTCGTCTTCCTCCTGTGCTGATTGACGGTGATGACACCTTCCTCATAGGCGGAGGCGGGCAAAATCTGCATATTACTGCCTCGTGCAGGCGCACTTCACTCTGCCCTATAGCGGGCAGATACAAAAACATAGGTGTGCCTGCATGAACTGGAGAGTTCTCTACAGGTATGAGATTTTGCACGGTGGTATGGATGACACTCACTTCACTAACATCGCTGGGCAAAATCTCGCACCTGCACAGAGAACTCGTCAGTTTGCACAGGCGTACCTATGTTTTTGGCTCAGTCCGCAACAGGGGAGAGTGAAGTGCGCCTGTGCCAGGTCGGAAATCTGGAGATTTTGCCCTACTACATGGATGGCATCCGAGGCATCATCCATGTCAATCAGTACAGCATGAGGGTAAGGCATAGATTATGACGCCCATTGGACCACACCGGACAATTTACATACCGGGTGGGAGATTTTAAAAAAGGTAATTTTGGGGTCTACAGGAGGAATCAGGGTAATTTGCACCTTCATAGAATACAGCACAGGTGCTTCGTAAAGTGCTAGTTTTCGTTTGGAAGGCCAAAATCTGGTGACAGTTTCCCTTTAAGCGCACGTCCCACCTGCTTGTCTTCCCTCAATCTACACCCTCCCTTCTTTGTTAATTGACAGCTCTGGCTTCAAAAAGCCAGAGAAGGATGGAGAAGATTGAAAACAAGCAGGTTGTAAAGTGTACTTCTAGGTTTGGCCTCACCATGGTGCACCCAGCACCGGTACTTGGTTTGAACGTTCTTCGTATTCTTTAGGAAGTCACCAAAGCCTTATTTTTCCAGTGTCTGAAATTCCTTCGTTCATATAAATGTGATCTATAAAGTGTCCATCTTCCCAAGTAACCGCGTTAGCAGTATCCGTGTCCGGTACAGAATATTCTTCCACTGTCTTCTATTAAAATATTTGAGAAGTAACCTTATTATCATTAGTGTTGTGTTATGATGGACATTAGCTCATTAGGATGACACTTATGGGGAAACTCAGAATCTACATGTCAATGAAGTGCATTGCATCATTAGCAAATATCCAATGTGAATTGTAAATGTAATGCCTAGTTTCAGTCCTACGCCATAAAGAAAAAAAAAATGGCAAAGTTGATGCCCCTGCTTAGCAGAGGTTTCATTAGTAATACTATGTCCCAATTAATTATGATAAATTATACATCAGTCATTAATATTTAACATTAACGATATGACTATTTCTACAGCAGGACTGATTAACTGAAAACTTTTTTTGTAACTTTATTAAACCTGGAATGGATATAGTCATCACAAAAATTAGACATAAATAAATCGTATAGACATATAAATATAAATTTATTACTGTTTCTTTTAGCTCGAGATATCCAGACATAAGTGATAGAGATGAGTGAATAAATTGCATTGGAATTTAATTCTACTCAAATTTTACAAAAATCCGGAAATCTGGATTTTTTGGAAATATGTCTGCTCTAGTGTTGAGTGAGTACTTAGCGAGTACTGTCCGCTACTCGCATATTCGTTACGAGTAGCGGGCGCAATGTAAGTCAAAGGGAAATACTCTCTAAGTAGCGAGTAACAAAAGTCGTACTATTCGCTACTCGCACTAAAAGTACGGCTTTCGGATTACTCGTTACTTAGCGAGTATTTCCTATTGACTTACATTGAGTCCGCTACTCATAACAAATATATGAGTAGCGGACAGTACTCGCTAACAGCATAGCGAGTACAAATAGTTAACTCCTAAATAAATAGAGATGTAGCCCTGCACCACTGGGTTTTACCTTGCGGGGGTCACACAGTCGGGTGCAGTGTTGCTTGGGCACCAAACATTCACGGCTGGGGAGTGCTCATCCTTCAGAATTTGAGACGTCCAGAGAATGTTCATATAAGAATAAGAAGGGGACCGCACAATCCTCAAAGCCAGTGATACTTCTTTATTTCACACGGTGTAGCATAAAAGGCAGGGAAGGAGCTGGGTGCAGGCTCCTCGCAGGGACGACGGCCGTTTCGCGTATGTGTACGCTTCGACTGGTCCAGTATCACTGGCTTTGAGGATTGTGCGGTCCCCTTCTTTTTCTGATATGAACACAAATAGTTAACTACTCGGTCAACACTAGTCTGCTCGGATTTAGCAAAAGTGGCGGCCGCTAGCTGCTGTTTTTCTAAAGAGAGAAAATAAATTAAGCTTCAAAATGCTGAACTTTGAAAATCATAGAATGAATGTATAAGCGTGAATGCATTGTTTCTATGCATATTTTATATCCATAATTACCTTCTTGTACTTCATGTGTTTGGCAATATTAAACCAAACCTAAAGTGAAAGATGGATATGAGAATTGTTTTTTCTCTTGATGATGAATCTAGAAGTAGATCATGTCTATTTTATTTCCTGCCTTGTTAAATTAAAGATTAAAATGTAACTGAAACTGTCTTTCTTCATAAACTGTTCATTTAACGTTACTCTGTGATCGTTGTAGTCAATACTGAGAATTGGCTTAATACATGTTTGTCCTTCCCAAGAGCTTGCAGTCTAGACAGTCTAACGAAAGAAATAAATGTCTGTTTAAAGGCATTGATTAAAGTGTTCTACATTCCTTCCTTTCAAGCAGCTACTATAGGAAAATCATACAAAGCAACGCTAGAGTATGAATTATTCTTCTGTAATAGGCTGTGAGAATGAAATACATCTAGATCACTTGCACTTCCCAGGAGCAGTATATTTCCAATCTATTTTTCCTGATGTTTATCAACTTGTGACTACAGATGTCATCACAGATTAACAAGGCACTATAGGGATGAAAGAACACTGAAAAAAGCCATGTTTCTCTCCTTGGATCCGGTCTTCAGTAGCATCTGCCACACGGTGTTTGGCACTAAACTCGCCGGGTGTCATGGTGGCCTGACATTCTGTTCAGACTACAGACTGACACTCAATACTATGGTGTCTCTGGTGCTTCTCAGTTGCACATTCAGGCTCAGGCATCAATCAGTTGTGTGTTCATTAGTCATCGGGCTAGCATGAGTTAAAAGGAAACCAGCAGGCTGGCAGAAATTAAGTCACATGTTGCGTGAGACCCATCACAGTTACTCCCCACCTTTTTAAGATGGAGGAATCTGTTTTCCCATGCCAACTATAGCTTTTGCAAATCCGGCCCATTTGCTATTGTGTGTACTGCATGTTGCTTGGTGTGCTGTAGAAACCCTCCTGTTGACTGGTTATTTCCTCCTTATTAGTATTGTCTTATATTATCGTGTGTGTTAGCTGTGTGATAGAGTTTTGGTTTCCCAGTTTGTCTATATCTGTGGGTTCAACTGTTCCTGTCCCGGTCCTCCCCAGGGGATATTAGATCAGGGCTGTAGAGGAGCAGGGCAAGGAAGGCAGCCAAGACATTTTCACCAGAGGTATCTCTGGGATCAGGGACAGCTAGAGATCCCTAACCTGAGGGCCAGATTAGAAGCCCTGGTCCTGATATACCCTCACACCCTATGACACACAGAGCCTGAGCATAGAAAGTCTGCTGATATACTGTATCATCAATAGGTGACTATGCCACTCAACAGTGCCAAGGAGCCTCACTTACATAAAAGTGCCTGCTGTTGGTCTAACATATCTATGTAATGTTTAAAGAGTAACCAACATTTAAATCATATAAGTCAATAGCATGCCTGAAAATAAGAAACTTTGAAATATAACATATATGAGAAAGCTTAGTTGCCATAACTCATCCTTTATTTTCAAATTTCTCAATTCCTGGGTAAAATCTCTAGTCTATGAAAACAGATTTTACATTACCAAGATAAAATGGACATCTTACCTATATCTCTCTTGGTTTTCGTAAAAATCTAATGTGGGTCTCTAGCAAATGTGGCAGAAAAGACTTGGCATCAGAAGTTAATTTTAAAAAATTGGATCAGTTGCTTCTTAAATGTTTTGTAAAATGTACAAATTGTCTCTCCAGTAGGTGGTTAACTTATCTGGTCCAGGACTCATACCCGGTGTTGTGTCCACCTTTGAGAAGTCCATATCAAAGTAGTCAATTGTGCTTTCAATACATGTTGATAAAACCACTTCAGCCACAGACTTCACATGTTCAGTAGGAACAAGAAGATATATCTAGAATCTCAGCTGGGCCTCCAAATTGGCCCTTTTGATGTGTGGCATGTATGTAGCTGTTATATGAGGGTGTAGTAAACCTGATTGTTGGCCACATTTAGCTGAATAATCATATAAGAATTGCCTAAACTGGTCTCTGTTATGCAGACACTTTTTGTGCTAAGGACTTGTGCTCATCTCTAGATTTAACTATTTCTGCCGGATGTTTTATAAAGAGTTTGAAATTTGGAAAGCCAGTTCCCTTTAAATTCATCTCCATCACCTCTCCATATAATTTATATCCATCTAAAGACACATTTTAATTCTTCAGACTGCATGGGTAAAATGAGCAGGTCATATGTTTCTAGGAAAAATTCTGTGGCAGCATTCAGACCTGCTATGCATGGACGTTCTATCAATAAATGGTCTCTCCGTCTATGTCCAAGTCCACAAATGGACATTTAGTGAAGACGGGAGACCGCACAATGAATATTGGGACATGGTCAGATAGCATTATGCTGCCAATCATGACCTGTGACCACCATCTACAGCCAAATCTGCAAGGAAACAATCCTGAATGTGTGCACTACACTTCAGGATTCTCAGACTTTGTTGGCATAAGGATTTACTTGCAGATTTGTGAAAAATCTGAAAGCAAAAAGGCAGCTACATTTTTCACCTAAAAGGAATGGGATAAAAAAAAAAAAAAAAAAAAAACAAACCACGTAAAAGTACATACAAAATGTACCCAAAAGCAAGGGTATGCAGAGTTTTTCTGCCAACACTCAGAATATTTCTCTGCTGGAAACACCAATGTTTACATGAACCTTATGTTGTCTTTTTTAATAATTCCCAATAATCTCCCTCAGAGGAGAAGAAATGGTAAAATACCAAAATCTGTCAGTGGGTTTAATTGATTACAGGATTTGGGCAAATTCTCTTCATGCCCAAGTTACATGATACAGATGTAAATTTCAATCTTTACTCATTGCAACCTCTTATGATACTGTCATGAGTATATCTCAGCAGTGGTGTTTGCTGCACTAAAGCCGCCTGCAGTGTTTTTCTTTGCATGTCTTTTTCCTCTGTTTGTATTCCTTTCCTTGTGTCCTTGTATTGTAGTGGCGAGTCTAGTGATCTCGTCAGCCTGCTCACTAGCCAGGGTGAGTTTAGGGCCAGCGGAGGGCCTAAGGTATCCTGCTTGCAGACAGGTTGAAAGAACCTGTATAGTGATGCTAAGGAGCTCAGGAGTCAGCTTCAGGCGAGTTTAAGAGGTGCCCCCTCACCCCTTTCCCTAGCAGCAGGGATCTCCATTGTATCATGACCCCTGTGTCACCTGTTTGTTGTAACATCTTCTAGGGGTTTAGCAGGTACTAGGTAAACCCTGCTAGTCATGGGACAGATACATATCAGATGGGCATTCATTTATTTAATTGTACCATTTCCACAATTCTTCCCCAATACCTAATGTGATTTATGAAACATACTTTCTATAACTTTCTGCCCCTGACTCCTTGGTGCATTTATCAGTCAGGACTACTCTTGCACTTAACTTAACGGTACAAAATATATGTTAAAAAAAAAAAGTAGGAAGCTGAATTTTGAGCATTGCATGCAAGATGTTGAGGTGTCTACTTTATACTGGCAGCCTTTTATTTGTAGTCTGTGATGAGTTACATTTTGCGCATTCTGCAGAGTACATTTTTCCTCTGCAATTGCTTGAGATTGATGGGCGACGCTTAAATGAACATCCCATTTCAATTGCAGCAATAATACACATAGCTAAAAATGCCATCCTAAGCAGCTTTGTGCAATCTGTAATGATTTGCCTTTCACTTATTACCAAAGATAAGTCTAGAATTATAATTAATGTGCCTTTATAAAGTGAATGCATCAGAATTTGTGCCAGATTGTATGAGAGAGTGTCACTCACAAAACTGGATTATATATTCCATGCTCTGAATGGCCTTATGCTGAAATTCTTCATAATTCTCTCCCAAATAAGATGGAGAAATTACTTGAGAAATTAAAGATTTCTTAAATTCTAAGTCAAGAGTCACTTTATTATGAACAGTGCAAAATTGCGAAGCAGTGTTCTCCGTATTTTTTTCCACTTAATTTCTTATTTTAGGTCATCAATAGTTATATATTATGGATTAAAACAACACTTCTCTGTGGTAGGTGCTCAAGTAGGATCCAGTCCCGTATGTAGCAAAAAGCAAACCCCTGGCACTCAAATAGTTGAGGAAACTGGTATTTTATTGAATAAGTTTGACCAGGTACAGCACAGACGTTTCAGTCTAACATAGACCTTCATCAGTGTACAGTGTAGATGGTCTGCTCAGCTTGTGAGTGAAAATAGCAATGGTGTAACTCACGGTGTCCACCGCCGTGTGGCAAAAGTGCTTTTGCCACACAGTGGTGGACACCGTGAGCTAGACCAGCGCTACTTTCACTCACAAGCTGAGCAGATCATCTACACTGCACACTGATTAAGGTCTATGTTAAACCGAAACGTCTGTGTTGTACCTGGTCAAGCTTATGTGCCGCCCCCACGTCAGTAGCCAGGCTGCTCGGATCCGGACCTGCGGTGGCTTGAGGGGTGTCCGGACCCGGGGGTCATGCAGCCACTCGAATGAAGGGGATATTTACAGGGGATGGTGTATTTAGAGTTTGTGACGCCACCCATGGTGTGTGGTAAGGTGGAGTACCACTGCTGCAGCTGGGAGTACCCGGTGGCGATGTTGTGGGCAGCCAGGTGTTTAACCCCTCCACGGGTAGGGGAAATGCCCCGGGACATGGTGATGGGGGCAGCACATGCCGTTAGGGAAGTAGGGGCCACTTGCGTACTCACTCAGTCCATAAAGATGACACCGATAACTTAGTAAACCAAAGTTGTGGACACTGCTGCCGCTGAGAGGGAGCTAGTTTGGGTCCCATTCTTCTGGTGTTGCCTGATGATCTGTGACCTTTCCCTTGGCACCTTGTTCTCTTCTAGTTGGCCCCTATAGCTTGAAACCAATTGGGTCCCGCTCCCCAGTGTGGCTAACTGAGGGAACTTGCTCTCAGGGTTCATGCTTGGGATTTCCTGGACCGTTTTTGTGGAAAGTCCTATCCCCCTCATTGCGCTAGTACCCCGATTTTGAAGCGGGTGGAGAGCAGATCTTGAAGGCTCCGTTCTTGTCGGGTGAATTGTCAAGTTGCCTGAAGCTACTCCCTGACCTTGGGTCCACATACCCAGTCATACCCTGGTCCCAGCCCGGTGATGGTACAAGGCCGCCGGCTGTCCTCCACGACAATACCGTGCCCCTTGTGACGATCCCCTGCTATCGGGGGCCTAGCACCTATTAGGCCCAGACCACCGCCTGCTACCTAATACTTCCAAGGAGCCCAGCTCTTGACCTCCTCTCTCCTTTGTTTCCAACACTACACTGGCCTACTCCTGACACTCCTGACCTCCCCTTACCAACCACCCCAAGTGGGCGACCCTATTCCACTCAGGCCATCCACTGGTGTGTCTGGTGGGTGTGGTGCAGAGTGTTCCTAGGATTTTGATTAGCTGGTTTTGGCAACACCATTGGTTAGGGACCCATAACCAAGGAGGAGGTGGATATTGCACCGAAGGACAGATTGCACAATACCCTGTGACGACCTGATAGGCCAGGGCGTTACACTTACTCAATAAAATACCAGTTTCTTCAAACTATTTGAGTGCCAAGTATTTGCCCTTTACATCAATAGTTAGATAAACTGGAGAATTATCCAGTCTGCATTCAACTGTATTTTTAATTCTTAATTAGTGATGGGTGAACTATTAGTGTTCGGATAATGCTTACTGAATACTGAGTACTGTGCTCGTATTTGTCACTGCAAGAAAAATCCTCCGGTTTCCTATTGACTTGCATTAGGTTCATTATTTGGGACTAGAGATGAGTGAACCTGAGGTTCAAGGTTTGGGTTCGGAAAGAGTCTACCCAAAAAACAAAAGTTAAGGTTCGAAGTTTGAGTGAGTTATGGGTGTAAACCACTCAAACGAGCATCACTGTGCTTGGGTATGAGTGATGCTCAGCCCTGTGTAAGCTATGGTCAGTGTTCAAACGGTTCACACTGGTGGTGAAATCAGCATGATCAGATGTAGTGTGCACACGCAACCCTCCACCGGAAGTGTTCTGTTTATGGCTGGCAGCATGTAGGTGGGGCCAATCACAGACTTCCATTGAGGTTCAGATCAAGTCGGGGTCACTAACAGAACTTTTTTGTAAAGTTTGACTGTACCTGCCGAACCGAACTTCTAAAGGTTCGATCATCTCTATTTGTGACGAATACCGGAAAAGTACTTTGAGATTTGTTATGAATAATCTGAACACTAATTATTATTCTTCTCCCATCACTACTTTTAACATTGTTTTTGCTTAGTTTTTTATTAAAAAAGTGATAATAGAGACAGATAAATACATAATAGAGTATGATGAATAGATACAAATGTAGGAAATAGAATCTCCCATACACAGACTAACGTGGGTCAAACCCACTGATGTTGGTGGGATTGGCAAACAGTCTAATGTGTGGGGGTGCCTTCCAACACTTTCCCAAAAAAGGATGTCAAGGAAGAGAAGGATCCAGCATGCCAGATTTCTGATGGTCAATCCTTTTGTTTCTGGAGAATAAACTGCTGCCAGAGGAGTTTGGCAGTGGCTCTTTGATAGAGAACACAAAAGTCCTTGGCCCAGCTGAGCATTTCTGTGCATGGGGTAGTCAGGAGAGATAGCAGTCAAATGATTTTAAATGGATTGATTAAAAAAATGCTTGGCATGTCCTGATTTTTTGATTAATAATGGTTTGCCAATTCAAGCGTGTGGCTGATTCAATAAAAATTAAAAGAGTGGCCATGCTACATTGTGTGCTTACTAGATCTACAGGTAGATAAATAAATACAATGCAAAAGAGGTAGAACTGAAGATAGTCTGCAAAGAAGGTGGATCCTTTATTTACCTAGAGGGACATTTCAGAATTACAAGTGCACCTTTTTCTACCACACTTTTTCCCTCCACTCAACTTTCCATTACTATGCTTGGATACAGCACTCTGTGAACAGCCAGCGTCTTTAGCAGTGACCTTTTGTGGCTTACCCTCCTTGTGGAGTGTGTCAATGACTGCCTTCTGGACCTCTGTCGAGTCAGCAGTCTTCCCCTTGATTGTGTAGCCTACTGAACCAGACTAAGGGATCATTGTAATTGCTTATGAAGCCTTTGCAGGTGTATTGTGGTAATTATTCTAATTTTCTGAGATAACAACTTGGGTTTGCATTGGCTGTAAGCCATAATCATCGACATCAACAGAAATAAACGCTTGAAATAGATCCCTCTGTGTGTAATTACTATATAATATATTGATTACCTTTTTGTATTGAATTACTAAAATAAATTAACTTTTTGATGATATCATTTATTGAGATGCACTTGTATCTCATGGAACCTTCTAACGAGATTGCACTTAAATATGACATTTTAGGATGAATTAAGAATCCACAGTATGCTATATTTTGCTGATTTATTTTGGCCATCAATTACAACACTGTAAATACATGCAATTTCAGAGGTAATACATTAAAATTTCCAGACAACAGAGATTTTCCCTTTAATTCCCAATTTTTATAGAAATTAACAGGATTTATCATTTTCTACAATTCCCTTATCGTATAAATACATTATATAAGACACTGAATTATTTGGTATCTTCTTGCCCATTAAGACAATTTAATGTTCGTTTGGAGTCTTTATTTATTACTTACGCCTCCAGAGGCTATATATCTCACATATGAGATTTCATATTAAAGGTGTGACAATCTTATTGAGGCCTGCAATAATACATGTTCCCCTAAAGACTGTAATAAAAACATTATTACAAGTAAAAAAAAACAGTTTTCAGAAAGTTTCCGACTTAATCTGAGTAGGTAGTGCTTACTTTCAGTTGATATAAAAGCTAAAATGCATAAAAAGAAGTCTTAGTTACAAAGTTTGTGATTAGTGGATCTGACATAATTCGAGTTTGCCGAAAACCATGCAGACTTTTCCTGGAAATTCAATTTGAAGCAATATTATTCTCTCCAAATTGAATGTCCTTTATTGTGCTCTAAGGTTTGTCCAGACTCCAGAGCATAATAAACCTAATATATTCTTAAAAAATAAACTTCAACTCACCACTCACCTGTCTGATCCTCAGAGTTGCCTTTCATATTCCCCCTTTAAGAGCCACATCTGCCAGCTTGGCCATTCTAGACCAGATTACTGTGTGTCGCATGTTTTAAGGTCTTTGACATGCAACTCGCAGCAACCAATGGAGGTTTTGTCAAAGCTGGAAATCTCAGCCACAAGTGAATGGAAGAAACAAGAGATCCTAAGGACTGGACAGTGTGCAATGAGCAGCACTGCCCACCATCTGGTCCTTTTTTATTCTTCTGTTTTTCCACTGCCGCATCTTTGACCCATTAATACCAGATCTGAGACGTCTGGCTGTAACTATGCCTCAGTGGTTACAGCCAGAATGTCATGACGGACATGCCATGCGCAGTAACCTCCAAGACTTGGTTGACACCGGAAGTTCCTGCTTAAGGCCCCGTCACACAGAATGGTCAGAACCATTTTCTTCAAAGGTGATGTCATGCTGGGCAGGGCGCATCGCTGTGCGACACTGTGTGACAGGGTCCCAATCACCGCTGAGATCGTTATACAGGTCGCTACTGCGACCTGTATCATTACTGCATCGTTGGTAAGGCCTGACTGTGTGACATCTCACCAGCGACCTCCCAGTGACTTACCAGCAATCCTTATCCCTGTCATATTGTTGTCGGGATCGCTGGTAAAACAGAAGAATAAAAAAGGACCAGATGGTGGGCAGTGCTGCTCATTGCACACTGTCCAGTCCTTAGGATCTCTTGTTTCTTCCATTCACTTGTGGCTGAGATTTCCGGCTTTGACAAAACCTCCATTGGTTGCTGCGAGTTGCATGTGAAAGACCTTAAAACATGCGACACACAGTAATCTGGTCTAGAATAGCCAAGCTGGCAGATGTGAGTGACTGGGTCTTAAGAGTTAACAAGACTGGAAGTGCGACTTGTGATAGAGTAAAGAGACGGCTTTAAGGACAATGAGCAGCAAAGGGGTTGGAACGGTTAGCAGTAACTAAGATTTTTTATTTTGGATGTTTTTTAAACTTTTGCAGGTTTTTCAGGTTTGGCAAAATGGCAGCTAAACAATATGTGGCTTTTCTGTATACTCAATTTTATGTAAAAGCTTTGAGAGATTTTGGTTATCACCCTGGCCTTCCAGTCCAAACACACATTTAAGAGATGAAAAAAAGCATGGAGGGGATGTGGAAAAGGCTCAGTGGGGAATGGAGTAGGTGGTTTGCACAAGGTAATGTAGCCTTGGAAATAATCCTTCTGAAAACCCATCCAAAAAATTATCAAGTATGTATACGGCATAGGCTCTAAAGTGAATATTGGTTTCAGTCCAATATGTATTTTATTTAAGACTACACATCAAGCAGCAAAATTAATTAAGATCAAACTATTTTCCTTAAGCCGGTGTCACCCTTGCGAGTGCCTCGCGAGTCTCGCGTTGCATCACCTGGCACAGACTCACATTCTCCTCACAGGAGCAGGTCGGTTGCATGCATCTCTATGCAGCGGAGACGCTCCTGTGAGGAGAGTGAGAGTCAGTGACTGGTAATGAAACGTGAGACTCATGCGAGATACACGTGAGGCACTCGCAAGTGTGATACGGGCCTAATTCAGACACCAGACCTCTAAATTATTTAAAGACCCCAAAACAGGTCTCTGATTTAATTTAAGCCCCTAAATTAGACCCAGAACACATCCCTAAATTTCACACTTCAGATCAAACTCCCAAAATTTATCAGGTGCCAGATTAGATGCCTCTATCAATATCAGACCCTAGACTAGATCCAATCCCCAAAGAAGTTTCAGACTCCAAATCAGGAACACTAAATAAATTTAGACCCCCAAGTAATAATTTCAGACCCATTAACTTACTCAGATTCTCAATTCTTCAATTTGTATTTAGTGTGGCGCCTTGGCCTAGCCAGGTCGTCACAGATAACATACAAACACCCCCCACCCCCATTAGACAGGGACACCAGCCAAACAAAAATCCTTGTTGCCTCCCTCCAGGGTCTGATGTCCACACCAGGTGGGGCGGAGCCAGGTGGTTGGCCCCACCCACCGAGGAGTTCACAGGCCTGGAGTTGGGAAAAGTGTCAGAGAGAGTTTGGAGTTTGAAGTGAGAGGAGTGAACACTTGGGTGTCTGGGTTTGTGGCCCAGGCACTAACAGCAAGGTTGGCAGACGGTGGTGGCTGTCTGCAGGAGTGGTGGAGCAACGCGGAACCGTAGGACCGGGGTCGGGCGACGGCCCGCCGGTACCGACCAGGGAGCGAAGTGAAGCCAGCACACACAGGCAGGGCCATCGGACCCCGACCAGGCTTGGAGCCGCCGTCAATAGTCAGATCCGGTTGTGGCTGGAACCCCAGGGGTTTCACTACAGCAAAAGTCCCGATTGAAGGCAACAGCCCACACCGTGAGGGTATACAGCAACCGCCTAAGGCTAGAGACCCAAGGGCCAGCGCCTGCAGGCAAACGGGCTCCTCCGGTACCCATACACCGGGGAGTGGACTACCGTTGGGAATCCATAGTAGTCAGAAGAAGAACATCAAGGTGCAGGGAAAGACAGCCGCCATCCCCTGTCCGGGGAGAGACACTGCAGCCGGCTGCGGGACCCGTCCATCCAGCCGTTTGGTTTACCGAGGACTTTGTACCTTTCTTGCTGAGTGAGTACACCCGTGCCATCCGGCACCGCGCCGCGCTGTCCCTGCAACCCTGCACCTCGCCAACCCTGCCTCCCCATCACATCATCGGACCCCGGGACCACCGACACCTACCCACGGAGGGGGAAAATAACATCCCAGCTGCTCCCTACCTTCTATCCCGGGATCCCCGTCACCAGCAGCGGTGGTGCCCATCTTCACCACGACCCGTCGGTGGCGTCACTGACTAAATCCCCCAAATCAACCACCCCTTTTACTCACGGGCGAGGAGCGCCGCTCGAGTCCCCGGATCCGGCCCACCGCTCGAGCCACCGAGCAGCAGCCACAGCAGCGCCGGACCCGAGCGTTAGCGAGATCGCAGCAGCGACGGCGTCCCCCCCGCCCGCGACATTTAGCATTGGCCAATGCAACACAGAGTACCTGACATGAAAAGACCAACGTTTCCCCCACCAGTGATGTCACTGGTCTCTGCTGAGTATTCTGACACCGCTCTGTTACTATTCATCTAGGTGTAAAAAAAGAATGTGTGCTGTGCATATTTCAAAGCATTCAGGGACAGAGAAGGGATGAGGCTCTTAAACCAGCGTCACTGATGCTTTGTTTCAGGAAGGGAATACATAGAATCATAGAATCATAGACTATTAGAGTGGGAATGGACCTCCTGGGTCATCTAGTCCAACCCCCTGCTCAAAGAAGGATTCACTAAATCATCCCAGACAGATATCCCAGACAGATGTCCGTCCAACCTCTTTTTAAAGACTTCCATTGAAGGAGAACTCACAACCTCTCGTGGCAGCATGTTCTACTCATTGATCACTCACATGCGGAGGCAGGGACTGCAGCTTCTACCCCCAATGGGGTATATACAAGTGTATATAATATATATTACACACACACACGAACGAGATATAGATATTTTCATTATATACAGTGAGTACGGAAAGTATTCAGACCCCTTAAAATTTTTCACTCTTTCACTACAGCCATTTAGTAAATTCAAAAAGTTTTTTTTTTCTCATAATGTAAACTCTGCACCTCATCTTAACAGAAAAAAAGCCAGAAATGTAGAATTTTTTGAAAATTTATTAAACAAGAAACAGTAAAATATTACATGGTGATAAGTATTCAGACCCTTCTCAGACACTCATATTTAAATCACATGCTGTCCATTTCATTGTGATCCTCCTTGAGATGGTTCTACTCCTTCATTGGAGTCCAGTTGTGCTTAATTAAACTGATAGGACTTTATTTGGAAAGGCACACACCTGTCTATATAAGACCTCACAGCTCACAGTGCATGTCAGCCCAAATGAGAATCGTGAGGGCAAAGGAACTGCTCAAGGAGCTCAGAGACAGAATTGTGGCAAGCCACAGATCTGGCCAAGAATTTCTGCAGTACTCAAAGTTCCTAAGAGCACAGTGGCCTCCATAATCCTTAAATGGACGAAGTTTGGGACCACCAGAACTCTTTCTAGACCTGGCTGTCCAGCCAAACTAAGCAATCGTGGGAGAAAAGCCATGGTGAGAGGGGTAAAGAAGAACACCAAGATCACTGTGGCTGAGCTCCAGAGATGCAGTAGGGAAATGGGAGAAAGTTCCACAAAGTCAACTATCACTGCAGCCTCCACCAGTCAGGCCTTTATGGCAGAGTGGCCCAATGGATGCCTCTCCTCAGTGCAAGACATATGGAAGCCCACATAGTTTGAAAAAAAAAAAAAAACCACAAAGGACTCCCAGAGTATGAGAAATAAGATTCTCTGGTCTGATGACATGAAGATAGTACTTTTTGGTGATAATTCTAAGCGGTATGTGTGGAGAAAACCAGGCACTGCTCATCACCTGCCCAGTACAATCCCAACAGTGAAACATGATGGTGGTAGCATCATGCTATGTGGGTGTTTTTTAGCTGCAGGGACAGGACGACTGGTTGCAATTGAAAGATGAATGCGACCAAGTACAGAGATATCCAGGAAGAAAACCTCTTTGAGTGCTTTGAACCTCAGACTTGGCTGAAAGTTCAGCTACCAACAAGACAATGACCCTAATCACACAGCTAAAATAATAAAGGAGAGGCTCCAGAACAACTCTGTGACCATTCTTGACTGGCCCAGCCATAGCCCTGGCCTAAACCCAATTGAGCATCTCTGGAGAGACCTGAAAATGACTGTCCACCAACGTTCACAATCCAACCTAACAGAACTGGAGAGGATCTGCAAGGAAGAATAGCTGAGGATCCCCAAATCCAGGTGTGAAAAACCTATTCTATTATTCCCAAGAAGACTCATGGCTGTACTAGCTCAAAAGGAGGGTGCTTCTACTCAATACTGAGCAAAGAGTTTGAATACTTCTGACCATATGATATTCAGTTTTTCTTGTTTAATAAATTTGCCAAAATTTCTACATTTCTGGAGGGTTTTTTTTCTATCAAGATGGGGTGCAGAGTGTACATGAACGAGAAAAAAAAAATAAAACCGTTTTGAATTTACTAAATGGCTGCAATGAAACAGAGTGAAAAATTTAGAGGGGTCTGAATACTTTCCACACCCACTGTATATGCGCAAAATACACTCCTATGCCTCAAACTCCAAATTAGTAAGATTTGACTTATAAGTGCTCGAGAAGTAAATACAGTACACACATGCTTTGTGGTGTACTCAAAGAATTTTGCTTTATTAGTACATGAGAACAAAGAAACAAATAAGTACACATACAAGCACCGGAACGCTAATGATTGAGATGAGACTTTATTAGTACATGTAACCCATTGTTATAAGCTCAAAGGCCTTGTCCATCGGAACTTTCCACCAATAAGAACAATAGTGGCATGAATGGAAATGTGAAACTTTCCCACCCATCAATGTTCGCTGAACCCGACATTATTAGCTATAGGACAAGATAGAAACTAGAAGAACAAGATGCAAAATGGAATCTGTTCTGTCACATATATGTATAAACAGATCTTCTGTTGATGAATATAAACCTACATGTGTACAGTGCAGACCAAAAGTTTGGACACAAGCTCTCATCTCTAGAACAACTGTTAAGAGGAGACTTTGTGCAGCAGGCCTTAATGGTAAAATAGCTGCTAGGAAACCATTACTAAGGACAGGCAACAAGCAGAAGAGACTTGTTTGGGGTAAAGAACACAAGGAATGGACATTAGACCAGTGGAAATCTGTGCTTTGGTCTGATGAGTCAAAATTTGAGCTCTTTGCATCCAACCACCGTGTCTTGGTAGAAAAGGTGAACGGATGGACTCTACATGCCTGGTTCCCACCATGAAGCATGGAGGAGGAGGTGTGATGGTGTGGGGGTGCTTTGCTGGTGACACTGTTGGGGATTTATTTAAAATTGAAGGCATTCAGAACCAGCATGCCTACCACAGCATCTTGCAGCGGCATGCTATTCCATCCGGTTTGCGTTTAGATGGACCATCATTTATTTTTCAACAGGACAATAACCCCAAACACACCTCCAGGCTGTGTAAGGGCTATTTGACTAAGAAGGAGAGTGATGCTACGCCAGATGACCTGCTCTCCACAGTCACCGGACCTGAACCCAATCGAGATGGTTTGGAGTGAGCTGGACCACAGAGTGAAGGCAAAAAGGCCAACAAGTGCTAAGCATCTCTGGGAACTCCTTCAAGACTGTTGGAAGACCATTTCCGGTGACTACCTCTTGAAGCTTATCAAGAGAATGCTAAGAGTGTGCAAAGCAGTAATCAAAGCAAAAGGTGGCTACTTTGAAGAACCTACAATATAAGATATTTTTAGTTGTTTCACACTAAGTATTTCATTCCACATGTTCTAATTCATAGTTTTGATGCCTTCAATGCGAATCTACAATTTTCAGAGTCATGAAAATAAAGAAAACGCTTTGAATGAGAAGGTGTGTCCAAACATTTGGTCTGTACTATATATTAGTAATGAATGTAAAAAAAAAAATGGCCATGCTTAAATGCTGTTGTGCAACTCCATGTATAGACAGAACAAAAAAAAATGGCAGAAGAAAAAGAAGTCATGGAAGTGACAATTTATGGCTCCACAAAGAACTGATCTCAGCATTATTGAATCTGTGTAAGATTATATGACAACACAAGCCTACATCAACAGAACATCTGTGGTTAGATCTCCAAGATGTTTGGGGCAACCTCCTATTGAGTTCCTTCAAAAACTTTGTGCAACTGTACCTTGAAGAATTGATGCAGTCAAAGGCTGACCTCACAAACTATTGGTTTTAGATTTAGTTTTTATTCATTAACTTTGCATTTTGTAAATTAAAACACTTTTAAACACTTCTATTTTTGGAGCATTCTTACTTAACGTCACACCCACCTAAAACTTTTGCAGTTCTGGTAAGTGTTAAAATTATAATCAAGCTCGTCTTGCAAAAAATGTCGGCTTCTGTTCGAAAATAATGCAACAAAAGCTAAAGTCTATAAGAGCAAGCTCGTAGTTCTCTAGGTGATTTGGTATGCTTTTGATGTGTTACTATTTAATTCAACATCCCCTTTTGGATAAAATGGGTCTGAACAGCACGTACTCCGCATGTAATTTGCTTTTTATACAGAAAATAGAAGTTCGAATGATTTTGAACAATATTGGCTTTAGATGCTATGCTTTCACTGTCGTTTGGAGCTGAATGGTGTCATCTGCCGCAGAATGTGACAATTCATAAAGTTTATAAATTAACTTGTCAAAGGAAAAGAAAGGATATCGTCTCCTGCTCCTTCTCTTGCTTTAAAAGCTTTAAGCAGTAGCTTTATTAAATTCTGTCCAAGTCTTTTTTAAATAAAAGACTTCCATGCTTCCCATCTGTCTAGTCATTTTCAAACCTTTGAAGAGTTTCCTAGGTAAATTGCAAAACAGACTTAAGACTCAAAATGTTCTACCAGCTACAGAAAAAAAAAAAGATTATTTTTTCGAATTATGACCTCAAACTACACAGAAGCACAAATACGAATATGAAATACTCATTACTATATTTTTTGGATTATAAGATACACTTTTCCTCCCAAAACATTTGAGAGGAAACTGAGGGGTGCGTCTAAAGAATACATTACACGCTGCGATATCGGTACCAATATCGCTAGCGAGCATACCCGCCCGTCAGTTGTGCATCACGGGCATATCGCTGCCCGTGGTGCACAACATCGCTAACACCCGTCACATGGACTTACCTTCCCTGCGACGTCGCTCTAGCCGGCGACTCGCCTCCTTTCTAAGGGGGCGGTTTGTGCGGTGTCACAGCGACGTCACACGGCAGCCATCCAATAGCAGAGGAGGGGCAGAGATGAGCGGCTGGAACATGCCGCCCAACTCCTTCCTTCTTCATTGCCGGTAGACGCAGGTAAGGAGATGTTAGTCGCTCCTGCGGTGTCACACATAGCGATGTGTGCTGCCTCAGGAATGAGGAACAACATCGCTACTAACCAGATGATTTTTCATAAATAAACAACCTCTCTCAGACAAACGATTTTGCCTCTTTTGCGATAGTTTAAGCTCGCTCCAGCCTGTCACACGCTGCGATGTCGCTAACGACGCCGGATATGCGTCACAAACACCCTGACCCCGACGATATATCGTTAGCAATGTCGCAGCATGTAAATGGCCCTTTAGAATCCAAATGTAGCTTACCGGGAAGTGGTGGAGAGAGGTAGCAGGAGGCAGGGGTGATGCTGTGGCTGCGGGTGCTGTTCTGCGAGGCAGGGGCCATATTGGCAGTGTGGGATTCAAACAGTGGCAGTGTGCACAGATGGAGCTCTCTGTGCCGCCTCCAGCCAATTTATCTTTCAGCAGCTGACTTAAGGAAAATGGCGCCCAGAGGTGGTGAGTGCGCAGATGAGATCTTGACTTGTCATTAAACCGATAGCTCGATCTGTGCACTCGCCGACTCCAGGCACCATATTTATGTAGCCCGCACTACCGCCAATCTCTTGGCGTCTGCCTACCTCACAGTGCCACTGCCAGCAGCGAACATTTGGACCTCCCTCCGCATCATTGCCCTGCTCCACAAAAGCTGCTGCCCCCCCCCATCAGTAAGTCACCAGCGGATTATAAAATGGATACCATTTTTTTTTATTTTTCTCTCTAAATTTGGGATTGCGTCTTATTAACCAAAAAATACGATAAGTTTATTCTACGGTATTTTCATAATTATTTGATAGCTACACTTAATTGAGTTTAATTGAAAATATTACATTTAAAATAAAAATAAAAGATGGTAAATGTGCTACAATTTTGGAACCATGAATTCAGCCCAGTGAAACTGGTGTGGGGCTTTAGGAAAGATGGATTTCACTAAAGGTTGCCCTCCCTCCCATTGTACAGGGTATTCTACCAAACTTATGATAAGACAGTGGGGCAAAAGGATTTTCGCTCCTATGTGGTTTAGAATGTGGTGGCGTCAAAAACCTGATATGGGCCCATTTTTAGATCTACCATATCTATGTTTCTATAAAAAAATTATAAAAAAAAAAATCATACATTGGTATGGGAGTTAACACCTTCTTACTCCAGTCGCTATTTTTTTTCCTTGTTTTCCTTTTTCAAAGAGCAAATTAAAAATTAATTCTGTAAGGTAGCAGTATGAGAATTTTTTTATCTTGTGGTTTTGAATGCATGGTTTTAAGTTATTATATAATGTACTGAAATACAGGTGATGCTTAAAAAAGCAATTCCACCATTGTTGCTCATTTCATTTTTCATTGGTATGCCTCTCCCTCTGCAGAACCCCCCCCCAAAACACCTTTTAAGGCCCTGTGCACATGCTGCAGTCTTTGATTTTGGAAAATCTGTACCAAAATCAAAATCTGCATGACTTTCTTGAAGTCAGCTAAGTCAGTGTTTTTTGATTTGCTGTGCACACTGCGTTTTTTTCTGTCCAATTTTGGTGCGGTTTTTGATGCAGAAAAAAAAAATAAAAATCTGTAGCATGTCAATTATCAGTCTGGTTTAACAGCGTTTCCCACCCATTGACTGCAATGTTGTCATAAAGTAACTGCAGGTGTGTTCAAACTGAGACGTTTTCCCTTCGGTTTTACAGAGTTATTTTCCTGGACAATTACAATTAATTCTCTCTCCATTCTTAATGCACTAAAAGCAGAAGCAAGTCAACACAATAGTTTTTACAGAAAAAAAAAAAACTAACTCAATGTCGGGTCAGAGATGGTATGCTAGCTTGTCATAAGCAACTCTACACTGAGTTTTTCCATTTCTTGAGCAATCATTTTTTGTGACGGCGAAAGTAGAGGTTTATTTTTTAAAAAAAAGATTCAAAATATTTTTTTTTTTATAACGCAGACATTTACTTGTCTACTTTACAAACTGTACATATCTCACACAATTTTTTTTGCTCAAATACTTTACTAGTAAAATATTGCATCTTTACATGATACACCCATATAGCACCCTTTTTCATGTGTTGGCTTTTTGGATGAAAATGTGGCAATAGCAATAAACAGGGTACTGTAAAAGAAAAAAAAAATACCACAGCTAAGAATATGGGATCCACTAGCAGCAGAAGCACCATCCATCCATGCTGTAGTGATACCAAACGCATGCTACACTTGCTCTAGTTTGCCTTTGGCATGTGACTTAGATGAGGAGGAAGTTGAGGGTGCTATGGAATATCATGTATCTCAAAACACAGCAGGATGAGGTTACCTCTTACAGCAACACCGTCAGTTTGAGTGTTTTACTCAGAACAGTCTACCTGTTCACAAATGCTTAAGAGGGATTTTTCAATGTGGTTAACTGGGCTGTTTATTACTACTGGGCTACCATATGGTGAGATCACTGACTTTACTAAAGTTTTTTTTTGCATTAAAGCAATTAAAATAGGTTGAATGTAGCCCTATATACAACTTTTAAGGGCAAATTGAGCATCTGTGAATAAATATGCTACAAATCAAATTTTGTGGAAAAACGTGGCAAAGTCAAATATCACTAGATTTGTTCAAGTCTTAAAGGGAACCTGTCACCAGTTTTGGAGCCTATAAGCTGTGGCCTTCACCAGTGGGCTCTTATATACAACATTCTAACATGCTGTATATAAGAGCCCAGGCTGCTGCGTAGAACGTAAAAATTACTTTATAATACTTACCTAAACAGTTGCTGCAGTGGAGTTCGGCCATATGGGTGGCTCCATTCTCCGGTACCGGCTCATTCTCTTCTTTCGGCCATCTTTGTCATCCTTCTTCTGAAGCCTGGGTGCATGACGTGTTCTCCGTCATCCACACTAGCCGACATTGAGGACCTGCGCAGGCGCACTTTGATCTGCCCAAAGCAGGGCAGATCAAAGTATTGTAGTGCGCCTGCGCGGGACCGGTGAGTGTGTATGACGTAGGAGATGTCATGCACACAGGCTTTAGAAGAATGGCAAAGGTGGCTGAAAGAGGAGGAGCCGGTACCGGAGAACGGAGACACCCATATGACCCAACTCCACTGCAGCGACCGTTTTAGGCAAGTATTATAAAGTGATTTTTACGTTCTACACAGCAGCCTGGGCTTTTATATACAGTATGCTGTATATAAAAGCCCAGTGGTGGTGCTCGCAGCTTTTAGACCCCAAATCTGCTGACAGGTTCCCTTTAAGATAACTTTTTCTTTTTTCTTCAAATTTTCTTGACATTCCAGGAGGGATTTTCCGGTCGTTGATTCCTATATTATTCCCAATTACACTTACCTGGTATCAATAATACACGGACACTGCTTGTGACTCGGTAAAAATGGCCACAGCAGCCCTTCATTGCCTATTGTTTACACACTAACACGAGGGGGAGCCATCCAACGGGCGTCCCCAACATTTAACAATAGGTAATACCATAATAATAATACAATACGTAATACAATAAGTTACCCCTGGGTAGGCCCGGTTCAGAAACCGCCTTCCACCACCAAAACATGATCCCTGCCCGCAACACACACTGGGCCGGAGATGAGGTATGAATCACCAACGGATCAATACCCCAACCTTGCAGGACCCCATGCCTGCAAGATCCCTGTAACCGAAGCCACTATATCCCACAAATGACTCTACAATCACACAACCTTCCGAACACAATCCCTGGCCGCAACACATCGACCCAGAGATAAGAGGTATTAGTCACCTACGAATCAAAACCCCCATGCCTTGCAGAACCACGTGCTTGCACTGCACTTGGATCCAGAACCATAACCCCAACTAGTGACTCCTTCTGCGATTACCATTTCACCAAAATGGATCACTGACCATAACAACGGTCCCATATATAAATGAGGTAATAGTCACCAAAGGAGTAATACCCTTACCCAAACTAAAAAACTCCCGTGTTTTCAATTACCTGTCACCTGGGCCACTGTAGCCACCTGTGACTCCCCAGCAACCATCAACTCCAATATATATAACCCTTGGCAACAACCCTGACCCATATATGAGGCATTGATCACCAATGGAGCAATGCCTCCACTCTGCATACAACCTTGTACCTGCAAGTCACCAGTAACCGGAGCCACTGTACCTTCCCCAGTGGCTCTCCATCCAAACACCAGTAACGATTAGAGCTCCTCTGGACCAGACCTACCGCCGCTGCTGTGACAAAGGACATAATCCCCATTATTTATGCTACCCATGCACATATACATCATACACCTCATATACATATACTCCCATATTACCCCCCTATCTCATTCACCCACTTACAAGAATTCCCAAATGACAATATACATCGCAATCCACAAAGAAATAATCTCTTTTCTTTTCCTCGGTTTTTTTTTGGGGTTTTTTTGTTTGTTTTTTTTATACAAGACACTTTCTCCACTCCTTTCTTTTCTCATTTTTTTTTTTTTTTACATAATGCCTCTTAAAATTGAATAATTATACATGCATATAAACACACCAATAATAACAATACACAATAGAAGGGAGGGTGGGTGGGAAGCTGTCATCCAGGAAATGTAAGAGGAGGTAATTGACTCCCACCTCCTATTATATACACCCTGAAGCTCCCTCCTTTCCTACCACCACACTCCACCCCCTAACCAATCACCTTCTTTTTCCTCATTACTATACTAACCATCACCGTTTAACCCTATCAACTCCCTACCCTCCAGACTGTCATGTCGCCCCTACACCCTATAGGTTCCATGGCTTTCTTGACATTCCAGGAGGGATTTTCCGGTCATTCATTCCTATATTATTCCCAATTACCCTTACATGGTATCAATAATACATGGACACTGCTTGTGACTTGGTAAAAATGGCCACAGCAGCCCTTTATTGCCTATTTTTTACACACTAACACAAGGGGGCGCCGTCCAACGGGCGTCCCCAACATTTAACAATAGGTAATACCATAATAATAATACAGTATGTAATACAATATGTAACCCTGGGTAGGCCCGGTCCAGTAACTACCTTCCACCACCAAAACATGATCCCTGGCCGCAACACACACCGGGCCGGAGATGAGGAATGAATCACCTACGGATCAATACCTCCACCTTGCAGGACCCATCCCTGCAAGATCCTTGTAACCGGAGCCACTATATCCTACAAGTAACTCTCCAATCAAATAACATTATCTGTTAAACCGCCTCTGGACCAGACCTACCCCCGCCACAGAACAGGCCACGTGACACCTTGCGTGGCCTGGACCCCCCACACACCCAATGCTTGCTCCTCCAACTTGCAAGCCAAACCAACCATTAAACCCTTGCATCCATCACTTAAACTCTGAGCATCCCATATATGAACCAGCCAACGTACCCAGTCCACCTTACTGCACCGCACTCCCCTCATCCTTGGTGGCAGCACACACCACCCAAAAAAATCCCTTTGAAGCAACCGTGTCACAATCTATTTATTTTAAAACTGCCCTTCAATACGGGTCACGCTGAACGACAAACCATGACCACCCCATAACATGGCCACCACCTCGCACCAAAACACCCTTGATACCACGATTCGGCTCTCAAGTCAAACATTCCGGAAACCAACTCTTCGCTTTCCAAACCGTCATACATAGCCGGTGCCACCCCATAATACTAAACAACTTTAGGCAACCCCTGTCTCCAGCTCAACAGGGACCCCAGCCACAACACTGGCTCACTCCGCTCACTGGCTACCTTTGACAGCCACTAGGTCCCCCTGACGGCCAGTCAGGCACACCGGCACACCATGCTACAAGCTCCCAAACTATTCCTGAGTCCACACCATGCCCCACCGGCCTCAGTATAACCAATTAAATGCAGTACCGACCGTACCATCGTCCTCCCTAATAGCGACCAAAGAACCACTGTACAGTCACCCTGCTCCTCCTCCTGTCTCCAGTTGAACTTGACCACAACTGGGGTTGAGATGCAACAAACAGGATGACACTCACGCTTCCTACTCTACTGGGCCACTTCGCCCCCCAAACCTAGTTCTCCCAGGAAACCACTAAAGTGACCCCCACTGTAAAACGACTGCAATCCATAGCCTTGAAATCTCCCCTAAAACTGACCTTGCAGCTTCCCCAGAGCCAAATATCACTACCTGTCTCCCTTTACCTATTTATTCCGCCATCACACCCTCTGACAACAACAGAGGCTCAAGCTGTCTTTCCCAGAAAATCCCAAAATCTTCCCACATACTCAACTACCACACTAACGGACCTTCTTCATCCGAAATCGGGCCCACTTAATTTCCATGAGGCCCACACGGCCTAACGGAACCATGCCCCACACCAAAATTAACACGCCCTCAAAAAACAAACAACTGCAACCATCGCCCTGTACCCCTTACTGAGGCGAAGATATTGAAGCATTACTTTTGATCCCCAAGGTCAACAACACCTCCAAACCATAATTCATGGTCCGCTTCCCTCCGCAAACTGGACCAACGACAAGCTCCCTGTACTACAATACACACTGGAAAATTGCAGCCACACCACTGGCCCGGATGACTCCATATGCAACTATGGGCATCAGGAGACACAAATTTTACCAAACACCATGTCCGGGCCTTTCGTTCTAAAGAAAACCCTGAGACACACAACCCCCTTTTGAGCCCTCATATTAACCCCAAGATAAATTAAAACCTTGGCCACACCGTAGTACCCGCTCAAAGCCGACCACCAAAGGATGTACCACTATATTCCCGTAACGCACAACTGCACCCTCAAAACCAAATTCCTTCATGCCGTGAGACCGGAGCACCACGACTCCCTAAGCAAACCATTACCAAGATGCCCATACCTACCACCGGGCCAATCAGTCCTCTTTTTTTTTTTTTTTTTTTTTAAAAATTGTATATGAATATATAATCGACTCCACCAACCCAAAGATGCCAGGAGCCCGCCCATGCAAAACACACAATAATACCAGATGGCCCTAAACCATACAACTTACACTCTATGCCGCTACTGATGTGAGCTGCACCTTTGTCCCAATGCCTGCTCCAGGATAGACAGCAGGCCTCCTGTCTCTCCTCCTCACCGCCGTTTGCTGCTCCCAGTCCTCTCCCGACCCGATGAACCAGCTACACAGGTGAGGTGACCCTGCAGGCAGCCATCCTCCAGCCCCCCCCGCGGAGGAAGGGGGGTATGTAGTCAATCCACCACCGCTGGGCGCGCTCCTAGCCGGGAGCGGCCGCATCGCTCCAAAATCCAGCCCAAGGCCTCATACCGGAAGTAGGCCTCCCGGGCTGGACAAGCCCCCTTTTCGGCCGTCGCGGCCCTGCAGGAGATTCCTCCCGACGGCCAGAACGGGCACAGCAAGCTACCGCCGCCCGCCCAGCCGCGGAGGGTCCCCCACGGGAGTGGGGGCTCTCACGTTTTCCTCCTCACCGCCCACCTCCCCCAAAAGACCCCGGCGTGTTCTGAAACTAAAACTGCATCCAGCACTGCAGCAAAGAGGGGGGGAGGGGATGGTGCCGAGGAGACACCCAGGCAGCCTGGATGTGGGACTGCGCTGCCCGGGCACCCTGCACCGCAATGCTGACCAGATCTGAGGATTCATCAGGACATCATGATGGAGGTTCCCCAGGCTGTCATCCAGGAAGTGCAAGAGGAGGTAATTGACTCCCACCTCCTATTATATACGCCCTGAAGCTCCCTCCTTTCCTACCACCACACTCCACCCCCTAACTAATCACCTTCTTTTTCCTCATTACTATACTAACCATCACCGTTTAACCCTATCAACTCCCTACCCTCCAGACTGTCATGTCGCCCCTATGGGTTCCATGGCTTTCTAAAAATGCAATTTTTCAGGAGAATCAAGTCCTGCACAGATTCTTGCCAGCTAAGATGCATTACAGCATATACATGTGCTCATGTGTGTGATTCTGATCACATGTAAATAAATGAATTATAACCATTGCATTGCGGTTTTTGTAAGTGCAAAGTAAACTTTTGCACCATAGTTAAATATATTTGCCAGTTTCTACTTCTACATAGCTAGCCAAGTCATTTATCTCGAATGACAAAAAATAACTTTTTGGGAAGATAATAAATTCAAATTAATTCAAATGCATTTTGCTTTGAGCTTTTAGGCTTTTCTGTTTGATCTGAAATTTAAATATATATAGTGTCAGGTATGGAGGGCAATCCTCAATGTGAAGTAAATGAAAATGAATGTATGCTGTATAGTACATATTGTTATCCTAGGGAAAAAAAATGTTTGTTAGCTACTAGAAACAGGATAATTTTAATTCTGTTGTATCAATAAGATGATGATGAAAACTATAAATCTTGTGACTATTTCACTATTATTTGCATGGCTCCTGGCTGTACAATTCCTTGCTCGTTACTTGTATTAACTGAAGTCTAGGGTTTAGTGATGGGAAGACACAGACTGTAAAGGGGACTTTACACGCAACGACATTGCTAACGAGATGTCTTTGGGGTCACGGAATTCGTGACCCACATCCGGCCTCATTAGCGACGTCGTTGCGTGTGAAATGTACGAACGACTACTAACTATCAAAATTACTCACCTAATCATTGATCGTTGACATGTCGTTCCAATCCCAAATATCGTTGCTGTTGCAGGATGCAGGTTTTTCGTCGTTCCTGAGGCAGCACACATCGCTAAGTGTGACACCCCAGGAACGAGTAACATCATCTTACCTGCGTCCTCCAGCAACGAGGTGGGCATCACTTTCTTTTCACTGCGCTCCGCCCCTCCGATTCTATTGAACGGCTGCCATGTGACGTCGCTGTGACGCCGCATGAACCGCCCCCTTAGAAAGGAGGCGGTTCACCGGCCACAGCGACGTCGCTAGGCAGGTAAGTACATGTGATGGGTCCTAGCGATATTGTGCTCCACAGGCAGCGATTTGCCTGTGACGCACAACCGACGGGGACGGGTGCTTTCACCAGCGACATCGCTAGCGAAGTCGCTGCGTGTAAAGAAGCCTTAAAAGTCCGGATCTATGCAGTTTCTAACTTACCCGAGTGCCGGAACTGGGCCCGGGATTCAGGGTGTTCGTTCAGATCTAGCAACTCAGGAAATAGGAAAAATAAAGAAAATTAGAATGAAGCAAACATATAGTTACCAAGGCACCATTGTGGCTGCAGCTGCTCCCACGGCCACCCCTTCACTTCCAGGGCCGCTCATCACCTTCACTGCATATGCACTGTTTTTCCAACTGGCCATCCTGGCATCTGTGATAGGTTGCAGAAAAACACGGTCCCACAGGCTGGGGGAGAGTCTGACTGTAACCAATCACAGGCACTGTCTGCGGGTCTATATTGTACAGTAAAAAAAATATATATATTTGACGTAGGGTCCCCCCATATTATGATACTCACACGGTTGTAGATTGTAGCCATCAGCCCCCAACCAGGTGCTCATCTTGGCTGTGTATCAAAATAAGAGGATCCAAATGCAGCTTTTATTTTTAATTATTTAAATAATATAATTTAAAAAAACAACATATGGTTCCTCCAATTTTGATACCCAGCCAAGATAAAGCCCGACAGCTGGGGGCTGGTATTCTCAGGCTGGGGAGACCCATGATTCTTGGGACACCCCCAGCCTAAAAAAAAAAAAAAAAAGCCTGCAGCCACCCAGAATTGTCACATCCATTAGATGCGACAATCCCGGATCTTTACCTGGCTATTCCTGATTGCCCTGGTGGGGTGGCAATTAGGGTAATAAGGGGTTAATAACAGCCCACAGCTGCCACTTAGCCCTAGATTAGTAATGGGGAGGGTCTATGAGACCCCCATTAAAAATCTGTAAGGGAAAGTAAATAAACACAAACACCAATAAACGCCTTTATTTGAAATAAAATACAGAAAAAGTCTTTCACGACCATCAAAACGCAACTGCAGGTCCGATGTAATCTACACAAGGTCCCACAAGGATTCCAGCTCTGCTACATTTATCTGAAGTCACAGAGCGTGATCATGGAACATGACCACACGATGTAACTTCAGGCAGAGACTGAGCTGCGCGATCAGTGGTAACGTCACTCGGGTGATTTGTGGTCACAGCTGGAGGTTCCCACGGTCCTCCACCTGTGACTGCAGGTAACCTGACCTCAGGTGACCTCAGTAACGTCAGTGACCTCACCTCAGGTGAGACCTGCATCTCCTGGCAGAAAGCCGCTTTTTTTTTGCCAAGAGCATCTAATGAGATTTACAGAGATTTGGTGCTGAAATATTTACACCATATCCTACACTCATTCTACACTTCTAATTGTGCAAGTTGTAAAAAGTGTACACAACACATTACAGCTATGGTACATGTTACGAAATACAGTTTTTGGTGCAATCTGTGCCCAAATTTTAATGAACTTAGGTTATGTCCCAGCATTCATATTTTTACCTGTACACAGGTGGATCTGGTCATTCTTTTAATGGATGTTGTAGAATGGGTCATACAAGTTAGCATCTTATCTCTATAGCTTGCGTAGAACAGATTTTCAAATGTTACAAAAACCTGCTATTAGCCATAAGAAAATGATGTCTTGATACCTTGGAAATATGCTGAACACTCTACCTTCATTTTGTACTGAATGTTTGGCGGTTTTATTGCAAAATACCTCTTATTGACGAATATGACATGATTAGCCACCTCCTGTCTTAATAGCATGGTTGCATTAAGTACCAATCTTTATTAGTATTCCACAATCTGATGTCAGTGAATTTTGATTTAATTCCTGCTGTCTGGTGGAAAGGATTCCCACAACATATGTTAGTGCATGCTTGATAACTGGAGAAAACATGAAATGTGTAATATATTAGAGATGCTGAAATTTTTTGGAAAAACAATCTTATCTCCCAGGCACCATTTAACCATAAATATTGGAAATTAGATATGAGCAAACCTGCTGAGATTCAAAGTCGGCAGATCGTTCACATTTTTGCAGAGAACTTTGATTAGATTGATGTAGTTTAATGCAAATAAAATGTTCCTTATTAAACGCTGGGCCCACTCCAGACTTTAAAGCATAATAAACACTGTGTGAAGAAAAAAAAAACAAAAAACCCCATAAACCCTCACTTCACCGTTGACCCACCACAACTAGTCCTCGTGCTCTACATGATCTTCTGCATCTTTTTCGGTGATCTTTACTTTCTGGCAATAGAAGGTCACAGCGTTTGGCTTCGCAAAATGCTCTCTAACTTTCCATTATTCCTGCTGTCAGTATTCATTGGTATAGGAAGCTTTCCTGCTGGAATTTCAGCTATCCCCCTTTTGGACCCAGCAGGAGCTTGCCTTCCACCCAGCTATTGATCATCAGTATTCTCTTGGGTCTTAAATACTCTTTTTCCCTGGACTGGTGCTGGTGATATTATTCAGTTCATTCTAGCTCTAGTTGCAAGCAGGTGGCTTGCGCTCATCTGTATTATTGTTGAGGATAAGAATTGAGTATCCAAAAATACTTAATTCAGCTATTTCATAGACTCAGGTATATAATTTAGTAGATGTAAACTAACACATATTTGTGAATGCTTTTGTTCCTTACTAACATATATATGTATATTGCATATTCAGTGTATTTTCCTTAGACACATTATATAACAGCACATGTAATTTTAAAGATGGCTGCCATTTCCTGTCTACACCCAAGATGATATACAAAAGAAATTCCTGGAGCCTTGACTGACCAATCCAGAGAGGATATGCAGATTTCCTATATGTCATGAAGCCCTGACCTACGATACTTGGTTGAACTAAAACTTTTGTTCACACCCCTTTACTTCTTGGTCTAGGGGCTTTGTTTAAGAATAAAGTTCACTTGCCTCAGGGTCTGTCATGGAAAAGGTCCATAACCGATATAGTGTCTGTTATCGTTCATTCTCGTGTGCACACATGACAATTTAATTTGAAACAGCGGTCAGATCCAAAAAGTGACCGGTTGAGTCGCGCCCTTAACAGTGGAGGCACTGCTGAGATTACCGTAATAAATATTGGCCGAACCTCTCTCTCAGATCGAGGAGATCATTTCCGAGTACCCAGAGGCCCCCGCCAACGAGAATTGATAACTCTCAAATCACAGGTACGTTTCATGTACATTGTATATGATGATTTACCTGTGAGTCGTGGTCTTCGGCGAAAGGTTTTACCTCTGATCTGAGAGGGGTGTTGACACTATTGACCCTTAGTGGGTTTATCTTTTGCCGGTAGTCTAGAACAAAGAAAAGAACCTAGGCCTATAGGTTCTGGTTCTGTAAGGTTAACGGATCTGACTGGCTGTCTGTATTATTAAGTTGTTGTAAGTGAGGTAGAAATCAGAGGGGCTTTCTGAGTAGCTGCTGTCCGTGGATTTGTATGAAGTGGATTAATATGTGATTAATTAGGCTTGTAATGTCTCCGTTTAGTTCTCAAAGAGTTGCTTGTCTGTTACTGTTCACGAAGGGCTCTGCTATAGACAGGGACAGAGAGCGGGGTCAAATTACGCAGCCTACGTCCCTGTAGTCTTTCACTGAGAACAAAGGAAGCAGGCGGAGGGGGGGTCAGTGTGTGTTAGTAATCCCCCACTGCCGTGGTCTTTGCATTGAAAGAAAAGGGGGGGGTCATACGCCCAGCAGCGAGGTAGAGAATGGGGGGGGGAAAAAATAGCCCAGGCACGAAGTTGTTTGGAGTGAGGAGGAAGGAGGGGGACTAGTGTGTGGGTGATTGTGAGAGAGGAATTCTTTAGGAGCAGCCAAAAGGGGGAGAGAAAGGAGGGGTGGATTACCTACTGCTGCAGTATATATATATATATATATATATATATATATATATATATATATATATATATATATATATATATATACACACACACACACACACACACACATACATACATACTATATTATATATATATATACACATATACATACACACACACAGTCACATATGTAAAATATATGGGTGTGTATATATATATATATATATATATATATATATATATATATATATACATACATACATACACACACACACACACACATACACACAAACTAGTTTATGCGTTTTTTGGTATTTCCGATTGAGTTTGTTTTCTTTTTGAACAGAGGTGTTAGAGCTAGCGATTCCCCTGTGTTGCAGATAACACATCCACTGCTTATTGGATATTAAATATTGAATATTAAATATTAAATATTGAATAGATAATAGGCAAGGAGGGAAGGGTTCAAGTAACTTAAAGTGGAATTAGCATATCCCCTGCGTTTTAGACGCGGGTCACTGTCTGCGTATTAAATACGCAGACGAGACGGGAAAGGATTCCAGTTTAGGTAAATTAAGGTGTTGGAATTAGCATATTCTCCTGCGTATTGCACGTGAGACACTGTCTGTGTTGGATATACAGATGAGGCGAGAAAGGATTCTGTTGGAACCGGCCAGTCCAATTAGAGCACCATGTATACTCTGTTCAGAAAAAGATCAATTTTTCCGGAAAATGCTGAGGGCGCTATTGTTTTAGTTGGTAGACGGGAAGGGAAAAAATATACAAAAAATTGTAACAAATTGTGTAAAGTAGTTGGATTATCACCAGGTGGCAGGCTGCAACCCATGTATGGAAGTCCATATTAATCTCCAGTGAGTTTATAATGATGAACAAAGACCCCATTCACTGTCTGTTGCTGTTTCTAGAATCAATAAATGTTTTTCTCTAGCTGTGCCTCATTTTTCTTCTTTAGAAGTCATTATATCTGGTACTAAACGAACCTCTCCTTTGTATACTGGAGTGCATGCTGGTTTACAGGCACTAAAAGTAACACCCCTGGTTCTTTACTTAGTTCCAGCCACTCCCAGTACACCCAGGGAGTCACAACATGGATGCTACACCCGAAAGTCAGGTGCCTGGAACTTCCTGTAGCGGCCATCTTGCTACACCCACTGATGGCAATACACCCAGTTTAGCCAGGCCCCTTTAATGGATCTTTTTCCAAAGCTCTCCACCCATCCCCGGTGGGAGGAAGTGTGTTCTCTAGTATATATGACTAACACATTTGACTAAGTGTAAAATAGTATATTTGTTTACTCAGCTATCCAATAAATGTAAGTCAAAGATAAATAAGTGAAACTTTTAAAGCATTGATAAATAGAAAGAGGAATCTGTTCACATAAAACCAATTGGTATTTTGGAAGTCCTGCAACATTATATCATGAAATAGAATAGAGGTAGGTAAATATATATATATATATATATCTTTGTATGGTGTTAGTTAATTTAAAACAAAATGTGTAAACAACTTACCACTGATGCCAGAAGGTATCAAATCCAGTAGTAGAAAGAAAAAAAAAGGAAAAATATATAATGTATCCGATGGAGATGTGGGGAATGGATGTGTTCACTGCTACGTCTGTTATAACAAAGGATGAGTTGTTTTTTTGTTTTTTGTTTTTTTTTTTTTCCTTTCTCTGGCTTTTAGTTAGAGATAGGAATGGAATGTGTCTTTTCCCAATAGTGACCTAAGTTCTGTTTAACCCTTAGAGTTCAGGATTTCACATTCTTAGTTTACTGCTTATACCTGAATGTTTAAATTAATTTTGTAGGGAAAATTAGATTTCATGAGATATGCGAATTGATTTATGTGTTGTTTTGTTTTTTTAATGGTGATTTATTCGAATATGTTTTATTTTGTGATTCTGTATTCAGACTCTATTCCCTGTTCTGTTTCTATGATTCTTTCTAAAATAATTTATATTTTTCAATTTCCAGTCACAGCTGTCATCTAACCATGTTTCAGTTATTTTTTACTATCAAAGGTTTTCTTTCTTTGTGGATACAGTATATATGGATACTGTGAAACCAAGGGTGAGCTGGACATTTCATTCTGTGAATCCCCCTGACTGTGTGTGTCCTGTTGGGACCCGGTCGCTCTCAGCCCTTAGCCACATTGAGGCCTATTTTAGACCCATGGTAAGGTTTTAATATTAGAGAGTATAGGTACTATCCCAACTGGGTACACCTTGGCGTTGGTGGGATAGCTTTATGCTTTTTTTGATCAAAAACAGTGTTTACTAAGTACCCTATGTTTATATGCACTATGCTTTTATTTAGTTACAGCAGGGTATGTTTTCACAATTTTTCCCTTGGTTTCTCTTTGTCTAATGGCCAGTGTGAACATGAGCTCACAAGCTCCATGTATACTATCTCATACTCCGGCTCACTTTTTTGTTTTGTTTATATATGGATACTGTGTTTTATCGTAACATTTTAAAATTCCCCAGCAAAGTATATTGTTGTAAGATATACGTTATTTTCAGTGTTTGTCCAATTCTAGTTTCTAGTATGTAGCTAATTTATTACCTGCTGTCTTTTTTTTCTTTTAGGGAATACCAGCATAAAAACTTTGAATTTTGTTACATTGTTAAATAAAACAATTAACCAAGGGGGTAAAGTATTAATTATATTCTCCAACAGTAGAGGGCGCAGCAGGCATATTAGATAGGTTTTGAAATTGGTTTTATTATTTTGAGGCATATCTGTTAACTGAAATAGGAAAGTCTTGTCTTATATGTTTATTTGTTTATTTACTTAGTATTTTTAGTCATGTAAAGTATAGATGACCACTAACTGTATTATGGTCAGAGTTAAAGTTATAAGAATGATCTAATGTATATTTTTTAGTTTTTTTGTTTTTATAGATGGAACAAGATGTTGGTCGATTCTACACTGGATATGCTGCGGTTTGCACAACATGAGGTAGTCTAAATTCGACCACTCCCTCCCATCCTATGGGTACAGGAGGCAGTGATGCATTAAATGCCTCTCTAGATGGGTAGAACAGGAGTGGGTAAGAGTTTTTAGATGTGTATGTAGGTTGTAGATTTTTTCCCATTGTTAAATGAGCTAAGTATGCTGAAGAGAAAGTCTAGATGGGAGCTGATGGAATCGGATGGAGATCCTCGCACAGGTGCAGCGGACCAAGAAGCAGTGAACAGGCCTAGAGTTGAGAGTCTTTCACCAAGACCAGTACCATACCTCGGTGGCACTTGTCACATCAGTGACTTTTGTCGCTCCTTGTGTTCTTAAATCCCTACAGGAACGGGCGATACAACAAGGAATGGAGTGTGACATGCAGGGAGCCAACTGACTGAGGAAGGTCTGTGGATAAAGGGTGGTAAGCTTCCTCTGCCATGAGAGCTCTTCTTAATGATGGCCCAGGTAACCTATGGACTAAAATCTGTGTAAGACAGTTATCAGTGTGTGCTTTGGTGACACCAAGGTTTAGTACCCAGGTGGGCAGATTCACCCAGTCTTGTAAGACATGTGCCTAAAACGAAGTGAGAAAAAAGAACTGTAAAGAATCCGCAGTAACATCCTACACCTACTCTACCCATTTTTAGAGACTGCAAACTGATTATAGAGGTACATCATGAGCACGTTGTATGCAAGTCTGTGCGTGTTGTGTAGATTTCTCTCCAGGTTTGGTCAGAGGCATTCCAGTGCAAAAAATGACGTTATTGCTGAGAAGCACATGAAGGTGGTATGTAAAAAAAAAAATGGGTTTACAAAAAGGTGTATATTTTATAGAAAAGTGGAAACTGGTAAATCGTGAATAAAAATGTATGTTTTGTTTTCTTTTCATAATAAACAGGTTTTTATGCAAGATGTTTTTGGTTTAGCACAGGCATGTATAATTATTATATAATTGATTGAATAGTGCGATAATCAGGTGTATTTTCCAATTCCAGATCATAAATCAGAGCTATTAGCATATGGTCTCCAGTCAGGAGACTGATTGATTCTAAAGGACAAGCGAAAAAAGAGCCATGAGTCAACACTAGATGAGCCGATCCAACCGCAGAAAAATCTATGGATCCACACCTCGCATTGCAAAAGGGTTGACCAATCAGAGCTGCACTGAGTGTCCTGCTTATACTTATCCTTTTCAAAAAAACCTGTACAGTCTCAGACTATCATTGCCAGAACAGTTAGAAGAGAGGACTTCAAGAACCTTGAGACATGGGAAAGTCCAACTACAAAGGGTGAGGACTCGCAAAGGAGTCCTTGGTCTCAAACCGGTGAAGAAAACCCCTTTCCCTTTCTGCCCATGCCTCAGTTCAGTTAAGCAGGTTTTCCAATAGGTCTTTCTACCTCTCTTCCTAAGGGAACACAGTACCCTTAGAATTCAGAAATGGCGAAAATAAGTCTTTAGGGGGGACTGTTGAGGATGAGAATTGAGTATCCAAAAATACTTAATTCAGCCATTTCATAGACTCAGGTATATAGTTTAGTAGATGTAAACTAACACACATATTTGCATATTTGTGAATGCTTTTGTTCCTTACTAACATATCTATCTATCTAGATAGAGATATATATATATATAATATGTATATAAATATATATATATATATATATATATATATATATATATATATATATATATGTATATTGCATATTCAGTGTATTTTCCTTAGACACAGTATATACCAGCACATGTAATTTTAAAGATGGCTGCCATTTCCTGTCTACACCCAAGATGATAGACAAAAGAAATTCCTAGAGCCTGAACTGACCAGTCCAAAGAGGATATGCAGATTTCCTAAAAGTCATGAAGCCCTGACCTACGATACTTGATTGGACTAAAACGTTTGTTCACACCCCTTTACTTCTTGGTCTAGGGGCTTTGTTTAAGAATAAAGTTCAGTTGCCTCAGGGTCTGTCATGGAGAAGGTCCATAACCGATATAGTGTCCGTTATCATTCATTCTCGTGTGCACACATGACAATTTAATTTGATACAGCGGTCAGATCCAAAAAGTGACCGGTTGAGTCGCGCCCTTAACATTATCATTGCTTAAGCTTTGCTGAACTTCTACCTGAGTCATCTGTGGATAAGTATTTCATGCATTTTCCCCCATGTGTCCTCCATGTGTCTTCCTTTAGCATTTAGTGGGGTTGACAGAGCGCTCATCCCACCTATTCCCTATTTAGAGTCCAGCACTAGGGATACCTAGGGTCAGGTATCCGGCTCAGTGCATAGGTGCGGAACCTATCTAAGATGGTGAAAGACCCCAGGGACCAGCAGTAGATTTGGTCAGGGTTCACCATCTCCCCCTTCCCTAGACACAAGGTTCCATTCCCTTACCTTTCGCTTGGTACTTCCCCATACCTAGCAAGACATCAAGGAATTCTTGAATGCCTTCCATAGCTTTGTCTTGAGTAAGGCCATAACAGACACTATAGCCAACATGCTCCAAAATTCCTAGCTTTGCAACATCCTTTTTTAATGGTTTGCAACTTGAAATATGTCGTATGAATCTTGTAAGAAAAATAGTAATATAGTGGAAATGAGAAGCCAAGATTGAGCTCCAAAATAATAGTTGGTCCTCAAACATGTTTAGTGAAAATAAGAAGGGTGTGGTGTCTTCCCATTGGCTGTAGCTGAATGCTGGCAACTTCAGTTGGAAGACACACGCCACCCACAGTCAACCAGTGGTACTGCAGATCCCAAGATAACCCAGCTCAGTGGATGATCGGAGCCTGAGCCCACAGGTGCCGCTTGCATCGACTCCTCTCCCATCACCAACACCATCCACGGCAGGAACACGGCGTCGCCTGGCGATCGGAGCAGAAGTCGCTGGAGCAGAGTCCAGTGGCGACATAACACTGTCCTACCTAACTGAATAACATTAGTCCGAGTATAATGCGAGATTTTCTCGCATTGCACTCATCCGAGTCATATGCTTGTGTGAGCATGCCCTTATAATCACACACAGCTCTGCAATGAAATCAGGAAAATAGAGAGCCGCCATCACATATCACACTGGTGGTAACACACCCATATATTTATAATAAGCTCTAGAGGCGGATTCTCATACAGATTAGTGTATGGCCCATAGCCTGGAACAGCTCATTTACATATAAGAAAAACATGGATTTCTCTGGAATAAGATATTGGATTGCAGGTATCATATAATTCAGCTTCCTATGACTTACATTCCATATAGACATCTCAGAAGGGTTGATCCTACTGACAAATTCCCTTTAAGGATAAGCACCAAATTAAAAAATCCTTTTTAGGCCTGTTTCACATGTCAGTGATTCTGGTACATATGTGCTAGTTTTTATATGTACCAGAATCACGGACGTATGCAGACCCATTAAAATCAATGAGTCTGCTCATATATCAGTGACTTTTCACTGACCGTGTCTCCTTGCGGCATACACGCATGTCCGTGATTGCCGCACGGTGACGTGTCAGTTTATTTTGGCATCACTGATGTCCCACGGACGACACTATGGTGTGAGCCGCATTACACGTACCAGAAAAACACAGACATTGAAAATAAAAAAAACATTTTCAACTCACCTGTCTCCACTGATGCTGTGTTCAGCAGCTGCTCTCTGCTTCTTCCTGGCCAGCTCATTACGGCATGCATATTAATGTATGCAGCCAGAGCCGACCCGGAAGTAGCTGCAGAGGTGATACAGCGGCGGCAGGAAGCACAGCAGAGCCAGAAAGTTCAGCACCACGGACAGCAGGAGTGGGGCAGGTGAGTATATGTCCATGTATGGGCGTACCCAGCGAGGGGCAGGGGGGGCAGCTGCCCCCTCCCTAGAAGCAGGGGCACGGTGTAGTGGGCCGGTGCCTGTAGTGAGCCGCTGTATCTGCAGCCACCGGCGCGCTGCTCAGCAGTGTGTGCATGCCAGGCACACTAGCTGCAGCAGGAGGCAGTGCGCTGTGCTGTGCTGGCCCTGCTGTGTGCTGTGTGCCCGGCATGCACACAGTGCAGAGGAGTGTGCCGGTGACTGCAGCTTCCTCCTTCCTATTCAAATGTATTTGTATCTTTCAGATGTAAATACTAGAGTTGAGCGCGGTTCGTGGTTCGTGGTTCTCCAGTTCTAGGCTCGAGTGATTTTGGGGCATGTTCTAGATCGAACTAGAACTCGAGCTTTTTTGCAAAAGCTCGATAGTTCGAAAAACGTTCGAGAACGGTTCTAGCAGCAAAAAAACAGCTAAATCCTAGCTTGGTTTCTGCTGTAATAGTGTAAGTAACTCTGTGAATCACACTATTATGACATTTCAGTGTATACTGTGCGTAAACAGCGCCTTCAGATCACTGCTGTTTGTATAATGGCGATCGCCATTTTTTTTTTTTTTCTTGTCTTCCTTCCCTAAGCGCGCGCGTCTTGTGGGGCGGGCCAGCATGTCAGCCAATCCCAGACACACACACAGCTAAGTGGACTTTTAGCCAGAGAAGCAACGGCATGTGTGATAGGATGTCCATGTCACATGTCCCTGCATTATAAAACCGGACATTTTCCTCCAGGACGCCATTATCTCTTCTGCGTCTTTGGTGTCAGACATCACTGTCGCAGCTCCGTCCTCCTGAGTCCTATCGCCGATACAGCTGTATGCGCTCCATACACAGCGCTGGACAGCATAGGGATAGCACTTTCTAGCAGTCCTTTTAAGGGCTCAAACCGGCAGGGTCAGAGTTAAGGTGACAGGTCCTGAAAACAGCGCCAGCGTCTGTGTAGCCAAAGTCAGGGATTTCCTCCCTGCATTTCACCATTAGGAGGGAATAGAAAGGCAGGCTTCCATTCCTCTACCCAGAGCCCCAAAATCCTGGCACTGTACCCTCGTGTCCTCTGCATACTCCAACTCATTATAACTAAGCCATTATACTAGCAAACACTCAGTGTACCTAGTGGCATCCTATACGTGGCTATTGGACTTTGCTATAGTCCCACTAGTGCAAAGACATTTGCAGAGCGCGTCTGCCTGCATTGCACACTCCAACTCATAACTAAGCCATTATACTAGCAAACACTCAGTGTACCTAGTGGCATCCTATCTGTGGCTATTGGACTTTGCTATAGTCCCACTAGTGCAAAGACATTTGCAGAGCGCGTCTGCCTGCATTGCACACTCCAACTCATGATAACTAAGCCATTATACTAGCAAACACTCAGTGTACCTAGTGGCATCCTATACGTGGCTATTGGACTTTGCTATAGTCCCACTAGTGCAAAGACATTTGCAGAGCGCGTCTGCCTGCATTGCACACTCCAACTCATTATAACTAAGCCATTATACTAGCAATTTTTGCTGCCAGTTTAAGGGCCGTAGTTGCATTGTCAGGGATATTTATTCTTTATTATTCTGCTGTTAATAAAGCTAGACCACCACTGCAATCTTCACCACCTCTCAATTTTTACTACCACATTTTCAGTCCACAATCTTGTCGCAATCAACATGAGTGGCAAAATGACAGATGCTGGTGGAAAGAGGAAGAGGCGTGGTGGAAAAGGCAAAAAAGGTTTTGTCTGTGGGGAAGGTGGCAAAGCTCCATTATCATCTGCTGAAGATAGACCATCTACCAGCAAAAGTAAGATGTCTACTACTTACCGTGGACAATCCGATGTGCTCCCTTTTTTACGGACACGAACAACAGGAAGAAAGGTAGATGATGGGCAAAAAAGGAAAATGCTTGAATGGATCATGAATGGATGAAGTGGTCCAACAAGTGCCCTCTCAGCCACTTCAAGTACCGCATCCAAAAAACACCAGTCCTCTGAGTTGTCATCCCAATCACACTTGATTTCTCCCAGCTCTGAAGTCTCCATCAGCCCTGCACAGTATGGTGGAACTGAGATGGCTGAGTCTGCAGAGCTGTTCAGTCACACTATAGCCTGGGAATCAGAGGTCTGCTCCCAAGCTACAGTGAGTACAGAACAGGAAATGGTCTGCAGTGATGCCCAGAACCTTTGTGAGTCTGAGTCAGGCCGTGAGGACCAAGTTTCTGAGCATAATGTTGACCCTTTGTCACAAACTGTAACACCTGTGGTTATAGACAATGAGGAACATACTGATGAAGATGAGACGCAGATACCCGATTGGGATGACAACTTAAATATTCGGTCAGGGCAAGAAGAGGCTCGGTCTGAGGGGGAGGGGAGTGCAAACACAACAATTGATGATGAAGTTCTAGATCCCACCTACTGTCAACCCCCAGTCAGGCACTCGAGGAGGTCAACAGAGGCGGTGGAGGAGGATGCAACCGACGACGAAGTTACCTTGCGCCTTCCTGGACAGAGTCGGAGCACTGGTAGCACGTCTACAACTGCATCCTCAGCCACCACTCTGCCTATGAGCATTATTCGGGGTGGATCAACAGGTCGCATGGCCTCTAAGCCTTGCCTAGCCTGGTCCTTTTTTGACATAGAAAAAGATCGCCCAAATTATGTGATCTGTAAACTTTGTCATGGTTCTCTTAGTAGAGGTCAAAACCTCAGCAGTTTGACAACTTCTTCCATGAATCGTCACATGAATAAATATCATAGGTTCCCGTGGGAAGCTCACTGTGCTGCAATGCGGCCTAGCAGAGCGAACCATCCACCGCCTGCCCCTTCCAGTGCATCCGCGCGCTCTTCATCTTCTAGTACTGTGGGGACAGCTGTCACACCTGTTTTTCCACGCAAAACTTCCACCACTGTAACCGCAACAGGCAGTTTGCTTGGTAGGTCGTCAGTTGGTTTGGAAGGGGAAACAAGTGAGTGTGTACAGCTCTCTCAAACATCGATAGCACCAACGTTGGATGAAGGCAACATCATGTCTCCGCCTGCACTTTCCTCACAAACCTGCATTTTTCCAGGGACACCCTACTCAACACCGTCTACACACAGCAGCCAGATCTCTGTCCCTCAGATGTGGTCAAATAAAAGGCCACTTCCTGCGACCCATGACAAAGCTAAGAGGTTGACTATACCTCTGTAAGCTGTTGGCTACCGAAATGCTGCCTTTCCGTCTAGTGGACACACAGGATTTTAGAGACCTTATGTCTGTCGCTGTGCCACAGTACCAGATGCCTAGTCGCCACTACTTCTCTAAGAAAGGTGTGTCCGCGCTACACCAGCATGTCGCACACAACATCACCGCTTCATTGAGAAACTCTGTGTGTGAACGGGTGCATTTCACCACCGATACTTGGACCAGTAAGCATGGACAGGGACGTTACATGTCGCTGACTGGGCACTGGGTAACTATGGTGATAGATGGTGAAGGGTCTGCTGCACAAGTCTTGCCGTCCCCACGACTTGTGTGTCAATCCTCTGTCTGTCCAAGTTCCGCCACTGCTTCTGCCTCCTCCAACTCATCTGGGTCCTCCACCTCCGCCCCAAGCCTGCCTGGTCAGGCCACCAGCGTTCTCACTGCGCAGAAGGAATCACGCACCCCTCATTACTATGCTGGCAGCAGAGCGCAACGGCATCAGGCGGTCTTTAGCTTGACATGTCTTGGGAATAAGAGTCACACAGCTGAGGAGTTGTGGTCAGCTCTGCGGTCCGAGTTTAATAAATGGTTGTCTCCACTCAACCTGCAGCCTGGTAAGGCCGTGTGCGACAATGCTGCAAACCTGGGTGCGGCCCTTCGCCTGGGCAAGGTGACACACGTACCTTGTATGGCTCACGTGTTGAACCTTGTCGTCCAGCAATTTTTAACACACTATCCCGGCCTAGATGGCCTTCTGAACAGGGCACGAAAACTGTCTGCTCACTTCCGCCGTTCAAGCGCCGCAGCAGAGTGACTTGCATCGCTCCAGAAGTCTTTCGGCCTGCCGGTTCATCGCCTGAAATGCGATGTGGCGACACGCTGGAATTCAACTCTCCACATGTTACAGCGACTGTGGCAGCACCGCAGAGCCCTGGTGCAATACGTCATGACGTATAGCCTGGGCCAACGAGATGCAGAGGTGGGGCAGATCACCCTGATGGAGTGGTCTCAGATCAAGGACCTATGCACCCTTCTGCACAGTTTCGACATGGCGACGAATATGTTTAGCTCTGACAATGCCATTATCAGCATGACGATTCCAGTCATTTACATGCTGGAGCACACGCTAAACACTATTCGGAGTCAGGGGGTGGGACAACATGAAGGGGAGGAACTACAGGAGGATTCATATGCGCAAGGGACAACAACATCACCAAGGTCCAGACGTTCATCATCACCAACGCAGCAGGCATGGGACCATGGGGGACAGGGATCGACAAGGGCGCATAGTAGCAGGCGAAATGTTGAGCAAGGTGCAGGAGAACATGAAGAAATGGAGGACGAACTGTCCATGGACATGGAAGACTCAGCGGATGAGGGAGACCTTGGTCAAATTTCAGTTGAAAGAGGTTGGGGGGTGATGTCAGAGGAAGAAAGAACGGGTAGCACCTCTATGCCACAAACACAGCGTAGACTTGGTCCGCATGGCTGCGCAAGACACATGAGTGCCTTTTTGTTGCACTACCTCCAACATGACAGTCGTATTGTCAAAATTAGAAGTGATGATGACTACTGGATTGCCACACTATTAGATCCCCGGTACAAGTCCAAATTTTGTGACATAATTCCAGCCATAGAAAGGGACGCACGTATGCAGGAGTATCAGCAGAAGCTGTTACTCGATCTTAGCTCGGCTTTTCCACCAAACAACCGTGCAGGTGCAGGGAGGGAATCTCCCAGTTGTAACTTGACAAACATGGGACGGTCTCGTCATCTTCAACAGTCTACCCGTACCAGTAGGACCGTATCTGGTGCTGGTAACAGCAATTTTATGGAATCTTTTCATAATTTTTTTAGACCCTCTTTTGCAAGGCCACCAGAGACAACAAGTCTGACACATAGTCAACGGCTGGAGAGGATGATACAGGAGTATCTCCAAATGAACATCGATGCCATGACTTTGCAAATGGAGCCTTGCTCCTTTTGGGCTTCAAATCTAGAAAAATGGCCAGAGCTCTCCAGTTACGCCTTGGAGATTTTGTCGTGTCCAGCTGCCAGCGTTGTCTCTGAACGTGTCTTCAGTGCTGCTGGGTGTGTGCTGACAGATAAGCGCACGCGTCTGTCCAGTGACAATGTGGACAGACTGACGTTCATCAAAATGAACAAGTCATGGATCCACAAGGAATTTACTACCCCTGTGTCATCCTGGGGAGAGTAAATGCTTGTGGATTTGGAATGTGCTTGATGCAAATCAAAACATCCTGTTTGCAACTAGGGCATAAGTGCTGCCACTGATGGGGTGTCTGTGTGGCCCAATTTTTGGAAAAAAGGGAGACTCCACTTGGAGTAACCCTTGCTTGATGTGTTTTTTAAAAATGATCCAAGATGAACAGAGCTGGGATCAGGAAAGACTTTGCTACCTACCCCAGTGTCATCCTGGGGACGGTTAATTATGGCGTATTTTTGAATGTGCTTGATGCAAATCAAAACATCCTGTTTGCAACTAGGGCCCAAGTGCTGCCACTGATGGGGTGGGTGTCTGTGTGGCCCAATTTTTGGAAAAAAGGGAGACTCCGCTTGGAGTAACCCTTGCTTACATTGTTTTTAAAAGAAGCCAAGATGAACAGAGCTGGGATCAGGAAAGACTTTGCTACCTACCCCGGTGTCATCCTGGGGACGGATAAGAATGGCGTATTTTTGAATGTGCTTGATGCAAATGTAGCTGTGAAGTGTACAACTGGGGCACAACTGCTGCCACTGAAGGGGTGGGTGTCAGTGTGGCCCAATTTTTGGAAAAAAGGGAGACTCCGCTTGGAGTCACCTTGCGGTGTTTTACATGACTTTAGAAGGGCGTGTTATGCCTATATCTGTGTGTCCTCCTCTTTTTCCTTGTCCAGCTGTTTTGTTTTCGCATGAGTATATGTCCTTGTCACTTTCCCATGTGTTTGAGTTGTTTGTCACCTTTTGGACACCTTTGAGGGTGTTTTCTAGGTGTTTTTCTGTGTTTGTGATTGCCTGCCATTGTTTCCTATGCAGTTCGAGTTCGGTTCGTCGAACGTTCGACGAGCCGAACTCGAACGGGACCTCCGTTCGACGAACCGGCCTCGAGCCGAACCGGGACCGGTTCGCTCATCTCTAGTAAATACATTGGAACAGTGCGCCGGGTGCAGCAACGTGATGAGATCAGCACATTGCTGACGTAAGCGCTCCATGGAGGAGCCAAAGAGACAGGTGTAATTAATGGAGATGTGTGGAGAGGGGCTAAGGACACATAACGGGGAACATTTATGAAGGAGACACAGCTTTGTGACAGGCAGAGGAGGAGCACTGTATTGAGAGGGAGGGGGGAGGTAGGTGTGTGTAGTGATGGGGTAGTGTAATTTGTGTCTGCAGCGGTAATGGAGGGTGCATTGCATTCTGTGTGGGGGGAGGGGTTATGGAGGGTGCACTGTAGTGTGTGTGTGTGTGTGTGTGTGTGTGTGTGTAATGGGGGCTGCATTGTATTGTGGGGATGTGTGTAGGGGTGATGGGGGGGTGCATTGTATGTGTGTGTGTGTGTGTGTGTGTAGTGAGTCATGGGGGGATGTATTGTGTGTGTGTGGGGGGGTAATGGAGCGTGCATTGTATTGTGTGTATGTGTGTGTAATGGGGATGCATTGTAGTGTGTGTGTGTGTAGGCGGTGATGGGGGGTGCATTATGTGTGTGTGTGCGTAGGGAGTGATGGGGGTGCATTGTGTGTGTGTGTGTGTGTGTAGGGGGTGATGGGGGGTGCATTGTATTGTGTGTGTGTGTATGTGTAGGGGTGATGGGGGTGCATTGCATTGTGTGTGTGTGTGTGTGTAGGGGGTAATGGGGGGTGCATTGTGTGTGTGTGTAGGGGGTGATGGGGGTGCATTGTGTGTAGTGGGTGATGGGGGTGCATTGTGTGTGTGTGTGTAGTGGGTGATGGGGGTGCATTGTGTGTGTAGGGGGTGATGGGGGGGTGCAGTGTGTGTGTGTGTGTGTGTGTGTGTGTGTGTGTGTAGGGAGTAATGGGGGTACATTGTATTGTGGGTGTGTGTGTAGGGTTGATGGGGGGTGCATTGTATTTGTGTGTGTGTGTGTGTGTATAGAGGGTCATGAGGTGCATTGTCTGTGTGTAGGTGGTGATGGGGGGTGCATTGTGTGTGTGTGTGTGTGTGTGTGTAGGGGGTGATGGGGGGTGCATTGTATTGTGTGTATTGTGCGCGTGTGTGTATGTGTGTGTGTAGGGGGTGATGGGGGGTGCATTGTATTGTGTGTATTGTGCGCGAGTGTGTGTGTGTGTGTGTGTGTGTAGGGGGTGATGGGGGGGTGCATTGTGTGTGTGTGTAGGCAGTGATGGGGGGTTCATTGTGTGTGTAGGGGGTGCAATGTGTGTGTGTGTGTGTGTGTGTGTAGGCGGTGATGGGGGGTGCAATGTGTGTGTGTGTGTGTGTGTAGAGGGTGATGGGGGGTGCATTGTGTGTGTGAGTGTGAGTATGTGTAGGGGGTGATGGGGGTGCATTGTATGTGTGTGTGTGTGTAGGGGGTGATGGGGGTGCATTGTGTGTAGGGGGTGATTAGGGGGTGCATTGTGTGTGTAGGGGGTGATGGGGGGATGCAGTGTGTGTGTGTGTGTGTAGGCAGTAATGGGGGTGAATTGTGTGTGTGTGTGTGTGTGTGTAGGGAGTAATGGGGGGTGCATTGTATTGTGGGTGTGTGTGTAGGGTTGATGGGGGGGTGCATTGTATTTGTGTGTGTGTGTAGAGGGTCATGGGGGATGCATTGTAGAGTGTGTGTGTGAATGGGGGGGGGTAATGGGGGTGCATTGTAGTGTGTGTGTGTGTGTGTGTGTGTGTGGGGGGGGTAATGGGGGTGCATTGTAGTGTGTGTGTGTGTGTGTGGGGGTTGATGGGGGGTGCATTGTGTGTGTGTGTAGGCGGTGATGGGGGGTGCATTGTGTGTGTGTAGGGGGTGCATTGTGTGTGTGTGTAGGCGGTGATGGGGGGTGCAATGTGTGTGTGTGTGTGTGTAGGGGGTGATGGGGGGTGCAATTGTGTGTGTGTGTGTGTGTGTGTGTGTAGGGGGTGATGGGGGTGCAGTGTGTGTGTGTAGGGAGTAATGGGGGTGCATTGTATTGTGGGTGTGTGTGTGTAGGGTTGATGGGGGGTGCATTGTATTTGTGTGTGTGTGTATAGGGTCATGGGGGATGTATTGTGTGTGTGTGTGGGGGGGGGGTAATGGGGGTGCATTGTAGTGTGTGTGTGTAGGGGGTGATGGGGGTGCATTGTATTGTGTGTATTGTGCGCGTGTGTGTGTGTAGGGGTGCATTGTGTGTGTGTGTGTGTGTGTGTGTGTGTAGGGGGTGCATTGTGTGTGTGTGTAGGCGGTGATGGGGGGTGCAGTGTGTGTGTGTGTGTAGGGGGTGATTGGGGGGTACATCGTGTGTGTGTGTGAGTGTATGTGTAAGGGGTGATGGGGGGGTGCATTGTATTGTGTGTGTGTGTGTGTGTGTGTATGTGTAGGGGGTGATGGGGGGTGCATTGTGTGTAGGGGGTGATGGGGGGGTGCATTGTGTGTGTGTGTGTGTGTGTAGGGAGTAATGGGGGGTGCTTTGTATTGTGGGTGTTTGTGTAGAGGTGATGGGGGTGCATTGTATTTGTGTGTGTAGTGGGTCATGGGGGGATGTATTGTGTGTGTGTGTGTGTGTGCGCATGTGTGTAATGGGGGTGCATTGTAGTGTGTGTGTGTGTGTATGTGTGTGTGTGTGTAGGGGGTGATGGGGGTGCATTGTATAGTGTGTGTGTGTGTGTGTGTGTGTAGGGGGTGATGGGGGTGCATTGTGTGTAGGGGGTGATGGGGGGGTGCATTGTGTGTGTAGGGGGTGATGGGGGGGTGCAGTGTGTGTGTGTGTGTGTGTAGGGAGTAATGGAGGTGCATTGTGTGTGTAGGGGGTGATGGGGGGGTGCAGTGTGAGTGTGTGTGTGTAGGGAGTAATGGGGGGTGCATTGTATTGTGGGTGTGTGTATGGTTGATGGGGGGGTGCATTGTATGTGTGTGTGTGTGTGTGTGTGTGTGTGTGTGTGTGTATAGAGGGTCATGAGGTGCATTGTGTGTGTGTAGGCGGTGACGGGGGGTGCATTGTGTGTGTGTGTAGGGGGTGATGGGGGGTGCATTGTATTGTGTGTATTGTGTGTGCGTGTGTGTGTGTGTGTGTAGGGGGTGATGGAGGGTGCATTGTATTGTGCGCGTGTGTGTGTGTAGGGGGTGATGGGGGGTGCATTGTGTGTGTGTCGGCGGTGATAGGGGGTGCATTGTGTGTGTGTAGGGGGTGCATTGTGTGTGTGTAGGCGGTGATGGGGGGTGCAATGTGTGTGTGTAGGGGGTGCATTGTGTGTGTGTAGGCGGTGATGGGGGGTGCAATGTGTGTGTGTGTGTGTGTGTAGGGGGTGATGGGGGGTGCATTGTATTGTGTGTATTGTGCGTGTGTGTGTGTGTGTGTGTGTGTGTGTGTAGGGGGTGATGGGGGGTGCATTGTATGTGTGTGTGTGTGTGTGTAGGGGGTGCATTGTGTGTGTGTAGGGGGTGATGGGGGGCGCATTGTATTGTGTGTATTGTGTGTGTGTAGGGGGTGCATTGTATTGTGTGTATTGTGCGCGTGTCTGTGTGTGTGTGTGTGTAGGCGGTGATGAGGGGTGCATTGTGTGTAGGGGGTGCATTGTGTGTGTGTAGGCAGTGATGGGGGGTGCAATGTGTGTGTGTGTGTAGGGGGTGATGGGGGTGCATTGTATTGTGTGTATTGTGCGTGTGTGTGTGTGTGTAGGGGGTGATGGGGGGGTGCATTGTGTGTAGGGGGTGATGGGGGGGGTGCAGTGTGTGTGTGTGTGTGTGTGTGTGTGTGTGTGTGTGTGTAGGGAGTAATGGAGGTGCATTGTGTGTGTAGGGGGTGATGGGGGGGTGCAGTGTGTGTGTGTGTGTGTGTAGGGAGTAATGGGGCGTGCATTGTATTGTGGGTGTGTGTATGGTTGATGGGGGGGTGCATTGTATGTGTGTGTGTGTGTGTGTGTGTGTGTGTATAGAGGGTCATGAGGTGCATTGTGTGTGTGTAGGCGGTGACGGGGGTGCATTGTGTGTGTGTGTGTGTGTGTGTGTAGGGGGTGATGGGGGGTGCATTGTATTGTGTGTATTGTGTGTGTGTGTGTGTGTGTAGGGGGTGATGGAGGGTGCATTGTATTGTGCGCGTGTGTCTGTAGGGGGTGATGGGGGGTGCATTGTGTGTGTGTCGGCGGTGATGGGGGGTGCATTGTGTGTGTGTAGGGGGTGCATTGTGTGTGTGTGTAGGCGGTGATGGGGGGTGCAATGTGTGTGTGTGTGTGTGTGTGTGTGTGTGTGTGTGTAGGGGGTGATGGGGGGTGCATTGTATTGTGTGTATTGTGCGTGTGTGTGTGTGTGTGTGTGTGTGTGTGTAGGGGGTGGCGGGGGGTGCATTGTATGTGTGTGTGTGTGTAGGGGGTGCATTGTGTGTGTGTAGGGGGTGATGGGGGGTGCATTGTATTGTGTGTATTGTGTGTGTGTAGGGGGTGCATTGTATTGTGTGTATTGTGCGCGTGTGTGTAGGGGGTGATGGGGGGTGCATTGTGTGTGTGTAGGCGGTGATGAGGGGTGCATTGTGTGTAGGGGGTGCATTGTGTGTGTGTAGGCGGTGATGGGGGGTGCAATGTGTGTGTGTGTGTAGGGGGTGATGGGGGTGCATTGTATTGTGTGTATTGTGCGTGTGTGTGTGTGTGTGTGTGTGTGTGTGTGTAGGGGGTGATGGGGGGTGCATTGTGTGTGTGTATAGGGGGTGATGGGGGTGCATTGTGTGTAGGGGGTGATGGGGGGTGCATTGTGTGTAGGGGGTGATGGGGGGGTGCAGTGTGTGTGTGTGTGTGTGTGTGTGTGTAGGGAGTAATGGGGGTGCATTGTGTGTGTGTGTGTGTGTAGGGAGTAATGAGGGGTGCTTTGTAGAGTTGAGCGCGGTTCTAGGTTCGTGGTTCTCCAGTTCGAGGTTCGAGTGATTTTGGAGGCTGTTCTAGATCGAACTAGAACTCGAGCTTTTTGCTAAAAGCTCGATAGTTCTAGATACGTTCGAGAATGGTTCTAGCAGCAAAAAGCAGGGCTCTTTACAGCTACAGTGTGCAGGAGCCATCGCTGGCAGCCTGCCACAAGCTGGTAACCAAGATAAACATCGGGTATCCAACCAAATCGCTTTGGTTAGTAACCTGATGTTTATCCTAGTTACGTGCAGGAAGCCCACACTTCACCGCTAAGCTCGCTCCGCCCCCTCCTGCCCGCGGCATGTACACATACATACACACACACACACACACACACGGTCCCGCTCGGCTTACCTGCGGTGATGAAGTCCCGCCATCCCGACCTCAGCTCTGTCCCTGTCCTCCATGGCCGCCGCTTGTCACATCACCTTCTCTCGCTTCCGACCCGAGACTGACTAGCGGTGACGTCACGGGCCTCTCGCGATACTTGGTGTGAAGGCGCCGGTCATTGAACTCCGTGACAGGTGCTGTCAGTGTGCTGGAGATCAGCGCAGGTAATGTACCTCGCTGACAGCAGCACTTGTCATCCCCTGCAGTGACCTGGGCTGACCCATTGATGTCAGCTCAGGTCACTGCATTGCTCTCCCAGCCAATGGGGAACATCCTGCTCTTCATTGACTGGGACAGTGTGGATCGTCATGGCAACCCCTTGGATTACACCAGACCTGGATTTGTTTTTCTTTCTAATAAATTGGTTAAAGAGGGAATGTTTTGGGGAGTGTTTTTTCAAATAAAAATGTGTTTGTCGTCTATTTTTTTTATTACTGACTGGGTTGGTGATGTCGGGTATCTGATAGACGCCTGACCTCACCAACCCCAGGGCTTGATGCCAGGTGACATTACACATCTGGTATTAACCCCATATATTACCCCGTTTGCCACCGCACCAGGGCGCGGGATGAGCTGGGGCGAAGCACCAGGATTGGCGCATCTAATGGATGTGCCACTTCTGGGGCGGCTGCGGCCTGCTATTTTTAGGCTGGGGAGAGTCCAATAACCATGGACCTCCCTAGTCTGAGAATATCAGACCCCAGCTGTCTGCTTTACCTTGGCTGGTGATCCAATTTTAGGGGGACCCCTACGTGTTTTTTTTTTTTAATTATTTATTTAATTTAAAATAACAGCGTGGGGTGCCCTCAGTTTTGGATTACCAGCCAAGGTGTGGTTGCCAGCTGTGGTCTGCAGGCTGCAGCCGTCTGCTTTACCCTAGCTGACTACAAAACTAGGGGGAACCCTACATCATTTTTTTTTTTCATTTTTTTGGCTAAATACAAAGCTAAGCACCCCTTAGTGCCACATGAAAGGCACCAAAGGGTGCAAAATTACAAAATGCAGGAGAGTGGGACATTATGTGTCTTTCTGCCATTATAATGACAGAAAAGACTGATATGAAGTGCACAAGCACAGGAAAATCACCAGAGCGCTCTACGCTGTGAAAAGCAGTAGAAAATGGCACTGGAGTGAACATGTGACCGCCTCATGTATGATGAAGCTATGGATCCTCGGTAAATTTATGCATTTACCCTCCTTCAATTTTTTTGCAGTACACAAAAAAAACGGAAGGCACACGGATGACAAACAGATGACATACGGACCGTCTACGGAATGGAAATGGATGCCACACGGATGCACCCGTGAAAAAAAACGTACTGTTTTTTGCAGACCGCAAAAATGGATCGGTCGTGTTAATGTAGCCTTATTCTGATCTGCCGTTTATAAACAGCAGGCAGAAATAAGTAAATAACGCCCCCCAGGATCAGAAAATCTCCGGGGTTTCAGGGCTAGCTGAGACCCTGGAGATCATGATTCAGGACGGTTTTTCCGGTCCCCGCTCACGTGATCACCGGTATACACCGTACACCGATGATCACGTTACAGTAAATGACAGCGCCGGTAAAAAATTATTTATCTCCCATCTGGCATGAACAAACACTTCTTCTCCACCTCTTCTCCACCTATTCTCCATTTTTTCTCCGTTCTTTTTCTATGGTCGGTCTACCCATTAGCTCTGCCATGCATAGTGTAGCTCTACACCTACTGCACATGTTACTTTATGATTGACATCTCTTTCGTACCAGAGCTGTCTAAGTCTACTCTGACCCCATATTTGTCATTACTATATTGTCCTTTTACTGTATTATGACATTTGTATCATGTGTTTCATTTCTTGCTGTGTTGCAATTTTTTTGCTGCATCCCAATTGTACCTCTACATTGTTCGAGTTTATGTTATTGTTCTCTCACTCTTATGTGATACTGATTATTGTCATTTTTCATGATTACATGCAGATAAGTCCAATCTGACGAAGGCTCAGGCCGAAACGTCATTTGTAACTTGTTTTGGACAAAAACATATATGCTTATGAAAAATGTTTTTTTTCTTAATACGGACCAATAAAGAGTGATTTTGCATTACTATCCGTTGTGACTTACTGACTTAGTCTGGGAGATTTAGAGTGCCGAGGTTACTCACTAATTTTATCTATTATTACCTCTGAGCACCTATATACCAGTGAGCAGAGCTTCCTCTACAGTAGTTCTCCTGATTAGGCATGCCCTTACCTCATGAGCAGGGCATTGCAGCTTTGGTAGCAACCATTACAACATGGACTCTGCTGCTGTGGACCCGGGGAGAGTGAGTGCAGATTCATTGCACCCACACTCCTCACATGAAGGGTCCGCACTCCTAGAAAATGGGGGATACGTTCCCTGAGTGTCTCCCCCCCCTTATTCTAGACGGTCCAGAGTCGTCGTGGGACCCCTTTATTTTTTTTCTTACAATAAATTGGTGAAAGAGGAAATGTTTTGGGGACCGTTTTTTCAAATAAATTTCTTTTGTCGATTTTTTTTTTTTTGTTAGTACTGACAGTTTATGATGTTGGGTATCTAATAGACGCCATGACATCACAAACTGCTGGGCTTGATCTCAGGTGACTTTACAGCTAGTATCAACCCGATTTATTACCCAGTTTGCCACTGCACCAGGGCACGGGATGAGCTGGGGTGAAGCGCCAGGATTGGCGCATCTAGTGGATGCGCCACGTCTGGGGTGCCTGCGGCCTGCTATTTTTAGGCTGTGAAGGCCCAATAACTATGGACCTTCCCACCCTGAGAATACCAGACCACAGCTGTCCGCTTTACCTTGGCTGGTGATCCAATTTGGGGGGGAACCCTACTTTTTTGTGTAATTATTAATATTTATAAAATAATTATAAAAAAAGAGCCTGGGGGGACCTCCACATTGGATCCCCAACCACGGTAAAGCTGCCAGCTGTGGTTTTCAGGCTACAGCCGTCTGCTTTACCCTAGCTGGCTATCAAAAATGGGGGGACCCAACGTAATTTTTTTTTTTAACTATTTTTTAAATAGAAAAAATTAATGGGCTTCCCTGTATTTTGATTGCCAACCAAGGTAACGGCAGGCAGATGGGGGTGGCAACCCATAGCGGTCTGCTTTATCTGCGCTGAGAATTAAAAATACCGCGGAGCGCTACGTCATTTTTTTTAAAGATTTATTTTTACAGCACTGTGATGTCCAGCAATCAAAATACAGGGAAGCCCATTTTGTTTTTAGTTATTTAAATAAATAATTAAAAAAAATATATATGGGCTCCCGCTGCATTTTTTTGTATTGCTAGCTAAGGGTAATCCAAGCAGCTACTGGCTGCTAACCCCCACTGCTTGGTGTTACCTTCACTGGCAATGGAAAATTCAGGGAAGCATTTTTTATTTTTTTTGCCAAAAAACTACAAAAAAAGGACGTGAGCTTCACCATATTTTTGTATGCTAGCCAGGTATAGCAGGCAGGTGCTGGAAGAGTTGGATACAGCGCCAGAAGATGGCGCTTCTATGAAAATGCCATTTTCTGAGGCGGCTGCAGACTGCAATTCGCAGCAGTGGGGCCCAGAAAGCTCAGGCCAACCTGTGCTGCGGATTCCAATCCCCAGCTGCCTAGTTGTACCTGGCTGGACACAAAAATGGGGCGAAGCCTAAGTCATTTGTTTTCTAATTATTTCATGAAATTCATGAAATAATAAAAAAAGGGCTTCCCTTTATTTTTGGTTCCCAGCCGGGTACAAATAGGCAACTGGGGGTTGGGGGCAGCCGTACCTGCCTGCTGTACCTGGCTAGCATACAAAAATATGGCGAAGCCCACATAATTTTTTCAGGGGGCAAAAAACTTCTGCATACAGTCCTGGATGGAGTATGCTGAGCCTTGTAGTTCTGCAGCTGCTGTCTGTCTGTATGGAGAAGAGCAGACAGCAGCTGCAGAACTACAAGGCTCAGCATACTCCATCCAGGACTGTATGCAGAAGTTTTTTGCCCACCAAAAAAATGACGTGGGCTTTGCCATATTTTTGTATACTAGCCAGGTACAGCAGGCAGCCACGGGCTGCCTCCAACCCCCAGTTGCCTATTTGTACCTGGCTGGGAACCAAAAATATAGGGAAGCCCGTTTTTTTAATTATTTCACTTATTTCATGAAATAATTAAAAAACAAATGACGTGGGCTTCGCCCCATTTTTGTGTCCAGCCAGGTACAACTAGGCAGCTGGGGATTGGAATCCGCAGCACAGGTTAGCCCGAGGTTTCTGGGCGCCTCTGCTGCGAATTTCAGTCCGCAGCAGTCCCAGAAAATGGCGCTCTCATAGAAGTGCCATCATCTGGCGCTGTATCCAACTCTTCCAACAGCCCTGGAGCCGGGTGGCTTGTTGGGTAATCATGAGTTAATACTGGCTTTGTTTTACTAGCCAGTATTAAGCCAGAGATTCTTAATGTCAGGCACGTTTGACCCGGCCATTAAGAATCTCCAATAAAGGGTTAAAAAAAAAGACACCACACAGAGAAAAAAATACTTTAATAGAAATAAATACACAGACACATTAGAGACTCCATCTTTATTACCCCCTGTCAGCCCAATAAATCCCCAATAAACCAGCGCTAATGAGAGGTTTTTAATAGAGGCTTAAATTATAAGCAGCAATTTCAGCGTTCCAAGTGCCTTTAAATAAATTTGAAGAAACTGCACTTCAGGATTGTAGTGAGGATTGTAGTGAGGATGAGGTGCCCCAGCCCATCACTTGATGGGCTGGGGCACCTCATCCTCACTACAATCCTCACTACAATCGGGAAGCAGCGTGCAGCCTTCACTCCGTGAGTGATCAGTGCTGCTAGCGGTAACAGCGGTAACGCTGACAGACGCGTTACCATAGCAACGGTGCTCCCGGAGCCGCGGTTAGCGGTGACGTCACCGCTAACTGCGTTGCTATGGCAACGGTGATCTCCGTTAATGACCGCTGTGTCAGCCGGTCCCTAACGGAACGGGGAGTCGACCGTGTGCTAGAGCATATCGCCGGTACACGGCGATACACAAATGTGCACCGTGTACCGGAGAGATGCACTCGCAGGTCCTACATGACGCGTCATAGTCATGTGACCAGTCTGTAGCCAATGAGATAATAGCCACGTGACTGGTCACATGGCTATTTTGACGTCACGATAGGTCCTGCTTCTCTGCTGGCAGTGCCGGTCACCGGGAGGATTCAGCGATTATCGGATGGAATAGCGGCAGGAGACAGAGTGCAGGAGGGATCGCGGGGATCGGTAAGTGTTATGGCAATGTTTATTAACTGTTTGTGTACATTTATAATGCATTTTTATGTGTTTGTGATTGCCTTCCATTATAGCCTATTGGTTCGAGTTCGGTTCGACGAACCGAACTCGAACGAGACCTCCGTTCGGCGAACCACCTCGAGCCGAACCGCGACCGGTTCGCTCATCTCTAGTGCTTTGTATTGTGGGTGTGTGTGTAGAGGTGATGGGGGTGCATTGTATTTGTGTGTGTGTAGTGGGTCATGGGGGGGGATGTATTGTGTGTGTGTGTGTGTGTGTGTGTGTGTGTGTGTGTGTGGGATAATGGAGTGTGCATTGTATTGCGTGTGTGCGCATGTGTGTAATGGGGGTGCATTGTAGTGTGTGTGTATAGGGGGTGATGGGGGGTGCATTGTATTGTGTGTGTGTGTGTGTGTGTGTGTGTAGAGGGTGATGGGGCGGTGCATTGTATTGTGTGTGTGTGTATGTGTAGGGGGTGCATTGTATTGTGTGTGTTTGGGGGGGTGATGGGGGGGTGCATTGTGTGTGTATGTGTGTGTGTAGGGGGTTATGGGGGGCAGTGTGTGTGTGTTTGGTGTAGGGGGTGCATTGTAGTGTGTGTGTGTGTGTGTGTGTGTGTGTGTGTGTGTGTATGTGTGTTGGGGGTGATGGGGGGTGCATTGTATTGTGTGTGTGTTTGGGGGGGTGATGGGGGATGCATTGTATTGTGTGCGTGGGGAGATAGTAATGGGGGGTGCATGGTATTGTGTGTGTGTGTAGGGGGTGATGGGAGGTGCATTGTGTGTGTAGGGGGTGATGGGGGGTGCATTGTATTGTGTGTGTGTGTGTGTGTGTGTGTGTAGGCGGTGATGGGGGGTGCATTGTGTGTGTGTGCGTAGGCGGTGATGGGGGGTGCATTGTGTGTGTATAGGGGTTGATGGGGGGGTGCATTGTGTGTGTGTGTGTGTAGGGGGTGATGGGGGGTGCATTGTATTGTGTGTGTGTGTGTGTGTGTGTGTGTGTATGTGTAGGGGGTGCATTGTATTGTGTGTGTGTTTGGGGGGGTGATGGGGGATGCATTGTATTGTGTGCATGGGGAGATGGTAATGGGGGGGTGCATGGTAGTGTGTGTGTGTGGAGAGGGATGCGGAGTCATTAATCGAGCTATAATTACATTTAATTCTCTTAAAATTTTCGTTTCATTCACCTTTTGCGTTCTAATATTTTACAACCTGAACGACCATTACTTGCCACCCCCCCTAGTTTTGATCCTGGGTACGCCCATGCGTCCATGTGCAATCACGGAGTATGGATCACGTATCATGGATTGCACATGGACAACCCACGTGTGCCATGAATCACGGCACATGAAGGGACATAGGCATGTTTAACATGTCAGTGAAAAACGTCTGTGTTTTTCATGGACGTGTGAAACGGGCCTTAAAGTGTAGATACACATTATACACAATAGGTAATTGTCTTTATAAATACTGGGATGAAGATTGTACACAGTTACTTTTCATTCCAAATAAGAATATGTGAACAAGTCCTCATTTCTTATTCTCTCTTGTTGTATGATGTGCCTCAGAATATATCATCAGGGCTAAATTTGCATATTGTAATTAAGATATGAGGGTATGAAGATCCTGAAGCATTACAAATGTAATGTCACAAAAAAATTCTATGAAGTACTTCATTTTTTCAAAGACCTCTAAATAAAAGTGTTCTTAATCAGCTTTCTTTATTTCTCTTAGTGCAAATATAATGGAATACTCATTTTCCTAAGATCAGACAGTAAAAAGTTTGCAAAGAAACTTACTAATTAGGTTTCTAAATCTACAAAAGATGATTAGAATTTAATAGAAATATTTAAATTACATTGGATGGAAAACCATAGTAAAATTCTGTATTTAACTAATGACGTCACAAATTAGATTATTTAAAATGATAATGGATTTAATTTTAATCGAAAATATGAAGTTATTTCATAATGTTTGACTGGATACTTTAAAAGTTAACTTATTTGATTCTGTCCACTTAATTATTTTCTTTATATGTTAAGAATTTGCATTTTGTTTTTTAAATTGTCTCTCTAGTGAGGAAGGAGACGCCAACTATTGACAGTAGCAATCCTGCAAGCATTGAAGCTATAAGACCCCTCACTGGCAACCAGACCGGTTTGTCAAGTCTCCGCGAGAAGAAATGTTTTCCCCTTAGATCCCATTTTTCTTTAGAAATACATATACCGTATTTTTCATTCTATTAGATGCACTGGATTATAAGAGGCGCCCCAAAAATTGAGTAAAAAAAGGCAAAAAAAAGGGGGATTCGTCTTATAATCTGGTGGTGTCTTAACTAAGGTGGGGAGGGGCCGCAGTGGTTGTGTAGTGGGGTCACAGTAGACAGGGACGGTTGTAGAATAGGGTGATGCGGCGGGTGTCCCAGATGTTTGCTGTGGGCACTAGGAGGCAGGAAGAGCATCCAGAAACTGTCAGGGGTGTGGGCTTCATAGAAATGGTGCCCGGAGTCAGCGCATGCGCACATTGAGTTCTCGGCTCAATGACAAGTCGAGATCTCATCTGCGCACGCGCCACCTCCAGGCACCATTTTCAGCTTCATGGAGATCAATGTTCTGGAGGTGGTGCATGTGCAGATGAGATCTTGAGCAAAGAGATCTATCTGCGCATGCACCAACTCTGGGTGCCATTGTTTAAAGCCTGTACTGTCAATATTTTCAGAATGGCAGCCCCTGCCTCACAGCCCGCAGCATCTCCCCTGGCTCCGGTGACCCATCACCACCCCTTCCTCCCAGTAAGCTACATTCAGATTATAAGATGCACCCCTCATTTTCCTCCCAAATTTTTGGGAGAAAAAATGCATCTTCTAATAGAGTTGAGTGAGTACCTAACTATTCGTACTCGCTATACTCATAATGAATACTGTCTAATACTGGTGTAATCATTACGAATAGTGTTCAATGCAAGTCAAAGGGGAATACTCGCAATGTAACGAGTAGCCAGAATTCCCCAATATTCACTACTCTCACGAATAGTACGGCATTCGGGTTACTCGCTACTTTGCAAGTTTTTCCCCATTGAAAAGCATTGAACACGCTATTCGGAATGAATACGCGATTATTAGACAGTTCTCGTTATGAGCATAGGGAGTACGAATAGGTAGGTACTCGCTCAACTCTACTTCTAACCCAAAAAAATACGGTAGAGCCTGATATTACACTCATATGACCATCATATAAAGTTTTCACATTTTACAAGGTTTTCATTCTTTTTTTTGTCCGGCTAAATTATTAAGCAGTAGAAAGGACCTATTATATCCGAATTTATGCCAGGGAATTTATAAATTCCTGAAAATGCAAAAATAATGGTTAGTGCTCATGTCAAGTGTAACAACACAGACTTTTTCAATGTGTGTCAGGGGTTAAACTTCTTACATTAGCCAGACGTATTGTTCTTCTGTGTGTTAACTCATGCTTGCTAATCTAATGTAAATTACCTCAGTGGCCATTGTCTAGTTTGTGGATTGCAGACCACATGTAAATATCCTCAGTCTTTCTGTCCACATCATTTAAATGAACATTATCCATGCAGCTTGAAATTCATCCAATAAAAGAAGCAACCTTGTACAACCATTCTGATAAGGGACAGTATATCCTAAGGGAAGGCTTGGGCTATAAAAAGGGACTTCTTATAGTCACTAGGGGTTGATGGATGTTGCATGATCCAGTCTAAGCTCTTAGGAGCTGGCTAGGGGATCAGAACTAAAATGCCTTGTGGACTCAGTCTAGGGACTTTGGCTCTGACTAGAGGATCACTTGGCTACATGGCTTCAATCTAGGGACTCCGATTCCAATTGGAGACCATAACCACAATCTATGGATTTCAACTCTGGCTGCCAGGATTATATCATATCATCATACCAGAGACTACTTTAGGAAGAAACCCAGGTTGGGACAATTTGGTCACCTGACTACAGACTTTGCAGATATCAGCCAGCTTCCTAAATCTGCCGTTATTCCATTCTCGGTGGATGCCCGCCGAAAGCAGGGTGCTGCTGGATTTGAGTAAGTAGCCCTGGAAGCTCTGAGGCACAGACATTCTAATCCCTGGTGAGCCAGCGGAAGGGTGAGAAACTGTTGCATTTTGTGGTTTCGCTGGTTGTGTGTTACGTGCCATTAATTGTTTGGAGATCCAATAAAGTCTTAATATTGGGATTCCCTCACCCTGTGTTGTCGGAGTAGTGTTCCGCCCACGGTTAAGAAGGTCAGGCGTTCAGTTGAGATGAGCCCTGGGCCATGTTGTCTTTCTAAAGGCGGCCGGGCCAACGGACGAGAGCACCCACTGACCCCTGTGTCTCCACATCAAGGTCTAAATTTAAATCCTACTGAGATGCATGTACCTGTGTACAAGAAGTGTCATGCAATTTTTCTTATGTTATGGTCCTGATCCATCAAAGCAGTTTTGGCAGAATTCTAAATATAAGAAAAGGTAAATAAAGGTTCACCTGCGGCAATTACCCTGAAAAAGATAAATGTGTCAGCAGCAACCGGGTATAGACACTCCTGTCATAAGTGTACAATAAACAAAGTTGAATATACGAATGGCTATTGTGATAATACACAGAATTAAAATTTAATAAATAGAAACCCAAATCTATGTGCTCACTTTGTATTTTTATGTCCAGAAAATCTGCACATAAAACCGCATTTTTTGTCACGAAAAAAGCAGCTGAATAAAACACCATTTTTTTATTGTGTTAGCGCATTTTTTTACATGCTTTTTCATGCTTCTTTTTGTGTGTTTTTTTAATCATGGCAACCGCGGAGGATCAGGCACTGTACTCCCGCGATCACCACCGGGTCTCCGGCTGATGTTACAGCCGGGACCCATCTCTCTCTGCTCAGAGCAGTGCACGGCAGCTTAACCCCCTGAATGCTGCGATCAATACAATTGAAGCATTCAGAAGGCAGTGAAAGGAATGTCTTACCTCTCCCTAGCGATCGGGTTCCTGGCATGGGACCCAATCGCTGCCATAGTAACCTTTAGGTCGTCACCATGATGACCCGGGTTACTGAGCTACGGAGAGCCTCACACACCATGCTGTATGCTGTATGCACAGCGTGTAAGGTGAAGTGCTGCAATAGAATCCACTGTAGTGATAAAACATTGCAGGGGATTATAGAAACGCAGGAAATAAAATGCAGGAACAATTGTCATGCTGCTTCTTTTTTCAGCAACAAAATCTGCAAGGAAAAAAAGAAGCAGCGTGCACACAGCAAGTCAGGATTCTCATAGACTTTGCTGGAATGCTTTTTCCTTCCTTTTATTGATTAAAAAAGCAAGGAAAAAGATAGAAAAAAATGCAAAAAAATGCAACGCGGGCACAAGGCCTAAAAGAAGATCTGTTATGTCCCACAGAGCAAACTAAGAGGTACTTTGCACGCTGCGACATCGCTACTGCGATATCTTCGGGGTCAAATTGAAAGTGACGCTCATCCGGCGCCGGTAACGACGTCGCAACGTGTAAAGCCGTAGATGCGTCGATAAACGATCGCAAAAGCATCGAAAATCGGTGATCTGTGTAGCGTTGGTCATTTTCATAATGTCGCACCAATAGGAGATACGATGTTGTTCCTTGTTCCTGCAGCAGCACACATCGCTGTGTGTGAAGCCGCAGGAGCGAGGAACATCTCCTTACCTGCCTCCACCGGCTATGCTGAAGGAAGGAGGTAGGCGGGATGTTTATGGCCCGCTCATCTCCGCTCCTCCGCTTCTATTGGCCGCCTGCTGTGTGACGTCGCACGACCCGCCCCCTTAGGAAGGAGGCGGATCGACGGCCAGAGCGACGTCGCAGGGCAGGTAAGTGCGTGTGAAGCTGCCGTAGCGATAATGTTCGCTATGGCAGCTATCACAAGATATCGCATGTGCGACGGGAGCGGGTACTATCACGATCGGCATCGCTAGCCGATGCTAGCGATGTCACAACGTGCAAAGTATCCCTAAGGCCTAAACCTTAGTTTCTATCTATTTGACTTTAGTCCAAGTAGATAGAAAGTAACAAATATATACCAGGATGCAGTGTATAACAAGCAGTGCTCCTGTTTCTGTCTATATGTAATAGCCACTTAGACAAAGTTAAAAGTATAGGGAAGGATAGATAGTGCATACATTGCCAAAATAGATAATAAACATATGAACATTGATAAATGAATCCCAGATACAGTAGTCAATTAGAAAAGCAACAATAGCAAAAATACAGTAGCATTCCAGGCTGGCTGAAGTAATCAATATGGATGAGCATTACACTCACACTTAAGGGCCATTTACACGCTGCGACATCGCTAACGATATATCGTCGGGGTCATGGTGTTTGTGACGCACATCCGGCATCGTTAGCGACGTCGTTGCATGTGACACCTATGAGCGACCTTAAACGATCGCAAAAGTGGTAAAAATCGTTGGTCTGTGATATGTCGTTCATTTACCAAAAATCGCTGTCTGGTCAGTAGCGAGGTTGTTTGTCGTTTCCTGCGGCAGCACAAATCGCTATGTGTGACACTGCAGGAACGAGGAGCAACCTCGTACCTGCGGCCGCCCGCAATGAGGAAGGAAGAAGGTGGGCAGGATGTTCAGCCCGCTCATCTCCGCCCCTCCGCTTCTATTGGGCGGCTGGTTAGTGACATCGCTATGACGCCGAACGAACCGCCCCCTTAGAAAGGAGGCGGTTTGCCGGTCACAGCGATGTCGCTAGGCAGGTAAGTATGTGTGACTGTTCCTAGCGATGTTGTCCGCCATGGGCAGCGATGTGCTCGTGACGCACTACCGATGGGGAATGCTTGCTAGCAATCTCGCTAGCGAGATCGCAGCGTGTAAAGTACCCTTAAGGCTGGGGCCACACGAGCACTACTGCGAGTGCATCGCATGACACTCGGCTCCCGCTCTGCTGGAGTGTAAACCAAGGGTCATGTCACTGATGTGATCCTGCAATCGCCGCAGAGCAGCAGAAGAGAGGGCGGGTGCTGCGGAGGAGAGGGAGGAACTTATCTCCCTATCTCATGCATTGTCAACTGATACGTAAATCGCACTGCACTCCAGTGTCATGCGAGTGCAGTGCGATATTTTTCTCGCGCCCATAGGCTTGTATCGGTGTGAGAGAAAAATCAGATTCCACCCACAGCATGCTGTGATTGTTTTCTCGGTCCGATGGAGGGATGAGAAAAAAAATCATTCATGTGAGTGACCCCCGGTTCGGGTGGAATGGGATTTTTTATCACATTCCACTTGCTCCGTTTTAGTTTCCGTGTGTCCTAGCCTAACTCGTCTGATGAGAGCTGAAACCACGGGCCGAGGTTCAGAGTCGGAGAGGGATCACGGTGCACAAAGGCAAGGAATAAAGAGTGCAGCGTGTGCTCACTTAGGTAAAGTGAATGGTAGGAAAAATAAAGTTTAGAAACACGCAAGGACAAGTATGAGCCCCATTGGTTTCTGTATCCTGTGATGTCACACGTCATACCAAAATCAGCACTTTGCCTTCATTGCCATGATAGCCACCGGCCAGGACATCCTTGGCAGGGGCTCTGCATCTCTGTGCATTGGATTTTTCGGCACTCTGGACTCTTATTCCCACTTCCAAACCTCAGCCCATTGGTCACACCTCTGGACTCCATTTGATCAGTTTACATCAGTGTGGTCTGTGTGCTAAATGACCTGCAAGGTACCGGACCACACCACCAGACACAGGCATCATTGTCTTGCTGGACGGGGAACCAGTGTCTGAGTCAGTGCTATTCACTGATGAAAGTGCATTCATGCTGAGCAAAAATGATAGCCGCCAACAATGTTGGAGATGTTAAGGAGAATGCATCAGCCACTATTGTCACCAGACGATCCTTTGTTGGTGGTGGTGTTACAGAGTGGAGAGATGTGTCTAGTCAACAAAGAACGGCCATACACTTTGTGAATGGTACAGTGACAGCCCCAATTATCTTTTATTAAATTAGATGATCTTAAAATGTAAAAATAAAAAAAGGCAAAAATAGTAAAAGAAAAAAAAAAATCATTTCAGACTGAAATACTGTTTCACATTGCATTGTAATATCTTCATATTTCCTATTCCTAGCTTTAAGGACTTATACTTATATTTCTAAATCTGCTCAATAGAAAAGAACGGTGGCATTGGCTGCAGGCAGAAAAGCTGGCGTTGTTAAGGCAGTGAACTTTCAATGCTCAAGAGGAAGAATACAATTAATTATTTACACCAAGCCTATACCAAAATGAAAAGTTTATATGCCTTTTATCTTAGGCCATGGAATAGAAATATTCATTCTGAGAGTACACCTCTGTACACAGATCTTTTAAAATTGTTAACATTCTATATATTGTGTGAATATATGGGAGTCCTGTAAGATAGAATCTCCATATGTTTATAAACTATGGGTAAAATATGCTTTATGATTTTCCAAGAATGAGAGAATACCCCACTTAAAACCACAATGTACCATACCACAACCGTCAAAGTCGTGGATTTCTAATCCCTAGCATTTCCAATTACAAAAACTTACACTGGAATGTCCGCAGGTTTTTGTTATGTAGTCTGAAGTCAGAATGTTGCAAGGGTTAAAATATAGAATTCAGGAATTCCTGTCTTGTCAAGTTCCGATCTATTGTTTATTTGCCATATTTGTTTAACCATCAGGAATTCTCATTGGTCGGACTACAATTTTAACCGCATAGCAGTCACACATGCCCACTCCTCTAATTGGCAACCCACTGTCAATGTACAATTTCTATAGAGAGCCTGGTGTGGGCGGGGGCAGCTCTCTCAGCTCTGCTATATGGCCAAAATCTAAAAATTCAGATTGTGTCAGAAAGGCTGCACCCAGTAACCTAAGTGATACATCATTGGATTCAGAATCTCTTTGCCTACATCATACTGCTTTCAGATGAGGCAGCAAAAACCTGCTGATTGAATGGGGTACTCCGATCATACCAGGCCTTCCCCTAATTTTCAGCAACTGCAAGAAGTTATCCTGTCTGCATGATCCAATATTTCTATAGATTGATTTGAACACATAATTGGATATACACCAGATGAAATGTTGGCTTCTGAATTCCAAGGGAGGTCCACATTTGGAAACTCACCTCCTCTTCTGCGATTTACGCCATCAGGGAACAAAAACAATATGAACTAAATGGTTTCTGTAAAGAGTCGCAAATATGTATGCCCACACATGCACCAGTAGACTTTAGGTTCTGTCAGCTATAGGGCAGAAAGAATAAACTGCGCTTGTGTGAGCCAGCTGTTTCCATGCAGGACATGTCATCCACATCAATCACACCGGGAGGACGACGGGGGTTAGCAGCAGCAGAGATGACGGACAGGAGCTCCCATAATGCTGCCTATCGGGCTAGACTGTCCAGATTGTATACAGCATGTGAGCTATTTGAAAGTGCTTTTTTTTCTTTGGGGGGGGGTAATAAAAGGGGTGGTCAGGAAATACTATACAACTTTCTTGAATGTAGCTCATGTGAAGAGGGAGGTGGTTACAGCTTCCCTTTAATGCATGGAAGAATGTTTTGAGATTATATATATATACTAGCTCTATTACCCAGCTTCGCCCGGGTTAATAACTGCCGTTAACAAAATAGAATTTATTAACAAAAATGTATTCTGCACACAAAAACCACAAAACAAATAGATATAAATGTAATTATAATGTCTGTCTCCCCCTCTGTATATATCTCTCTCTATTTCTGTCTGTCTGTCTCTTTCCCTGTCTGTCTCTGACTGTCTCTGTCTCTTCAGTCTGTCTCAATCTCTTTCCCTGTCTGTTTATCTCTGTCACTTTCCCGGTCTCTTTCCCTGTGTCCGTCTCTTTGTCTGTCTCTTTACCTGTCTATGTCTGTCTCTTACCCTGTCTCTCTCTTTCCCTCGCTTTCCCTGTCTGTTTCTTTCCCTGTCTGTCTGTCTCTTTGTCTGTGTCTGTCTCTTTGTGTCTGTCTCTTACCCTGTCTATGTCTGTTTCTTACCCTGTCTGTGTCTGTCTCTTACCCTGTCTATGTCTGTTTCTTACCCTGTCTATGTCTGTCTCTTTCCCTGGCTGCATTGTGACACGCCAACATTCCATTTAAGGGCGTGGCTGCGCATTCTTCTGAAGTTCTGGCTGCACTGTGGCTCCCAGCTCCATTCGCTTTAATGGAGGCAGGTTTTTTGGTGAATAACTGTAAAGCGCGGGGTTAAAATTTCCCCCCAAAACATAGCCTAGGACGTTCTCGGGGTCCAGAAGTGTGTGTGCAAAAGTTTGTGGCTGTAGCTGTGACGGTGCAGATGCCAATCCTGGACATACATACATACATACATACATACATACATACATACATACATACATACACACACACACATACACACACACACACACATACACACACACAGCTTTATATATATTTATTTACCACAAATTTTTAGTCATTTCTCATCCCATGTGTTTTGTGAAATGCCAAATTAGTTAAACTACAAAAAAGGTCTTAATATTAAAAAGAGACTACAAAACTGGAACGACTGATGACGTAATCTTTTTCTTTAAAAAGAACATTTTAACCCCAGCAGAATTTCTTTTAACTTGATCCTATGTTTTAAAAAAAAGTTATGTAAAAACAGATGAATTTTTTTTTTGGTTTTGTCCAGTTACTTAATGTTTAAAAACTATTTAAAAACTACTCTAAATATTATACACACAATTTACACATAGCGAATGACAATTATTGAACACGTCACCAATTTTCTAAGTAAATATATTTGTAAAGGTGCTATTGACATGAAGTTCTTACCAGATGTTGGTAACAACCCATCCAATCCACACAGGCAAAAATATCAAAACTATAGGTACAATTGTTTAAAAAAAACAAACACACACAACAAAAATAAATAATGCACCCTCCATTGCCTGTATGCACGCTCATCACGTAGGACTCCATTGCTGAACAAAAAGCATGCTCAAGCAGATTTAAAGTTTGCTCAACAACATTTAGACAAGTTTGTGAAATACTGGGAGAATATAGTCTTGTAAGATGAGACCAAATTTGAACTCTTTTGTTGCTATACTACACACCATGTTTGGAGGCTAAAAGGCAAATCACCCCAAAAATACCATACCAACAGTAAAGTGTGGAGGTTAGGTGAGGCTCCAGAGCCTTTGGTCTACATATTTGATGAACATCGGGATGTACTGGACTACGTTGGACCTGAGAACTTTGCTTTCTAAAGCCCGCTTTACACGCTGCAATGTATCTTACAATGTGTCGGCGGGGTCACGTCGTAAGTGACGCACATCTGGCATAGTAAGTTACATTGCAGTGTGTGACAGGTACGTGCGATTGTGATTGAACGTTAAAACGTTCATCGCATACACATCGTACTTTTTTCTAGAATTGCACGTCAGATTGTTCATCGTACCCAGGGTAGCACACATCGCAGTGTGTGACACCCCGGGAACGATGAACAAATCTTACCTGTGTCCTGCGGCTCCCGGCCCACAATGCGGAAGGAAGAAGGTGGGCGGGATGTTTACGTCCCGCTCAGCTCCGCCCCTCCGCTTCTATTGGCCGGCTGCCGCGTGACGTTGATGTGATGCCAAACGTCCCTCCCACTCCAGGAAGTGGACGTTCGCCGCCCACATCGAGGTCGTATGGACGGGTAAGTACGTGTGACGGGGGTTAATCGTTTGTGCGACACATTCAACAAATTGAACGTGCCACACATACGATGCGGGCGTTGCAAATCGCATACGATATCGTATGCGAAATTACAACGTGTGAAACAGGCTTAAGTCTTCTGTTTTTACTGCTCTCCTTTTAGGCCTTTTAGGTTTCCTTTTTGGACTACATCAGATTCCTTGAACTATATCGAACCTACAAGGCTATTTTTTGGAGCCAATGTCATCAATATACGAAGCTGCTACTAATCCATAAAGGAAAGGGATCTCCAACATGCATAAAGTAAATCACTACGGATTTACTCCTGGATGTTTCCCTTGGATATAGCTATCAAGAATTTACATAGAGTAGTCTAGGATATAAAAGAGGATGTTAAACACATTGGATACAGATGGTATTTGGATGCTAATCAGAGACTCCCATTTGCACTCACGTGACAATAGGTTACCCAGACCGATTCCACTCCTGGAACTTTTCAGGAGTGGAATGGGGCTCTTTTGCACACAAATGTGAACAAATCCTAAGTGTGTGTTTTAGTGTCTAGATGAAAATATGGCCTTATGCAATCGCTGTGTTTTTGGCCACTATTTTGGGTGCAGTTTTGGTGCCAAAAATGCATGCATTTCCTTCCCCAGAAACGTCTGAGATTTCAGTTTTCCTCTCTGCATGTTGCAATTTTTTTAGACTACATCTTCATGTTGACCACAAAGATGTAGCATGTCAATTCTTTGTGTTATTGCCAGCGTTTTTGAGCCTCCCAGACAATAGATTTCACTTAAAAAACGCATTGGACAAAAAACGCATGCATTTTTTGGATGCACTTTTTTGCCACGGGATCTTTTTTTGTGTCAAAAACTTGCATTTTTGTAGTCACCACAAAGATGCAGTATGAGCATGTAAGGGAGTGCAGCCAATACTAAGGATGTTGCTTTAATGTGACTTTAAGACTTTGTTGTACTGTGGCATTAAGGCTACTTTCACACTTGCATTGAACGACATCCGTTGCTATCCGCCGCCTTGAGGAATTACAGTAACTGTTGCAGGAAACCGTTTTCTTCCTCATAGACTTCTATTAGCTACAGATAGCAACGGATGGCCTTGCGTTGCATCCGTCAGCCGATGCTGCGTTGCATCCACCTGGCTGATGGAACGCTGCATGTAGCGTTTTTCTGCGCTTGGCGGAGTGTAAAAAAAATGCAACCTGCAGGATTCCATCGGCGTCCGTTGGTTTGTCCGTATGGTGGCAGATTCCATTAGAATCCGTCATTTGACGGATTCCGTTAACGCAACCATCTTTACACAACTGTGCATGCCCAGATGTGTAAGGTCAAGAAAAAAAACTGATGGATTGCGTTATTTTGTACGATCTGTTGCATCCGTTGTGCCACTATATGCAACGCATCCGTTGCATCCGTCAAACAACGCCTGCAACGGATGACGTTCAACGCAAGTGTGAAAGTACCCTTAGAGACTGTTCCCCTGCTAGGCACAATGGAATGACCCGCATCTCCCCTGATGCTGTGTGTTTGTTTGGTCTGCCCTGAGAAAAGTGCAGAGAGAAGCAGGAAGTGGCAGACAGTGTGAGAGAGTTCCAGGATTTACAGAGGGATGCACACAGGAGAGTCTGTATCTGGCCTGCTAGAAGACGCCGCCTGATGAGCCCGGCTGCCTGGTGAATTGTGGGAAGAGAAGCCCTGCATGTCCTTCCCAGAGTGAAGTGCGCACCACTGTACCACCAAGCCTCAGAGCGGCCCAGTCCTACAGACAGTGCCATAAGTGTACGCCTGGGCATAGCAGTTAGGGAACTATATTAGGCCTCCATAGTCAGAGTGCAGTAGCCGCACGGTCCCTTTAGGGGAGACCAGTTCGGATAGAGGAAGGAGCAGGATTAACTTTGAATATATGCATATCGCTGTACTGCTGTTAAAACTACAGTGCATGTTGTACTAGTTGTGGCGACCTGGGCAGTCGCAGTAGCTAAAGGGCATACTTTTGTACTGAGTGGTGTTTCCCCACCTTTACTCCTTTTTGCCCCCTCACACTGCTTGGCAGCTTGCGTTTATTATCCCTTGTAAATAAACATTCTCCCTGGTTTATCCGTTAGTGCGTCTGATCCCGTGACTTGCTCTGCAGAGCGGAGGGCCCTTTGTCCATCGCTTAACGCACATACCATAACAATGTTTCCGCTCACTGACTGCAAACATATCAGAAGTGGCAGGAAACGGCCATTAAAAGCCCATTCAAAAGGTGCAGAACCTTTAGGCTATGTTCACATCTATATCAATTCTGTTTTCCGATTTTGTTACAGAAACAGGAACCAATAATTATGTACAGAAAAGTAATTGCACAGCATGTGTAAATATGTACAATAGAAGCTCTGTAGATGTGAAAACTGCCTTAATTATACACATATTATAACACAGAAGTTGTGTATGCAACTGGGAATCCCTTTAATTTATATTTTAATATATAATTGCTAAGACTGTTACACGTTCCCTTGTATAATTGTTTTTGTGTTATTAATTATTATATTGATTTTAATTGCTTAGGAAATCCATGTTCTTTTATGTTGCATCTATTAGTATTTCCACCAAGATCTAAAAGAAAAAAAGAAAAATGATCATCTGCATAATTTCAATTTGAAAATAATGTACCAGTTCATTAACTATCGAAATCAATGAGTAAATTAAACTTTTACAAGACAGGCATAGAGATGAGTGACTCAAGTCCCTTGAGAAGATTATATACATATTGAAAATGTACCTATATTTCATCATAGAAAGACTTAATGTAAATATGGAGACCGTGTTCTCAAAATAATGAGCGAATGGTGGTGGTGGTGGTGGGGGGGGGGGTTACCCAAAACTTGAAATTCTTTTTTTAAAAGGGAACCTGTCAAGTGCAATATGCACCCAGAACCACAAGCAGTTCTGGGTGCATATTTCTAATCCCTGCCTAACTGTCCCTGTATACACTAGCATAGTTAAAGAGATCTTTAGAGAAAGTATTTCTAATGATCTCTTACCATTTGCGAATGAGCAAGGGGACTAGTCCCCTGGTCGTTCGTTCCCCTTGGCTAGTTGGTACTATTATGCCGGCATCACATGGTACGATATATCGTGCGATATGTCGTCGGGGTCACAGAATTCGTGACGCACATACGGTATCGTTAGAGATGACGTACCGTGTGACACCTCCGAATGACTGTGAACGAGCAAAAATACTCACCTTATCGTTGCTCGTTGACACGTCGCTCATTTTCAAAATGTCGGTCCTCGTTCTGTGCTCCGGTTGTTCATTGTTCCCTAGGCAGCACACATCACTCCGTGTGACACCCCGGGAATGATGAACACAGCTTACCTGCGTCCCGCGGCTCCCACTGGCAATGGAAGGAATGAGGTGGGCGGGATGTTACGTCCCACTCATCTCCACCCCTCCGCTGCTGTGACACCAAACATCCCTCCCCCTTCAGGAAGAGGATGTTCGCCGCCCACAGCGAGGTCGTCCGGGAGGTAAGTACGTGTGACGGGGGTTTAACGACTTTGTGCGCCACGGGCAACAAATTGCCAGTGATGCACAAACGACGGGGGCGGGTGCAATCACTCATGCAATCGCACGATAGATAGTCTCCTGTGACGCCGGCATTAGCATGTTAGCATGCCCCTGTCTGATTCTGGGTTGAAAGTCAGCTCAGGGTGCTACCTAGTCATATTTCAAACGCCATCTTAAAGTACTGTATTTTTTGGATATCTTCATAAAACTCATAATGCTCATAATCATGTCCATAACAAGATGAACAAGGTTATTTTCACGCTGGTGAATAGGATGTGACTGGGTAAGACCCCTAAGCGGGCCAGCTTAGGGGTCTTCCCCAGTCACATCCTATTCACCAGGAATAGATAACCTTGTTCATCTTGTTATGGACATGATTATGAATATTATGAGTTTTATGAAGAGATCCAAAAAATACAGTACTTTAAGATGGCGTTTGAAATATGTGCCACACCCATATTCAGCAGATATCATCACATTCACCAGACATTCTGGGACTTTCATGTGATAAGTGAATCATGCTGACTTAATATAAATGAGGAAACACACCTAAAGTATACATATATCACAGAATAAGCTCTTTAACGGTTTACCCAATAGGAGACGTGTTACGTATTCTTGGCTCCTAGCCAACTGGTTTCTTTAAATTTATCTTAACTTCCGCAATAAAGGCAGTCATATCTTCTACCTCATCAGTGTACCATTTCTTACTGGTCCTGTGTGAAGGAACAGCATGCAAATGAAAAATGACTCATGATTTGGATGCAGATGGGTTTAAGTTGCTGATGCCTAACTTGGATGGCATCACCCTCGAAATTATGAGAGATCCCCTTAACAATCTCCATCCTTATTATGGACTCCTAAATTATCAACTAGACAGGTCATGTATCAGATATAGAAGCAAGACAATGTAAGAATATAAAATATTGCAATGTATTATTTTTTCATTTATTATGCTTGCTTATAGAGAGCCATCATATTCTGCAGTACTTCTCAAACAATATTATTACTGTGCCCATTTGGCCTCAGAGTCTATAATTAAACTCTTTTAGGGCCTTATTTTAGAGCTAATTTAAGGCGTACATATGGTTTCAGTTTTCTCAAAGCTAAATGGACTGAAAAAAGTTGCTACGTTTTCCTCCATAAATAGCCCACATTAAGGATTACTGCTCTCTGATCTTTCTGTAAAAGCAGCAGCATGGAGGTCATAAAATAGAATGATTGAGCAATGTAGTTGAGAATCCAGCATTGGGTGACTAAAATACTACAGAGCTGTAGGAGGGTCTGTGTGCATTTGTCGCTCTCTCTCTAAGGCTATGTACACACACAGCATTTTTTTGACACTGCATTTTTGGCCGCAAAAAAAAAAACGCACAAAAACGCACCCACGGCAAAAACTCACCAGATAAAACACATGCGTTTTTACTGCGTTTCGGTGCGTTTTGTGCTGCATTTTGCTGCGTTTTTGATCACTGCATTTTGCTGTGTTTTTCCGAAATATTGCATGGGTGACAAGCGCAGTAAAACGAAGGAAAGAATTGACATGTCCATTTTTATTTTTTTGCTCAAAAACGCAGCTAAAAAAAAAAAAAAAAAAAAAAGTTGTGTGCTGACAGCAAAAATTAAAAGTCATAGACTTTGTTTTGGGAAGCAAAGTCATGCAGTTTTGAGCCCAAAAACGCACAAAAATGCACCCGAAAAGCGCAATAACGCAACGAAAAACGCTCAGTGCGCACATAGTCTACTGCTTTCCCTCCCTGTACCAGCTCCATAAACTCATAGGTTTCTGTTGCTTGATTTTTCCATCATCTAGCAGTGTCTCATTCCTATATAAATACATAGAGAAGCATACATCTCTCAGAAGATAACACTATTTATTATACTTGCTTGTACTATGGATTTACACACAAAAGGTGGGGAGAAAAGCTTGTCATATATGGTCCAGCCATTAATATAATAGGGGATTTAAAACCAGCCAGAATGTATACAAGTACAGAGTGTGGCTGTTGGGAATTAATGGAATTGTTCTTGGTAGTGTGTTCCAGAGCATTGGCGAAGCTCATGAGAAATCTTGAAGACGGGAGTGGAGTTTCGAATTATTGAGGAGGTCAGTCTTAGGTCATTACCAGAACAGAGGACACGGGTGGAGTGATAAAGATGAGGGAGGATATTTGATTTATGTTTAAAGAAGAACTGAGTAAAGCAGAGAAAAACTAAAATTACAATTCATATTTCCTTCATTGATCCCGACATTAAACAGCCAAAAAACGTTTATGGCCCCTGAACCTAGCACATGAATTCATTGGATTATTAGTAGAGTTGAGCGAGTACCTAGCTATTCGTACTCGCTATGCTCATATGGACTACTGTCTAATACTTGCGTATTCGTTACGACTAGCATGTGTAATGCTAGGCAATGGGGAATACTCGCAATGTAACAAGTAACCTGAATTTCTCACTATTTGCTATTCGCACGAATAGTACGGCATTTGAGTTACTCGTTACTTTGAGAGTATTCCCCATTGACTTTCACACAATTTGGAACGAATACGCAAACATTAGACAGTACTCGTTATGAGTATAGTGAGTGCGAATAGTTAGGTACTTGCTCAACACTATTAGGTGAGCTCTACGGCCGTGATCATTAGCGGTTTCAAATGTCCTGACCTTTCGGGACCCTGAGCTTTATTTGCTGGGCTGGTGTGTCATCATACCAGGCCGGTAAATCAAAACACTGCAATGAGTAACCAAGAAGGCCGTAAATGTATACTGTTCCTGTCCACGGTCAAAGAGCTCTTACATGGACCATGGACCGGGCTTGCGGAAAGCGATCCGCTCATTTCTGCTCCAAATGATTCCACAAATAAAACACTTGTCTCTTGTTTCGAACTGACATCCATGATTTTTGGGTAAAAGTTCATATGGTAATACATAATGAATATACATAGCATCAAAAGGATTTTACCCAACTCTTTCTGATTGGCTCCAAATTAATTGTTGCTCCCTAGAGATGTTAATTAGAGACACAAGTCTGATGAGAGGCACTTAGCTCAAATGTGTTTATGTGTACATAGAAGGATGATGATATTTGCCTGTATGCAGAGTATGTATACAGCCTCCATGTAAAAAAGGGAATACTGTCTTAAAGAGATCATCCAGTTGAAAATCACTACAACAGTAAATGAAGCAGCAAACAGATTTCTTGAAATTTATATTCGATTTTTCTTGAAGTTATGCAAAGTGAATGTTCTTTATTATGTTATGGGGCATATGTATACCCCAAAGAACAGTACACATAGGTTGTAAAAAAATGAATATTCATCTAGCATCTCACTTACCATTCAGTCCTTTACACACAAGTGGAAAGGAGAGGCTTGATGGAGCAATGTCCTTTTCAAGCATTACACTCTGAGCCAGGTTTTCCAGTGTTGGGTAGGTCTCTGACGTCATGATGCATATTGTTACATCACCAGGGGCGGACATACCAGTGGTGCAACTTGTACAGCTACACAGGGGTCCAAGAGGTAGAGGGGCCCACTTATACCTCCAAAGCAGCAGGTATTCTGTATTTTGATTATTTTTTTGGACTGAAAAGGGCCCATGTGTTATTCTTGCACAGTGGCAAAATTCTGTCTGTGTCCGTCACTGAATAACATCCCAACATGAGCTGCCCAAAGCGCGGACTAGGTCATGGGCAACTCATATTTTGATGTTATGTGTGTCATGACATCAAATTCCTTCCCACTGCCCGATGCCCTGGTGCAGAGTAAAGATACAACAGAGGACATTGAGCTTCAGCGGAAAGGAGAGGACTGAATGATGTCCTGTGGCGGTGGCAGTATAGGGGAACGGTGAGGTGAATGCCAATTTCGCTTTAACTTTTTTTGACACTACAGTTTAGCAAAATTGAGAAGAATTTGCATAAAGTGAAAAACAAAAATTCTGATTCTACAGAGTTCCAATCTTTTTTGTAAAATCAAAGCAAAATCAAATTGCGTAGACCAAATTCTCTCCTCTGTAAAATGAGGCGAATTTGATATGTGTGATCTCGGTAAAAGTAAATATGAAAAATATAAATATAAGCATCATAATTACTGCAATTGTGGCGCCCCTGATGCTCTGGTCGCCACAGGATACTGCATCTCAATTAAGGTGCGGTATCCATCCCAGGTAAGGGGGGGGGGGTTAGTCACCAGTGTTCTACATTCACACACTACATACAGCTCAGGAGCCTTCTCACAGGGTAAGATGGCTCAGGGTAGGAAGGGGGGTGGCCATCACAATACTTGAGACTTCCCCGGTCACTGAAACCAGCTACCTGGGGGGCGGGGTCCACTTGGGGGTAGATATAGGCGCAACACACTCATATCAGACAGATCTGTCGGGACCATAGTTCTGACAAGACACCTCTGGAATTCTTGGACTGTACTAGGCCCGGGGTCTGGAGCTGGAGCTCGGCCAGGGTACCTAACTGCAGAGGGGGACATCCTAGACAAGGGACATTCTTCTTCTTTCTCTCTTCAAACACCAGTGGTGGCCCCTTTCTTGTCTGGGATTGACCGGAGCCCACAATGGCAGAGACCAGCACCTGGGTGCAGCTTTAAATCAGTGAGTAAAAGAACCTGGAACCGCAGTCGCCGTCTCAGACTCTGATTAGCGACGCCATCGCCCTGTGCTCTGCGCTTCCAAGGGACCGCCATCCCACAGTCTTCCACCCAAGGCTCGCTCCGCCTGTGGGGAGCAACACCATCCCGGCTGCCATAACACCTGCCCCGGTGAGGAATCCTGCAGCTGCGACTACTGCCTGGCCGCATAACACAGGTGGCGTCACGACAAACATTCCCAAATACCCAGCTTCCCCCACCATTTACTGTACACCTCGGGGCAATGGAGTAGGGGAAGGCCACCCGTGACAATGCCTGACCTGACCCGAAAAGGCCCGGCAACGAGTAGGTTAACCACCTGCCCTGTGGGGCGCTGAACCACTATAAACTGATGCTGCACTGACAACCATCATTTTGGAATATAAAACACAGCCCAGACAATTTTCACTCAGCTACCCTAGCTAAAAAAAAAAAAAAAAAAAAGCAAAAAAAAACAAAACCCTAAAACAAACATCTGTTGACTCACAAGATTAGCTTTGCAGCAGCTGTGTTATGTTCTTGTGACAGATGTGATATCTATTTATACAATTAGAACAGATAAAACACTGACCAAATAAATTATGGGGTGGTCATTTCTACGTCACATCTTTTTAAAAGAGCTCTGATTTTAAAAACTGTGATTTGGTCAATTAGATGGTTACATCTATATTCTCCTATTACGCCAGGGTTATGATTGTCTTACTCAGTAGAGATGCGTGGGTCCGTGGAGGTTCGGTTCGCCGGTAGCAAATGAACCGAGCCTCTACTGGCTCGAGCTTGACCAGAACCCTGTAGGAAAGTAACTGATTGGCAGTTTGAAAAAGCTTGCCCATCCTCCCCCAGAAGTGATCGGTTTATGGCTGGCTCAAGCAATTTTTTGGGTTGCACACCATGTATAATCATGCTGTTACCCCCAGTGAGAACCATTCAAACACTGCAAGCGGCTCACACTGGGCTGAGCACCAAGCGTACCCCAACACAGTTTTGCTTGTGCGAGTGACGTTCGCAAGTAAAGCATCCGAAACCTGAACATGAACCTTAATTTTTGAAGTTGATGTTTAGTTCGACAATCGAACCTTAGGTTCACTCATCTCTATTACTCAGTCTGGACACAGACCTACATTCATCAAATCTACAGATGAACAAAGCTGACAAAATTAAAATCCACCATATTTCGCATTTTTTCCCAGATAAATATTCTCGGCTAAATAAATATTCTTTATTAGGTTTTGGAGTGTCTTCAAATTACAGAAAATTACAGAAAATAATAAACCCAAGATGTAGAAAGGAAGAGGAAGAGGTTCTACTCCTCTCACCACCCAGCTCATCGGTGACTCTTAAAATGGCCTACCACAAGCTCTGAATCCCCGGTCACAACGTCATAAGGACATGATAAGTCAATTATCTCTAACCACATTATCTCTAACCACATTCCCTTAATCAGCATGTTAAGGGGATACAGATCAAGGTCTCCACCAGTATTATATTCATCAGCTCTACATGTATTATGGATAAGGGGTACTTCACACACAGCGAGATCGCTACTGAGATCGCTGCTGAGTCACGGTTTTTGTGACTTCATTAGCGATCTCGCTGCGTGTGACACCGAGCAGCGATCTGGCCCCTGCTGTGAGATCGCTGCTCGTTACACACAGCCCTGGTTCATTTTTTTATTGTTTCTCTCCCGCTGATAAGCACACATCGCTGTGTGTGACAGCGAGAGAGCGACAATGCTGAATGTGCAGGGAGCAGGAGCCGGCGTCTGACAGCCTGCGGTAAGCTGTAACCAGGGTAAACATTGGGTAACCAAGGTGGTTACCCGATATTTACCTTCGTTACCAGCCTCCGCAGCTCTCACGCTGCCAGTGCCGGCTCCTGCTCCCTGCACACGCTAAGCGGTGTGCGCTGGTAACTAAGGTAAACATCGGGTAACCATACCCGATGTTTACCTTAGTTACCAGTGTCCGCAGCTTCCAGACGCCGGCTCCGTGCAAGCGCAGCGTCGCTTGCACGTCGCTGCTGGCTGGGGGCTGGTCACTGGTCGCTGGTGAGATCTGCCTGTTTGACAGCTCACCAGCGACCATGTAGCGATGCAGCAGCGATCCTGACCAGGTCAGATCGCTGGTGGGATCACTGCTGCGTCGGTAAAGTGTGACGGTACCCTAAGTGTCACAGTTTTATCAGCAGGAGATTACCACTAGAGGACTAGTAAATAATGATAGGCGAGCGTGCTTTGCACTGCTCTGTTCCAATCAAGCATCAGGGTACTCGAGTAATCGCGGTGCTCGGCCTAGCATTGTGGGTGCTTGGATGGGTCATTGATGAAACATCAAACTCAAAGCGCTGGTTTGCTTCAGTGAATGATTTGAACCGGCATCCCAGTGAGAGTAACTTAGTCTCTGAATGGCTCTCACTGGGGGTTAAAACAACGTTTTGGATGTAGTATGTAAAAAACAAAACCACTCTCCCCCAGAAATGATCTGTATATGGCTGGCTGTATGTGGGGGGGGCAGAGCCGAACTGCCAAATCATTGACTTCCATTATACTCGAGTTGAGCCCTTCTCAGCATCTAACCAGCTCAACTTGAGTAATGAGCACTCCAGCATTGTAGTGTTCACTCATCATTTTGAGCACTGTACTTCTCGCCGATCATTGCTAGTAAACCTTCTGCTATTTAGTCCTCCAAATTCATAAACTCTATATAACTCCACCCTCACTCCCGATTAGCAGCTTTTTAGTACGGTCTGCGTAGGCAGAAAACTACCAAATCAGTGGTATGGGTGGGGTTATACAGAGCTCAGCATTCAGAGAACTAGTAGGTCAGCAGCAGACAAAACAGTGATTTTATCACCACTAACGCAGCCCAGTAAGTGATATCTCTGGAATCGGGATCTTTGTAGTTGCATTACGCTGCTCTCAGATGGGATCGCATTAGTTTTTAGCAAATTTTGATTACTCAAGAAGCAGCATTTCCTAACAGATAGATAGTTAATACAGATCTTCTCAAAAGATACATCATAGAAAGAAATAAGGATTTAAACCATCACATGTAGCCACATTTTCTCAATATATATGAACTGGAACCCCAAATTTTAAAAATTCTTATACAATCCATAATTCAGTCGACATTATATGCACAGGGTATTCAGATTTTGTCTTCTGCTTGTCACACGACATGACCAGTAACGCATAATTTAGAAAAACATGAACAGATTTTATCATGAAATTACTACACTAATTCATATTCATAGACTAGTCTGGTTGCTTTTACACTTATGTTTAATTTCCTATTATTTTCAATGGTAATGAATGACAGGGCCGTGACCAGAAAATCCTTCACTGTGAGACACCAATGATCAGTCTAGAAAGAAGAAATGTTGAAGCAAAACTTTGAAAATGTGACTTACTAAAGAAAAAGGTGGCCAGTTGTATACACCAGCTATCCTATCATGAATCAAGTAATCCAATCTAGTGATCTGCAAAAAAGTTGAATTTGTACAGTAAATGCAGTTTACATTCAATATTATTTGAGGAGACTCAAATGCACTTTGTGTTCTGTGCCTTTCCAGACACTAGAGCAACATAAACCGGTAAAAAAATAAAATAAAAACTGTATAAAAGGACTGGCCCTCACTTATTCCCCACTCGAGACGTCTGTTTTGGTCTGGTCTTCACCGCTATTGTCAGCATCTTATGGTGCCCTGCTATCTTTGGCATCTTCTTGGACAGGTCACTTTCAGTGTCTCCTGGGCTGAAAAAGCTACACCGTATCATAATGTGCATCACTAGCATTATGACATCATGGCACTGCGCTCAGGCGATGCATATCATGATGTCACCTGGGGTCTCCATGGACATCATGATGTTGTGGAGCATAGTTAGCAGGGAAAGTGCCAAGGATAGCAGATAGAAGAAGGAAGCAGACACCAAAGATGGCCTGACATCAGAAGATGTTGAAGGGGAGGTGCCAAAGATAGCAGATAGAAGGAGGCCGAAGACACCAAAGATGGCCTGGCTTCAGAAGATGTTGAATATAACCTCTTGAAGACCAAATCAAAGACTATGACAAGACCGGAGTGAGTGCATGTCACGATAAGTGAAGGCTTGATGATTTTTAATTTTAAGCCTTTTACGACTGCATAAGTAGGAAGCGAAATAAACTTACAACCAATAAAGGGAAACAGTAATATAACAAAAAGTTGAATATGATAGTATTATTTACTTATTCCCAAATAGTAACATATAGTAAGCTTAAAAGGGAACCTGAACACCAGATTTTTTCTTATGCAACTAAAAATACCAACTTCTGAAGCTCCTGGGCTGCCTTCTTTGAAGGTACGCCTTGTTTCTGGCCCCCTTTTCAGACCGCCAAAACAACTTTATAAAATATTACCTTTTCGCATGTAAATTTTTTCAGTGGGCCTTATGGGCGGGCTCTATTGCTCCTTCGTTCCCCCCTCCTGCCGCTGTACGCCGTCCCATGTTGATTTGAATTGATAATGCTAGTCTTGTCATCCTCCACGCTGTGCCATGTGTCATGCACAGCGCCGCCTATAATCTCGTGCCTGAGCAAATACATCCCTGATGCGCACGAGGGATAGTTTCTGCACAGGCCTATGATAGTGGCCTATGATAACGGCGCACGCGCGAGACTTAGTCATCCCCCACGCTGTGTCGAAGTCTTGCGCGCGCCGGCGATGTATTTGCTCAGGCACGAGATTATGGGCGGCACTGTGCATGACACATGGCACAGCATGGAGGATGACTGGACCGTCGTCAGCAATTCAAATCAACACAGGGGACGGCATATAGCGGCAGGAGGGGGGAACGATGTAGCAATAGAGCCTGCCCATAAGGCCCACTGAAAAAATGTACATACGAAAAGGTAATATTTTATAAAGTTGTTTTGGCGGTCTGAAAAGGGGGCCAAAAACAAGGCACACCTTCATAGAATGCTGCCGAGGAGCTGCAGAAGGTGGTATTTTTAGTTGCATAGGGAAAAATTTGGTGATCGGTTCCCTTTAATGAAAAGGAAAAATCCGGAGCCAACAAAAAGTTCAGCAAACAGCCAAATATTAATAGAATCTCAATTTCTTACATATATTAAAAATATTTCCAGACAACTTAGTAAGTTGGTGGTCAGGACGCTCCCTGGCGAAGGTATCCACACCTAAAACACATGCGTCGGGTCTCTGGCGCCATTCCAGCGGCGGGGAATAATGCAGACTGGTTGGCTCTTCCTAATTTCCCTGAAACCACAGATTTATATGGATAACTTTCATCCATGATGATGTAAAAAAAATAAAAAAACACCAGGCGCAAACATACCATTGGTGCAACTTGTTTAGCCATATAGGGGTCCAAGAGGTAAAGAGGCACCTAAGTACCACCTCCAAAGCAGGTATGGAATTGTGCATTATAAAGGATTATTGGACTTCACGTTGTGTCTCATAAATATAAGCATATCTATCATATGGTCAGTTGCTCAAAACAGTAAATGGGATAAAACAGGAATGTAAATGCTGAGTCTTTGAAATACAAAAACAACCAAATCGTAAATCATTCAAAATAAAAAACATAACAGTATCAAATTATTAGCGCCAAATTGTCACACAATATAAGAATTAATAATTTATAAAACCAGTTATTCAGGATCAACAAAACCTTGCTTAAAAGGCATAAAATAGCCACACAACTAAGGCCGCTCTCACACATCCGGCTTTTCGCCGGTTTGCCGGATACGGCGCACGCCAGTACAGTGTGTACAGTACAATGTTAGCGCTTCCGGGTTACGGGCTGACCTGTAACTTCCGGGTCACATGCTCCGGTCACATGACAGCATGTGACCAGCACTTGTTGCACTGCCGTTGTACTGTAGACAATGTACTGGCGTGCACCGTATCCGGCAAATGGGCCTAACATGACTTACCTGATCAATCCTAGATCCAGTTCCAATGCCTCTCGCTGACCTCTATTTGTCTTTAGGGGACACTTGCTGTCTACACAAATAGGTGTTGCAGCCAATTAGTAGATTCAGGTGTAATACTGGAGGTGGACAATACAAGATCAATGATTAAAAAGCTTGGCTACAGGCAAATAGAGGAAAGATGGCACACAACCTCTACCAAAAAGTAGAGACCATCAGGGGGCACCAGTGCAGTGATGTAAGATAATTAATGGGTAAGTAATGGCTGTTTTGTTATTTTATGGCATTTACTTACTCTTTTAGAGATCTTGTAAACCCTCTTTAATGCCCCCCTTTATTTGAAGCCATAATAAGGCTTGAATTTTAGTGCATAAATACTCTGCTATGCTTCTTTCATATATGAAAGACTGAGCCTACATGACACTGAGGTCTAATTCTATCCAAACCGTAAGGAAAAAAATCTATGGTCTTATTCCAAATCAAATGGCTTTAACTATTGTTCGTCATTTTTGTCCCTTGATACTGTAAAGGGGTTTTCCAAGAATGTGATAAAATGGCACTATTATATAATTAGAATAGTAGCTCCTCTTAAGGCCACTTTACACACTGCGATATCGCTAGCGAGCGTACCCGCCTCCGTCATTTGTGCGTCACGGGCAAATCGCTGCCCATGGCACACAATATTGTTAGGCCCCGTCACACATACTTGCCTTCCCTGCGACGTCGATGTGGCCGGCGAACCGCCTCCTTTCTAAGGGGCGGTTCGTGCGACATCACAGCGACGTCACACGCCATGCGGCCAATAGAAGCAGAGGGGCGGTGAGCAGCCGAAGGAAAGACACGCCCACCTCGTTGCCGGAGGATGCAAGTAAGCTGTTCGTCATTCCTGGGGTGTCACACGTAGCGATGTGTGCTGCCTCAGGAACGACGAACAACCTGCATGCAAAAGCAGCAATGATATTCCGGATTAAGCGGGCTTTACACGAGACGATAGATTGTGCGATGTGTCGTTGGGGTCACAGTTTTCTTGATGCACATCCGGCATACCGCACGATGTCGTCTCGTGTGACATCTCCTAGCGACGTGTACTCGTCGCTAGGGTTTATAAAATTGTTTAATTAAAATGGCGGCGGTTGTTCATAGTTTCCGTGGGATCACACGTTGCTCCGTGTGACACCACGGGAATGATGAACAGCAGCTTTACCTGCGTCCCGCGGCACCCGACGGCTTAATGGAAGGAAGGAGGTGGGCGGGATGTTTACATCCCGCGCATCTCCGCCCCTCCGCTTCTATTGGCCGGGTGCCGTGTGACATCGCTGTGACGCCGAACGTCCCTCCCACTCCAGGAAGTGGACGTTCGTCGCCCACAGCGAGGGCGGAAGGTAAGTACGTGTGATGGGGGGTAAACGAGTTTGTGCACCACGGGCAACTAATTGCCTGTGACGCAAAAACGACGGGGGCGGGTACGATTGATTGTGCTATCGCACAATCTATCGTCTCGTGTAAAGCAGGCTTTAGAAAGACCGGACAACGATCAATGATAAGGTGAGTATTTTTGATAGTTACCGGACGTTCGTACGTTTCACACACAACAACGTCGCTAACGAGGCCTGATGTGCGTCATGAATTCCGTGACCCTAACGACATCTCGTTAGCGATGTTGCTGTGTGTAAAGCGGCCTTTAGTCACATCAGGGTGGATTAAAGCCTGAAATACACAGCTGAAGATCTGAAAGAAAAATGATATCCTAAAACACACCTACCTCAATGAGCTGTTGTAGCAGAACTGTGACACGAGAAGAAATAAATCTTCCTGACTGACTGATGACTGAAGACGGAGAAAAAAAATCTTTTATACTCCATCAATGAGATTTATTTCCTCTCCTGTCACAGTCTTTCTACGGTAGCTCACTGCGGTGCAGTATGCGTGCTTATTTTACCACTCTTCTATCAGAAGAAACACAGGTCTCCAGAGAGGTTTTTCTTCAGACTGCAGTCCATGCAGACATAATGTGACTAGCATAGGTTGCAGTTTGATTTATGTGATAGGGGCCATGTTATATATTTTTGGAGAATTGCTTTAAGGTGTCACTCTGAAAAAAAACAAATATTCTATGGTAAAAGAGGATCTTCTTGAGCAATTAGAAAGCCAAGGAGGCAATGACATTTCTCCAAGTTTACCCTTGCTCTACTATTAAGGTGAACTCCTTAATGGTAACACATAGAATTTGTCCAACTGCCCTTGTAGTTTACAGTGAAAAAAACATTCAGTAATGTTGCATTTAAAAAAAAAAAAAAAAATATATATATATATATATATGTTGCTCCATTCATAGCATAAAATACTGGACATTTTAGTTGCTCTTGACATCCAATATGTCCACATTGCATGCGCTGTGTAAGTGAGACTGATACACACAGCATGTACAATGAGGACAATGTGGAGTCCTGTTCTGTATCCGTCATGACAATCCTGGGTTATTATAACATTCTGTAGATGAAGATATTATTTATCGAAACGCGTTGTGGTATGAAAGACAAAGAATTTTAAGCAAGAAACCCTTCTCCTCCTTAGCGCTCCCCAGGACCGTGACATTACTTAGCACATTTGAACATAGTAGTTAGGTTGACAACTGTTGAATTAGGTGCTCAACACTTAAAATACTCGTAGTATTCTGTTAAGATCTGTCCTCGTGATAACGTACAAAAAGGTGAAAGCTTATGTTAATCTTTGGCTGATGGTCAAAATTTGATATTTCCGGTATGCCAAAAAGTAATCTGTTGAGTTCACTAGCGCAGCGTTCCCAAACTCCAGTCCTCGAGACCCACAAATTGCATGTTTTTAGGATTTTCTTACCAATGAACAGGCGCTATAATCCTCACCTGTGCAATACCAAGGAAATCCTGAAAACATGCACTGTTGGTGGGTCTTGAGGACTGGAGTTGGGGGAACACTGCACTAGCGGACACAGATAGAAAAGGGCCTCGGTGCTAGGACAGTATATGGACCCTATTCATTCCAATAGCTCATCATAATGCACAATTCCATGTGATTTAGAAGTGGAACTGGGCCTCCTTACCTAATGGGTCTTTGGCTGGCTGCACAGGTTGCATCAATGATATGTCCACCCCTGGTTGAGTTTGCCATAAGTTGAAGGTTACTCTATCCAGAGTTTTCCTTTGCCTTCTCCCAACATGGCATTCTTTTTAGCTTTTAATCAAGTAGGTTCTTACTCATTTATCCAAAGTCTAGGCATAAACTCACTCATGAACCAAGGTGAAACATGCATGAACTCCTTCGTTGACTCTGCAAGGGTTCAAAAGTGGTTATATAATAATATTTATTCATTTATATAGCGCCATTAATTCCTCAGCGCTTTACACACATTGGCAACACTTTCCCCATTGGGGTTCACAATCTACATTCCCTATCAGGATGTCTTTGGAGTGTGGGAGGAAACCGGAGAACCCGAAAGAAACCCACGCAAACACGGGGAGAAGATGCAAACTCCTTGCAGATGTTGACCTTAGTGGGATTTGAACCCAGGACCCCAGCGCTGCAAGACTACAGTGCTAACCACTGAGCCACCACAAGACTGCAGTGCTAACCACTAGACCACCATGCTGCCCATAAAGTGTTTGATTACATGTTGATTAGGGAGAGAGAGAGAGAATCTGCTCAGGAAGCATGCAATTTTACCCTTTCAAAACAGAAGGGTTTCAGCCCTGAAAGACTAGAAATACATATCAGATAGCGGTCTGCTGAATATTTGACAACAACTGTATTATACGAGACACCTCCTTCTATATAAGACTATTTAGTAGCATTGACTTTATGGCATTAACCCTCTTGGTAAAGGTCAATGCTTCTATGACATTAATTTAATGAGTATGGCAACCTTAATGACACCGATTGTAGACTGCAAATAGGATTCTGGATCAAATATACCAAAAATTAGACCAATTTGTATCTCAATTAGCTCCAAGAACGATTGTGGTAATATATAAGCAATCTGATATTTTACCAATTTAAGTGATTTGCCAATAATTTAAGAAAAAAAAACAAAAACTTCATAGCATGGATCTCCGTGAAGATGTGAACAGCTCACCAGACTGTTGAATGAGGGCGCTGTGCCTGGAAACCTGACCGGCAGTCAGTGAGCTTGGTGTCACGATTAAGAACAGGTTAACTGTTCGAAACGCGTATATGGACTATCTAGTCTACTTTGAATATGGTCATGGTTTTTTTCTAGTTTTTAATTTTTTCAATAAAGCCATGTTTTAATTTTATATGCAGATGCTGGACTTTCTTATTGTGCATCATTAGAATCACCTGTAGATCCATGCTATAAGAACAAAGTGAAGGAGAGTGAAAACAATCAGCGGCCTCTAAGTATGCAACGAAAATAAATGGTTTATAAGCTAATGAGATACCAGACAATTAGGAGGGGGAGATCGGAAGTTGGCTAATTGAAACTGACTGCTTTCAGAAAAAAATAGAGAGAGTTAAATCTTAAATTTATACAATTAGCGAGATAATAAAAAGTGTTGTCTAACAACTTCATCTAAATGCCACTGTCGGTCTCAAACCATCATTATTTAATTGGCAAAGAATCAAGAGGATGGTTATTTAAATCACTGGAATGGAGATCCTTAAAATGGTAAATATATTTTTATCCTACTTAATTTGAAGAAGTGAAATCAGTGGTTAAGAATCGATGTTTTCTTATTTTTTTTATATTTTCTTCCAGCCTAAGTGAATGAATTACAATACAACCCCCTCTATTCTTGAAATTACAAAATTTTGGTAAAATTTGCATAGAATTCAATTCCAATTTAATCAATTTGAAAAATTCTAATTTAAAGTTTTTTATTTTATAATATATATATATATATATATATATATATATATATACACATATATACACACACACACACACACACACACACACACACACACACACACACACATATATACATATATATATATAATACATAAATACACACATATATATATATATATGTGTATATATGTATACACACACATACACACACATACATACATACATACTTTTTTTATTCATTTATATAGCGCTACTAATACCTCAGCACTTTACATGCAATGGCAACACTGTCCCTATTGGGTCTCACAATCTAAATGTCCCTATCAGTATGTTTTTTTAAAATGTTGGAGGAAACCGGAGTACCCGGAGGAAACCCGCGCAAACACGAGGAGAACATACAAACACCTTGCAGATGGTATCCTTGGTGGGATTTGAACCTAGTACCACAGCGCTGCAAGACTGCAGTGCTAACCACTGAACCAACGTGCCGCCCAACCCCTTCATGACCGTTGAGCATACTGTTACCTCCAAGGCTGTGTCCCTGCCTTTGATGCAGGCTCTCATGCGGCGCTCACGTCTTTCCCTGCATATGTCGACTGATCTGATCAGCCATCATGGGCCTCCATCAGTTGCGGGAGGATTGGAAATACACCCACGGCTGTTAACCAGTTAAATTTCGCTGTCAACCTCTGACAGCGGGTATCAAAGAATTGTGATAACCGTTAGTGGTCAGCTAATGACTCCTGTATCCGTCATGATGAACAGCACTGCTCTGTACAGCACAAGCTATCAGATGATCACAAGTTCAATTCCCCGAAAGGGACTAGTGAGTACAATAAAAGTATGAAAAAAAAGTTTTTATAAATATGAAAAGAAAAAAAACCAGTTCAAACTACCCCCTATTTTGCCCCATTGGAAATAAAAAAAATATTACGTTTGGTATCGATGCATTAAAAAATGTTTCATCTATCAAAATATAAAATAGATTAATCTGATAGGTAAACCGTGTAACAAAAAAAAAAAAAAAAAAAAGGAAAACCGCCAGAATTATGTTTTTTGGATGCCACAATATTACAAAGAAAAGCAATGAGACGATCAAAGCATCACATCTACCAAAGAATTTTATCAGTAAAATGGTAGCTGTGAGTGCATAAAATAAGCCATCTCAAATCCCCAGATCTCAAAAATGAAAACTTTATGGGTCTTGGAAAATTGCGCCAGAAGCAAAATATTAAATTTTTTTTCTCTAAATATTTTTAATTTTTCCTAACGGGAACCTGTCACCACTTTTTTGCCCTATAAGCTGCGGCCACCACAACCGGGCTCTTATATACAGCATTCTAACATGCTGTATATAAGAGCCAAGGCCGGGGGTATAACCTAAAAAATACTTTATAATACTTACCTAACGGTCGCGTGGTTGGCCTTATGAGCATCTCAGTTCTCCAGTGCCGCCTCTTTTGTCCATCTTTGTGCTCCTCCTTTTCTAGCGGCGGTGCATGACGGGTCCGACGTCATCCACATTCGCCGTCATTCAGATCCTGAGCAGGGCAGATCAAAGTATTGTAGTGCGCCTGCGCAGGACCGGCGAGTGTGTATGATGTAGCCGCGTCATGCACCCAGGCTTCAGAAAGATGACGAAGATGGCCGAAAGAGGTGGCGCCAGCACCGGACAACGGAGACGCCCATAAGGCCCACCACAGCGACCGTTAGGTAAGTATTATAAAGTGTTTTTTATGTTATTCCCCCGCCTGGGCTCTTATATACACCATGTTAGAATGCTGTATATAATAGCCCGGTGGTGGTGGCTGCAGCCTATAAGGCAAAAAAGTGGTGACAGGTTCCCTTTAAATAAAATAAAAAAAAAAAACTGTACATGTTTGGTAGATACATACTCGCACTGACTTTGTCGAATCATACTGCCAAATCAGTTTTACCATATAGTGAGCATGGTAAATGAAAATGGCAATTGTGGAATTGCACTTTTCTAGCAATTTTACCACGCTTGGATTTTTTTTTCCCCTGATTTCTAGTACACTTTATTGTAAAATTAATGGTTTAATTCAAAAGTACAACGCGTCTTGCAAAGAAAAACATCTCATATGGCTATGTTGACGGGAAAAAAAAAAAAAAGGTTATGGCTCTTGGAAGAAGGAGAGGGAAAAAAACCCCTAAAAATTGACGGGTGGTGAAGGGGTTAATCCAAAAAAAAGCTGTCAAGAGATTAGGATTGGAAGTCAAACTGGATTGACTGGAAACCTCTAAGATACTAAAGCTGGGGTCACACTAAACAACAGCGACAACGACGTCGCTGTTACGTCACCATTTTCTGTGACGTAGCAGCGACCTTGTAAGTCGCTGTTATGATCGCTGCTTAGCTGTCAAACACAGCAGCCGAAGCAGCGATCATAACGACACGCGTCGCTGTGCTGCAACATGTGCAGAGAGCAGGGAGCCGCGCACACTGAGCGCTGGCTCCCTGCTCTCCTAGCTACAGTACACATCGGGTTAATTACCCGATGTTTACTGCAGCCACATGTGGAGAGAGCAGGGAGCCGCGCACACTGCTTAGCGCTGGCTCCTTGCTCTCCTAGCTACAGTACACATCGGGTTAATTACACGATGTGTACTGCAGCTACATGTGCAGAGAGCAGGAGCCGGCGCTGGCAGCGTGAGAGCGGCGGAGGCTGGTAACAAAGGTAAATATCGGGTAACCACCTTGGTTACCCGATGTTTACCTTGGTTACAGCTTACCGCAGCTGCCAGATGCCGGCTCCTGCTCCCTGCTCGCTTCATTTCGTTGCTCTCTCGCTGTCACACACAGCGATCTGTGCGTCACAGCGGGAGAGCAACGACCAAAAAATGAAGCTGGACATTCAGCAACGAGCTGCGACCTCACAGCCGGGGCCAGCTCGTTGCTGGATGTCACACACAGCGATAGCGACGGGACGTCGCTGCAACGTCACCGAAAATGGTGACGTAGCAGCAACGTCGTTGTCGTTGTCGCTGTGTGTGAGAGGGGTAGCTGGGCATCTCGCTTACCCTCACCTGCAACTGTCCCTTCTCTCCTCACCAGTCACTATACAGTCTCTACAACTGTTGCCAAACAGAAACCTGGGACACTCGGAAAACCTTATAGTAACCCTGACTATTGAGGGACAAGTGGGGTACACTAGACCTCCCTGCTGCACGAACATCACACAGGGGAAAAAAATTTAACAACCAAAATGATATAGCCTGAGCACAGGAACTTGACTAGTAGAACATTCTACAAAGGTAGCCAGGACACAAACGACTTTGTATCTTCAGCAGAGAATGCTGGGATACACCACTATTTAAAAGCTAAAGAGTGTGACTACTTAGTAAGTGCAGCTGATCACTCAGCAAGGAGCTGCTTTGGAAAAGTTGCAATAGAAAAACTGGCACTTAACCACTTCAGTGCCAAAAGAAATGAAAACACGTTTAAATGAAGAGAGCCAGATGAGAGGCTCCAGTCCAAAGACTGTCACTGGTCTCAATATGCAGGGAGACGATTGAGACAGATGGATTGTTTTAAAATATCAAATGGAAGCCTACAGGATAAATCTATGGTACAGAAACTGTACCAGTGGCCAGTACAAAGGATCCACTGTATAGTGGTAGTGAGAGATCATGATTTTTGTTGCGAAAGCACCCAAAAATACCCAATTAATTTTTTAAAATTGTATTGAAAAATTAGTCTTCTTGGCCCATTCTGGAAGGTGATTTTTATATGAACGTTCATTGATTATAATGTAACCTTTTAGTAAATCAACTAAAGTGGGAAAAGAAAGATTTTTTTTTTGTAATTATTGAAAAATTCCACCTAAACTGACCACAACGCAAGATTTTCGGATATCAAAGATCCGGCAGTGGTCATTAGTAGTAACTCAAACAATTACAAGTTTGGTTTAGGAAAAGTGAGTCCGGATCAAAATGCCCTTCAGGATTTCTGTCTATAGGCACCAAAAGCAACACTGTACATCAAATGCTTTATTAATGCATCTTGATATCATTTTACTATAATGTTGGGCGAGACCCAGGTTTAATTTTTCTATAGTATAATTAATTATTGCTATATAATTATTATCAGTCAGTGGTTTTATTGCTTCCATCTTTTTTATCCATTCCGTGACACATTATGAATATTGTCTCGTGTAGGTTTCCATTAGCTCCATCGATTTTATCCCCTGGTCTTCTTAATAGCGCAATATAATGAAATTTCAGTGACCTTGATATCAGTTTATAAAACACACTTTGATTAGATGAGGGCAAAATATTTGCAAGCATTAAATGAGATTAAGCTCTTGGAGAGCCTTTTCCCCTTCATACACGTTTACATTTTTACTCAGGCAATCAAAAAAGAAAAGTAGTTAAATTTTGTCAACTTTTAAATAGTTTCTTTAATTTCTAAGACATAATTGCAGAGCACCAGTGTTCCACTACTAAAATTTTTAAACATTTTCCACAATTAATTTTCCTACTACTTGGAAATGTCTACTCAATACAATTCCAATTCAGGTCAATGGAAGTCATGCTATGGGGATTTAGGCTCCATAGAAATCCATATTGGATAGAGGTTACCACGATGCACTGTGCTCCATCACACCTGCATCAAAAAGTTCTAAAAGTATATTTATTACAATTATGTGATTTTGGCAGGAACGTCACAAGATAAATTTCATAAGAAGGGGTCGAAAGCTGCGCTGCTGGAGAAACGAACGATCCAGGGGATTCTTTTCAGTCACTATTTCTATGCGTTTCAGAGAAATCTTTCTCCCAAAAAAATAAATAGAGATATACTGTATATATGTAATGTATATCTTTAAAAACATATAAAACCGAAGAGCTCCTTGGAAAGATTCTTTTGGTGAATAATTTGACGCCTAATTAAACAGTGATATAAGAAGTATTACCATCGGACATTCCTATAAATAAACTGAAAGACAAAAAGAGTGCAAATAGGGTCTTATCTGAGGGGTGTTATGGAAGAACAACACTGAGGGTGCTCACCTTGAGGGGTTGGGAGAGTTATAGATATAGATAGAAATAAATAAAAAAAAAATTAGCTGTAGTACCCGGGCGTTGCCTGGGATAGTAACTGTCTCTCTCCCAGTCTCTGTCTGTGTGTTGCTGTCTGTCTCGCTGTCTGTCTCTTTCCTTGTCTGTCTGTTTCTATCTCTCTGTCTGTATTTGCATCCGTCTGTCTCTCTGTCTCTTTGCCTGGGCTGTCTCTCTCTGTCTCCGTCTCTCTCTATCAGTCTCACCACTGACATCTTTTTACCTCACACATAAGCTTCCTATACTATCAGTTTATTTTGTTCCTATAGCAACCACTGACAGTTGCTATTTATAGGCTGCAGCTCCCAGCTCCATTCAGTTTAATGGCTGCAAGATTTTTGTAGAGGAACTGGAAAGCACAAGGTTAAATTTCCCCGCCCAAACATAGTCTATGACGTTCCCTGAGTCACATGGGGCATCTGTTCAAAATTTCGTGATTGTAAATGCGAGGCTGCAAATTCCTTTAGCAGACATACATTACATACATACACTGAGCTTTTATATATATAAATCTGAGAGAGACAGAGATAGATAGAGATAGATATATGTGTATATAATATAGACAGATATAGATATGAGAGGTATAGATGGATATGAGAGCTATAGATATACTATATCTATTTATAGAAACCAAGGAAAAAAAAAAAAAAATTGTCAAAACATACCCTGCTGTAACTAAATAAAAGCATAGTGCATATAAACATAGGGTACTTAGTAAACACTGATTTTGATCAAAAAAAGCATAAAGCTATCCCACCAAACGTCAAGGTGTACCCAGTTGGGATAGTACCTACACTCTCTAATATTAAAACCTTACCATGGGTCTAAAATAGGCCTCAATGTGGCTAAGGGCTGAGAGCGACCGGGTCCCAACAGGACACACACAGTCAGGGGGATTCACAGAATGAAATGTCCAGCTCGCTGAGAAGGGGGCCACTCCCTGTTTGTACTGAATACAAAAAAAACTACATAAAAACAAAAAAGTGAGCCGGAGTATGAGATGGTATACATGGAACTTGTGAGACCATGTTCACACTGGCCATGAGACAAAGAGAAACCAAGGAAAGTCGATAGTTCTAGATACGTTCAAGAACGGTTCTAGCAGCAAAAAAAACAGCTAATTCCTAGCTGGCTTTCCGCTGTAATAGTGTAAGTCACTCTGTGACTCACACTATTATGACATTTCAGTGTATAGTGTGCGGGAACAGCGCATTCAGATCACTGCTGTATGGATAATGGCGACCGCCATTTTTTTTTTTTTTCCCTGTCTTCCTTCCCTAAGCGCGCGCGTGTAGTGGGGCGGGCCAGCATGTTAGCCAATCCCAGACACACACACAGCTAAGTGGATTTTTAGCCAGAGAAGCAACGGCATGTGTGATAGGATGTCCATGTCACATGTCCCTGCATTATAAAACCGGACATTTTCCTCCAGCACGCCATTATCTGCCTTCTGCGTCCTTGGTGTCAGTCACCGCTGGCGCAGCGCCTATCGCCGATACTGCTGTGTACGCTCCATACACAGCGCTGGACAGCTTAGGGATAGCACTTTCTATCAGTCCTTTTAAGGGCTCATACCGGCAGGGTCAGAGCCATAGGTGACAGTCAGGGCCGTGAAAACAGAGTTTAACAGCTACACAAGATGACAGCGTCTGTGTAGCAAAGGTCAGGGATTTCCTCGCTGCATTTCACCATTAGGAGGGATAGAAAGGCAGGCTTCTTTTCCTCTACCCAGACCCACAACCCTGCCACTGTACCCTCCTGCCCTTTGCACACTCAAACTCATTGTTACTAAGCCATTATACTAGCAAACACTGAGTGAACTTAGTGGCATCCTAAACGTGGCTATTGGACTTCTGTATAGTCCCACTAGTGCAAAGATATTTGCAGCACGTCTGCCTGCATTGCACACTGCAACTCATTGTTACTAAGCCATTATACTAGCAAACACTGAGTGAACTTAGTGGCATCCTAAACGTGGCTATTGGACTTCTGTATAGTCCCACTAGTGCAAAGATATTTGCAGCACGTCTGCCTGCATTGCACACTCCAACTCATTGTTACTAAGCCATTATACTAGCAAACACTGAGTGAACTTAGTGGCATCCTAAACGTGGCTATTGGACTTCTGTATAGTCCCACTAGTGCAAAGATATTTGCAGCACGTCTGTCTGCATTGCACACTCCAACTCATTATAACTAAGCCATTATACTAGCAATTTATGCTGCCAGTTTAAGGGCCGTAGTTGCATTGTCAGGGATAATTATTCTTTATTATTCTGCTGTTAATAAAGCTAGACCACCGCTGCAATCTACACCACCTCTCAATTTTTACTACCACATTTTAAGTGCACAATCTTGTCGCAATCAACATGAGTGGCAAAATGACAGATACTGGTGGAAAGGGGAAGAGGCGTGGTGGAAAAGGAAAAAAAGGTTTTGTCCGTGGGGAAGGTGGCAAAGCTCCATTAACATCTGCTGAAGATAGACCATCTACCAGCAAAAGTAAGATGTCTACTACTTACCGTGGACAATCCGATGTGCTCCCTTTTTTACGGACACGAACAACAGGAACAAAAGGTAGATGATGGCCAAAAAAGGAAAATGCTTGAATGGATCTCAAGTGGTCCAACAAGTGCCCTCTCAGCCACCTCAACTACCGCATCCAAAAAACACCAGTCCTCTGAGTTGTCATCCCAATCAAACTTGCTTTCTCCCAGCTCTGAAGTCTCCATCAGCCCTGCACAGTATGGTGGAACTGAGATGGCTGAGTCTGCAGAGCTGTTCAGTCACACTATAGCCTGGGAATCAGAGGTCTGCTCCCAAGCCACAGTGAGTACAGACCAGGAAATGGTCTGAAGTGATGCCCAGAACCTTTGTGACTCTGATTCAGGCCGTGAGGACCAAGTTTCTGAGCATAATGTTGACCCTTTGTCACAAGCTGTAACACCTGTGGTTATAGACAATGAGGAACATACTGCTGACGATGAGACGCAGATACCAGATTGGGATGACAACTTAAATATTCGGTCAGGGCAAGAAGAGGCTCGGTCTGAGGGTGAGGGGAGTGCAAACACAACAATTGATGATGAAGTTCTAGATCCCACCTACTGTCAACCCACAGTCAGGCACTCGAGGAGGTCAACAGAGGCGGTGGAGGAGGATGCAACCGACGACGAAGTTACCTTGCGCCTTCCTGGACAGAGTCGGAGCACTGGTAGCACGTCTACAACTGCATCATCAGCCACCACTCTGCCTCTGAGCACTAGTCGGGGGGGCTCAGCAGGTCGCATGCCCTCTAAGCCTTGCCTAGCCTGGTCCTTTTTTGACATAGAAAAAGATCGCTCAAATTATGTGATGTGTAAAATTTGTCGTGATTCTGTTAGTAGAGGTCAAAACCTCAGCAGTTTGACAACTTCTTCCATGAATCGTCACATGAATAAATATCATAGGTCCCAGTGGGAAGCTCACCGTGCTGCAATGCGGTCTAGCGGAGCGAACCATCCACGGCCTGTCCCTTCCAGTGCATCCACGCGCTCTTCATCTTCTAGTACTGTGGGGACAGCTGTCACACCTGGTTTTCCATGCACAACTTCCACCACTGTAACCGCAACAGGCACTTTGCTTGGTAGGTCGTCAGTTGGTTTGGAAGGGGAAACAAGTGCGTGTGTACAGCTCTCTCAGACATCGATAGCACCAACGTTGGATGAAGGCAACATCATGTCTCAGACTGCACTTTCCTCACAAACCTGCATTTTTACAGGGACACCCTACTCAACACCGTCTACACACAGCAACCAGATCTCTGTCCCTCAGATGTGGAACATCAGAAAGAAACTGGAGAAAAACAGGTTTTTTGCCGCGCTTGAAGACCACAGACATTGATGTCGGAACAGATGATTCTTTTATTGTTTCATTCCTACGCGTTTCGGAGATCCAAACTGTCTCCTTCTTCAGGGAAAGAATTCTTTCCCTGAAGAAGGAGACAGTTTGGATCTCCGAAACGCGTAGGAATGAAACAATAAAAGAATCATCTGTTCCGACATCAATGTCTGTGGTCTTCAAGCGCGGCAAAAAACCTGTTTTTCTCCAGTTTCTTTCTGATGTTCCTCCTGTGTAGCAGGGCTGCTGCTGGACCGCTTGGGCGCTCATTCTTGCTATCAATGGTGTTGTGACTGGCACAACCCGATCAGGTGAGTGCATCACTTCTTTTATGTTTGCCCAATATATCGGGTAAGACCCTATTGCGCCTTTTCTCTCCCATATAGTCCTCAGATGTGGACAAATAAAAGGCCATTTCCTGTGACCCATGACAAAGCTAAGAGGTTGACTTTATCCCTCTGTAAGCTCTTGGCTACCGAAATGCTGCCTTTCCGCCTGGTGGACACACAGGATTTTAGAGACCTTATGTCTGTCGCTGTGCCCCAGTACCAGATGCCCAGTCGCCACTACTTCTCTAAGAAAGGTGTGCCCGCGCTACACCAGCATGTCGCACACAACATCACCGCTTCCTTGAGAAACTCTGTGTGTGAACGGGTGCATTTCACCACCGATACTTGGACCAGTAAGCATGGACAGGGACGTTTCATGTCGCTGACTGGGCACTGGGTAACTATGGTGATAGATGGTGAAGGGTCTGCTGCACAAGTCTTGCCGTCCCCACGACTTTTGTGTGTCAATCCTCTGTCTGTCCAAGTTCCGCCACTGCTTCTGCCTCCTCCACCTCATCTGTGTCCTCCACCTCCACCCCAAGCCTGCCTGGTCAGGCCACCAGCGTTCTCACTGCGCAGAAGGAATCACGCACCCCTCAGTACTATGCTGGCAGCAGAGCGCAACGTTATCAGGCGGTCTTTAGCTTGACATGTCTTGGGAATAAGAGTCACACAGCTGAGGAGTTGTGGTCAGCTCTGCGGTCCGAGTTTAATAAATGGTTGTCTCCACTCAACCTGCAGCCTGGTAAGGCCGTGTGCGACAATGCTGCAAACCTGGGTGCGGCCCTTCGCCTGGGCAAGGTAACACACGTACCTTGTATGGCTCACGTGTTGAACCTTGTTGTCCAGCAATTTTTAACACACTATCCCTGCCAAGATGGCCTTCTGACCAGGGCATGAAAACTGTCTGCTCACTTCCGCCGTTCAAGCGCCGCAGCTGAGCGACTTGCATCGCTCCAGAAGTCTTTCGGCCTGCCGCTTCATCGCCTGAAATGCGATGTGGCGAGACGCTGGAATTCGACTCTCCACATGTTACAGCGACTGTGGCAGCACCGCCGAGCCCTGGTGCAATACGTCATGACGTATAGCCTGGGCCAACGAGATGCAGAGGTGGGGCAGATCACCCTGATGGAGTGGTCTCAGATCAAGGACCTATGCACCCTTCTGCACAGTTTCGACATGGCGACGAATATGTTTAGCGCTGACAATGCCATTATCAGCATGACAATTCCAGTCATTTACATGCTGGAGCAGACGCTAAACACTATTCGGAGTCAGGGGGTGGGACAACAGGAAGGGGAGGAACTACAGGAGGATTCATATGCGCAAGACAAAACAACATGTCCAAGGTCCAGACGTTCATCATCACCAACGCGGCAGGCATGGGACCATGGGGGACAGGGATCAACAAGGGCGCATGGTAGCAGGCGAAATGTTGAGGAGGGTGCAGGAGAACATGAAGAAATGGAGGACGAACTGTCCATGGACATGGAAGACTCAGCGGAGGAGGGAGACCTTGGTCAAATTTCAGTTGACAGAGGTTAGGGGGAGATGTCAGAGGAAGAAAGAACGGTTAGCACCTCTATGCCACAAACACAGCGTGGACTTGGTCCGCATGGCTGCGCAAGACACATGAGTGCTTTCTTGCTGCACTACCTCCAACATGACCCTCGTATTTTCAAAATTAGAAGTGATGATGACTACTGGCTTGCCACACTATTAGATCCCCAGTACAAGTCCAAATTTTGTGACATAATTCCAGCCATAGAAAGGGACGCACGTATGTAGGAGTATCAGCAGAAGCTGTTACTCGATCTTAGCTCGGCTTTTCCACCAAACAACCGTGCAGGTGCAGGGAGTGAATCTCCCAGTTGTAACTTGACAAACATGGGACGGTCTCGTCATCTTCAACAGTCTACCCATACCAGTAGGACTGTATCTGGTGCTGGTAACAGCAATTTTATGGAATCTTTTCATAATTTTTTTAGACCCTCCTTTGCAAGGCCAACAGAGACAACAAGTCTAACACATAGTCAACGGCTGGAGAGGATGATACAGGAGTATCTCCAAATGAACATCGGTGCCATGACTTTGCAAATGGAGCCTTGCTCATTTTGGGCTTCAAATCTTGAAAAATGGCCAGAGCTCTCCAGTTACGCCTTGGAGATTTTGTCGTGTCCAGCTGCCAGAGTTGTCTCTGAACGTGTCTCCAGTGCTGCTGGGTTTGTGCTGAGAGATAAGCGTACGCGTCTGTCCAGTGACAATGTGGACAGACTAACGTTCATCAAAATGAACAAGTCATGGATCCACAAGGAATTTACTACCCCTGTGTCATCCTGGGGAGAGTAAATGCTTATGGATTTGGAATGTGCTTGATGCAAATCAAAACCTCCTGTTTGCAACTAGGGCACAAGTGCTGCCACTGATGGGGTGTCTGTGTGGCCCAATTTTTTGAAAAAAGGGAGACTCCGCTTGGAGTAACCCTTTCTTACATTGTTTTTAAAAGGAGCCAAGATGAACAAGTCATGGTTCAGCAAAGACTTTGCTACCTACCCCGGTGTCATCCTGGGGACGGTTAAGAATAGCGTATTTTTGAATGTGCTTGATGCAAATCTAGCTGTGAAGTGTACAACTAGGGCACAAGTGCTGCCACTGAATGGGTGTGTGTGTGTGGGGCCCAATTTTTTGAAAAAAGGGAGACTCCGCTTGGAGTCACCTTGCGGTGTTTTACATGATTTTAGAAGGGCGTGCCATGCCTATATCTGTGTCTCGTCCTCTTTTTTCCTCGCTCATTTGTTTTCACATGAGAATTTGTTCTTGTCACTTTCCCATGTGTTTGTGTTGTGTTGTGAGTTGTTTGTCACCTTTTGGACACCTTTGAGGGTGTTTTCTAGGTGTTTTTATGTGTTTGTGATTGCCTGCCATTGTTTCCTATGCGGTTCGAGTTCGGTTCGTCGAACGTTCGACGAACCGAACTCGAACGGGACGTCCGTTCGGCGAACCGGACTCGAGCCGAACCACGACTGGTTCGCTCATCTCTACTGAACAGACTGTACATATTCTTTGAATCTTTATGCTGGAGAAAGGTTTTATTCATGTTTCCTGTGGAGTGGTTTATGCAGGCTGAAAACAAGCTGAGCTTTTAAGTTCTATTCCTGCCTCTACCTCTGCCAGTGGACACCTGAGTTCCATTGTATCAGTAGTTTGTACCACCTATGGAGGTAGTTTGCACACTGTTTCCATGGAGCATTGCTAATAAAACTCCATACTCCTTAAGAAGAGATTGTCCTCCCTGGAAGATTCTTAATAATATAAAAACGCAAAAGTGCTCTTTAAGCAGATGAAAAATTAAAAAAAAAAAAAGAAAAAGAACAAGGTAATTAAAAATAAAAAATAATCAGTCACATCCAACTGTTTTGAATTTATAACTATGCGGACCATTTGGGTTTTCAAGTTTATAAACTACAAAAAATTCTTACATTCATGAGTTTCTCTACTTAGTTGCTCAGTCTTTTACGGTCTTGACTCTACACCTAAGGGGTCATCATTTTACAAAGTTGTTTTATTAATAATTGTAGAAAGAAGATTATTTGGAAATGTGCATAATTTAATATATATATATATATATATATATATATATATATATAGATATATGTGACACACACACACACACACAGGGTGGTCCAAACGTAGGTGGACAGTGTGTGTAATGAGGTTATCAAACCTAGGTGTAAGGTGAAACTGACTCAGTTGCCCTTAGCAGCCAATCAGATTGCACTTTTCATTCTTCTCAGACTCTTTAGAAAGTGAAAGGTGGAATCTGATTGGTTGCTAAGGGCAACTGAGTCAGTTTCACTTTGCACCATGATTGATAACCTTATTACACATACTGTCCACCTACTTTTGGACCACCCTGTATATAATTTTATTATGTATATATATATATATATATTATATAATATATATATATGTATATATATATATATATATATATATATATATATTTATTATATATATATATATATATTACACACATACATACATACACACACACACACACACACACACACACACACACACACACTTGATGCACATTTCCAAATAATTTTCTTCTTTATACAATTATTAATAAAGCAACTTTGTAAAATCAAATAACTTTACAAAGACATGGTAGTGGTCTTTAAGGTTAGACAAAATTTGTAATGGTTACAGATGATCAAATCAAGCAATATATAAATTTTGTCTTTTTGCACATTTACCGTATTTCCCCAAGATATTTATTTAGCGGAGAGGTTCTTCTCTCTAAATGTAATGTCCTCATTATTACTTGGAGTCTGTCTCCAGACCCCTAAGGATAATGTGTAAAAAATAAATAATTAAAAATTCTCATTATTATTAGCAAACCTGAGCAAAAGTGAGCAGAGCTGTGCTTGGGTATGAGTGATGCTCAGTCCCATGCAAGCCACTTGCAAGGTTTGAACGGCTTACGCTGGGGTTAAACTGAGCATGATAAAATTTAGTGTACAAAAAAAAAATAAAATAATAATTATTACACACGCATTCTATTTTTTTAAATTTTTTTTTATATATGTGTATATATATATATATATTGAAAAACCCCGCCCACCCTCCCTTGAACGTTTTCTGCTTATGGCTGGCTGCATGTAGACTGAGACACAAACTGCCCAATTACTAACTTCGATTGAGGTTTGGTTCAAGTCAGGGTCACAAACCGAACCTTGTCTAAGGTTCAAATGTGCTCTGTGAATCGAATATCCAAAGGATCAGTCATCTCTGCTCATTATACTCATCTAACACCTTTCTGGTCCCTCTGCTACTCCCAATCATCCTTCCAGTCCTTTTGAATCTTCTGAAGAATCCCCAAGGCTCCTCATTCTGAACCAGTACTTATGGCTTTCATGAGGCCCAGGAGAGTTGTGAACAAAAATGACAAAGGTCATGTTGTCATGATGTCATCATGACATGATCATCACTCTGTGCATTCGCAGAACCCTCCAAGACCTCAAAAAAGCCTGAAGTCCTGGCTAAGCGTGAAAGGCCCTCAGATTCCAGAGAGAGCAGAGTGAAATATGAAGTCTAGGATGGACTGGATGGGTGGCAGTGAGTTGCAGTGGAGGCAGAGGTGAGCTAACAATTTTGTTCAAATAAACTTTATGGTTCATAAAAAATGGAAAGCAGCGACCACCACTCTGCTGAATCCTCACGGAAGTGAATTACCCCCAAAAATCTGCCTTTTTCAAATGGATATTTTTTAAAATTTCGAGTAGAATTCAATCCAAACTTCTTGTAACCAATGCAGCGCTCTTGTGCTGATGTCTCTTGTAGTAACAGATAGAAATTTAGTTGTGATGCAACAAGAAATAGATTATTTTTCCAAACCATGAGCTTTAGCACTTATTGATGCTATTCTTCCCAGATAAGATCCATTATACTGATTGAAGAACAGCTACAGAATTTATAATCATTTTTTTTTTACAGTCAATAGAACAGATCTGAGTGTTTTACGATTTTTCTTTTTTTTTCCCTCTATTTTAAGGCAACTGTCCTGCTTACTGTCTTGCTGACCTTTAAACAACAAAACACAAACCAAATTACTGATATTCTATGTGACAATAGCATTGTGAACTTTTCATTTTACTATTGGTCAACATTTTGCATTTAATAATTGCACATCTACTTCATAAAAGAGACAGTGTGAGCAGGAGTAGAATGTTGGTGGCAGTTTAGGAATAGGGGTTTGGCTGCTCTGTCATCAAACATGACCTTTTCATTGTAACCTGTCAGCTAGATATTCCTGAATAGTAAACATATTCACATGCCGGGCGCTCACGATTATAAAAGTGTCAATTTTCAGAAAAAAAAAAAATAGTTCCAGTGAACACAATAGCTTCTGTATATCTCGTCACAATTTATATATAGTGTATAATGTATAATTATACAGTGTGTCCACCCATGTCCTGTTCACCGCCATTAACCTGAGAACGGCGGCAGCTATAGGCATAGAAGTGATGTCTAGGTATAGTAAAGTAGCCATGCGCTACGCAATGAAACCACCTATAGCGCCACATGGTGGAAAACGGAGTTAGCATTTTTATCTCGAAAACGGAACGAGATAGAGAAAAAAGGTGAATTACAAAGTTGTAGGGCATCATCAATTCAATACGAATTGACACCTTGCATACAGAAATGCTATGATTAGAACATGTAAAACCCACAAGGCTGCGAACGTGAAGCGATACCTCATGGAGACCTTCCTACAAGTCATTGGGTATGGTGGCTGTGTGGAGTGGTGTCCACGCTCACCTGACCTGACCCCATTGGACTTCTTTCTGTGAGGTCACAAACAGCAGGTGTATGCGACCCCTCCACCAACATTGCAGGACCTACGACGACGTATCACAGATGCTTGTGGAAACCTGTCACCTACCATATTGCACAACGTGCAGCAAGATACAGTATGCTGTCCAGAGTACAGATGTGTACTGCAGCTGACGGTGGCCACTGTGAGCATCAAAGTTAAATGAGCGCCATATGCGTGACCAGCATTCAATGGGGTTTTTTTTGGGGGGGGAAGGTGTCATGGATTTCATATAGCATTTCTGTATGCAAGGTGTCGATCCCAATTGAATTGATGATGCCCAACAACTTTGTAATTCACTTTTTTTCTCTATCTCGTTCCGTTGTCGAGGTAAAAAGGCTAACTCCGTTGTTTTCCACCAGGTGGCGCTATAGGTGGTTTCATTGCGTAGCACATGGCTACTTTACTATACCTAGACACCACTTCTATGCCTACAGCTGCCGCCGTTCTCAAGTTAATGGCGGTGGACAGGATATGGGTGGACACACTGTCTATACATACACACACAAAATACACAGTGAGGAAATTAAGTATTTGTTACACTGCTGATTTTGCAAGTTTTTCCACCAACAAAAAATGGAGAAGTCTGTAATTTTCATCGTAGTTACGCTTAAACCGTGACAGATAAAATAAAATGTAAAAAAAAATCTAGAAAATCACATTGTATGATTTTTACATAATTAATTTTCATTTTATTGCATGAAATAAGTATTTGATACAATTGAAAAACAGAACTTAATATTTGGTACAGAAACCTTTGTTTGCAATTGCAGCGTTCAGAAATTTCTTGACCAGGTTTACACATACTGCAGCAGGGATTTTGGCCCACTGCTCCATACAGATCTTCTCCAGATCTTTCAGGTTTTGGGGTGGTCACTGTACAATATTGAGTTTCAGATAGCTCCAAAGATTTTCTATTGGATTCAGGTCTGGAGACTGGTTAGGCCACTCCAGAACCTTGAAGTGCTTCTTACAGAGCCACTTAGTTGCCTTGGCTGTGTGTTTCAGGTCATTACCATGCTGGAAGACCCAGCCATGACCCATCTTCAATGCTCTTCCTGAGGGAAGGAGGTTGTTGGCCAAAATCTTACGATATATGACCCCATCCATCCTCTATTCAATACGGTGCAGTCATTCTGTCTCTTTTGAAGAAAAGCACCCCCAAAGTGTGAGGTTTCCATCCCAATGTTACATGGTTGGGACTGTGTTCTTGGAGATGTACTCATCCTTTTTCCTCCAAACACGGCGAGTGGAGTTGATACCAGAAAGTTTTATTTTAGTCTCCTCTGATCACATGAAGTTCTCTCATGCCACCTCTAGATCATGCAGATAGTCATTGGCGGACTTCAAATGGGCCTGGACAATTCCTAGAACACAAATAAACAGCGGTCGTACCACAAGTCATCAGCACAATGGGTGCAATCCCCAAAAATGTCAGGAAGCACATAAACTCAATGTTACCAAAATCACCATCACTCAACTGCAGAAAGCGGGTCTGGTTGAATGTTGTTTGCACACCCTATGGCAATACACTACAACTTCCTAGGCCCTTGGGAAGAATCCAATGTGAAATGAATGCCAAAACAAACTAGTGATCTGGAAGTTGTGAATAATAATGCAAGCAATTAGTAAATGATGGTTGCAAAAAACAAATCTAAAATCAATTTTTTTTCTTGCACAGCTTAACGCTATCAGTGTGTCATGCCCTCGGCTGCAGGGTTGATCTCCCCTGTGCAGGGAGAGCAACATTCTCCCGCACCTCCGTTCCTGCCTCTTTCCCGGCTTCTATTGCATGCTCCACTGCTACTACTTGGTGTGTTAATCACCCTGTTCACAGTGCTGTGCGTTCACCCGCCTCCTTTTCCTCCCAGAACCTGCATTCTCTCAGCAGGTCCTCTGGAAGCAAGCTAATGCGGCACGCGCTGTACTCTGCTAAAATTTAAAAGGAACAGTTCACCTGTTCCTTGTTGCTCCGATTATGATTGCAAAATTACTGTGTGTTTATAAGGCAGCTTTTCCCTATGGGTGGTGCCTGGGCAACGTTCTCATTCTTTAGGAATGTTGCTAGGGTTCAGGTCTTCAGCTGCAGTGCTCTGCGACTGTGCTCTGCTCTCCTGTGCAAGATACTTACCTCTCTCTCTCCGCAGAATTTCCTGCAACTGGTCCATTCTTTGCTTCACTGCATGCCTTGGATTCCACTTCTGCCATGTTTACCTCCGTGGTCATTCTGGAAACCTCTGGATTCTTACAAAGACTGGATCCGTTTCCCTTGAATGATGCAGAGCATTACAGATTCTCTTCTCTGATTGAGCCGGCATTCCACAGTCTAGCTAGAACCCCGATGGACTAAGCGGCTGTCTGACCTTCCGGGGCTGTGTCAGGATAATCCCCGTATAGGGGTTCCCTCGCCGGTTGTGTAGTGCCCCTAAGCCATCAGGAGCTACAGGGAACTGCATCCTGTCAGAGATGCAGGGCCTACCCCCAGCGACCCAGAAGACCAGTGCCGGTAACACCAAAACATTCATACAATTCCTGTTTCCACCCCTCTCCCAAAACTGGTGAAGGGCTAGGGTTGGACCCAGTGGATGGCCACCTAGAGGTGAAACCGATCCAGTCCACTAGATGACAACGAGGGAGGAGGTCCCAAACAGTTAGTAAGTGGAAGTGAAAGGAGAAGGACGTAACGGTACTGACAGGAGAGTGTAGCAGTGACCTGTTAGGCTCAGGCGTGTGGTTGCCGAAAGAGTACGGTGGAGTACTCTCGGAACCATAGCACTGATGGTGTACAGAGCCCTAGACCAGGAAAATACTCTAGGCAGACCTGATAAAATCTGCATGGGGAGGGGACCATCCAGGACCTCACTGACTGTAAAATTCAGGGCACAGCAGTGACGGGAAAACCTGGGACCAGGAACAGAGAACCAACCCAGCAGGGTTCAAACTGCCTGCCATAAGGACTAAGACTGAAAGACTACCAGGATCGAACCCCCAGATGCTCCAAGCCGAGGGAAGCACCAATCAGAGACAGGTGTAGGGGAAGTAAGCCACCAGGTTACCACACCGGCACAGCAACTACGGAACCAGCCTCCATCAGGTTGCAAGCAACATCTCTGAGAGTAAAAAAACAGTTACACTGCAGTCCCTTGTGTGGCCTACCTTCTTTTCGCGCCTCAGTATTATCAACGGACATAAACATCCACACCATCATTTACCCCCTGGGGCCAGCCCTACTTGCGGAGGGCCACAACATCCAGGCTACAATTAACATCAGCCCCAGCAGTGAGAGACTGTGCAGCGGCGGCTCCTTCCATATAGCCGCAATCTGCAAGTGGCGTCATGACAAAAAAAATTTATAAATAATCCCTGTAAATATCCCCCTTTTTATTATTATTATTTTTATTTATTATTATAGCGCCATCAATTCCATGGCGCTTTACATGTGAAAGGGGTGTACATAATAGGGACAAGTACAATAATCATAAACAATACAAGACAAAAACAGGTACAGGAGGAGAGAGCTTTTAAAAGAGACCCCCCCAGGATCACGCAACCGGGCACTGGCCATTACACCTGTGACACTTCCCAGTGAAACCAGGCCTGGGACACAGTACCCCATAGCCCTGGGGTGTGACAGTTGCTCCTCTGGTGGTGCTCAGCATCGGGACCCTCTGGGTCCTCTCACCTTCAGCTCTTGTGCACCATCATTTTAAATAAAACATTTTCTGTTCTCTCCAAGTTCTCTCTCGTCTCTTTCTGTATCACGTAATCTGCTGCCACCACTCACCCGGTCGTCCAACAAGTCCATAGTAACATCTCCACACCTTAGTGGCATGACACAGTGCTTTGTACATACCATATTGACAAGATTTATGTCAATTCCTAGTCTCAGTCAATCTATTTATACATTTCCAGAAGAAAAGATTAAGAGCAATGGTACTATGCAAAAACCAAGCTAAAGTTTCTCCACTATTGTTAATGTAGTATACAAGTATTTACGAAAACAGACATTTCAGGTGAGTCCAAGTAAGAAAGAAAACTTGACCGCAATCAGCTGCTGTGCCGGGAGTACTTTATTCAAAATTCATAAGTGCAGGGTAAAAGCGGCGAGAGGAGACCTGGATGCGGGTCCCTCACCTGAGGACGACGGCCGTTTCGCCTGCCAATCAGGCTTCTACGGGTCCACTGATGGACCCGTAAAAGCCTGATTGGCAGGCGAAACGGCCGTCGTCCTCAGGTGAGGGACCCGCATCCAGGTCTCCTCTCGCCGCTTTTACCCTGCACATATGAATTTTGAATAAAGTACTCCCGGCACAGCAGCTGATTGCAGTAAGGTTTTCTTTCTTACTTGGACTTATTGGGATGTGATTTTCTTTCCTGACCTGCACGCCGCAACCGGGTAATATGAACGCTGGAGCTGCACTCCCCGCACGTGGGTGAAATCACAAGGTAACCAAGGCGGATCAGTGCTGCAGGACTCTCCTCTGCTTTATGTGAGACAGTTCAGGTGAGTTGACCCGATAGCTCCAATCTAACGAAATAAAACTTATGTTTAAAAGTTATTCTATACTGTCATTTTAATTTATTTCTGTTAGGCATTTGGCCAATTTTCTCAAAAACTTTATGTACTGTAATATTTTACGACAGTAGTAGGAGTAAAGCAGAATTTTCTGTTGTGAGAAGCAAACATTGCCTTGGGCGGTATAGTGAAGTTTACATGCCAAGTGTCTGGAATACTGTCATCTAAATTTGATAGGCTAGAAGGATTTTTTTTGCAGAAATAGATTGTATGTTTGTCAAATTGGCTCCAGTTACCATTTCCCCATTGTAAACTCTGAACCCCATACTGAGTTTTTTGCAGTTTCCGACAGATACCTCTGTAGAAACTCATGCAGTAACAACCTATAAACAATACAAACTCTTATTTCTCGCCTGTTTGTGCTATGCGGCTTTCGTTGTTCGGCAAGCAGGAGGTCTCGCGCTTGTAAACCTCATACTATGCAACCAGCAGAGAATGAACTATCATGGTTACACCAAGTGCATCATGAAGCAACTTTGGAATAATCAGATTTGCATTTGGAGCCCAGATGCCTGGTGGCTTGTCATATTCGATAGAACTATTACTTATCGGATTTGATAAAAAGAAATACAAATCCAGAAGAAAAGCCAAATGGAAAACAAATTCTGTATTCTGACTATTAGTTCAGAGAAAGTGGTTACTATTACTTGTTACCAATGATTCATCGTATCTCAAAAAAAAATTAAGTTTTTTTCACAAGGCCTTGATTTGCAGTTTTAATTTGTATTTTTTATTGCATAATTTATACTGTATCAGTGTAATTTATGATCGATTGTTCAGAAAGGTATACGATAATTTTTTTGTTTTGTATGCTCTGTCATGGAATATAGAAAACAAATTACTTTCATTACACAGATTGCTAATATTTAAATATTTAGTTTTTTTAAAAAAAAAATACTACTTTTTTTTTTTAAAGGAAACCTGTCAGGTCCAATATGCATTGAGAACCTCGAGCAGTTCTGGGTGCATATTACTAATCCCTGCCTAACTGTCCCTGTATCTAGTAGCATAGATAAAGAGATCTTTAGAAACAGTATTTCTAAAGATCCTTTATGATATGCTAATGAGGCCAGGGACTAGTCAGAAGGTCATTGGTTCCTGCTCTCATTCCGCCCTCTTAGCATGTTAGTATGCCCAGAGGGGCGTGTCAATATGCTATTTAAAGGCCATTGGCCTGCATCATCAGTGGTGGCGTGCGTACTTGTGTCCATTCTCACCTCTTCAGAACACCGGGCTTAAAGCCCCGTCACACGCAGCGATATCGCTAGCGAGCGTACCCGACCCCCGTCGTTTGTGCGTCACGGGCAAGTCGCTGGGGGAGGATAGGTGGGGTTTTCCATTTTTATGTATTTTTTGGGGGTTACACACTACATCCGATCATGCTGTGGTTACCCCTCGTGTGAGACGTTCAAACACTGCAAGCAGTTCGCATTGGGCTGAGCACCAAGTGTATCTGAGCACAACGATGTCACACGAGTGGTCAGCCTACGTAAAGCACTCAAACTTTTTTTTGTAACCTCAGTGTTTTGCCCGAACACCGAACATTGGGCTTCCTCATCTCTAGTTGAGAACTGCATAAATTAGCAAAACGCTGAAATTATTTACAGTAACAAAATTTTGCAAAAAAAGAACACGCACGTTTTTGATCCATTGAGGATCAAACACATTCACATGAATAGGTCAGTGATAAAAAAAAAATGGATGCACTTTGATGCCCTCCATGTGTCAACAGAACACTGTCCATGTTTGTTTTCCAGAAGAGCTACTTGGAATAGGTTTTTAATTGCATATGAGAATAATTGGATGACAAATGGATTGTAAAGTAGACACAGACTAAAAGTGGATTAAAACTGGGTCCAGCAAACTGATGAAAAATTATTCATTTTTTTCTTATGGGTCAAAAACAATGGATGTATGAATGTATATTTTAAGAAAGTTTATCAGATTGTCATTTCATTATCTAAAAACAAAAACATTTATGTCAACATGGGGTATACATGTTTTGTTTTGTTTACTTACAGTATTCAGGCTCTTGACTTGAGAAAGGACTGTCATAGATCGCACGCAGAATTCACCGATACGAGGCATACGAAACATACACAAATTTTTGGACTGCAGATGTTTAGCATTGAAGTAAGAACCCAACTTCTCAGAATATTCTGTTCATACATTTACCTGCAACAATAGAAAAAGATCTTAGAAGATAGAAATAAAAAAACAAAAAAAAATTACTACAAAAAATTGTTAATACAACATTGCACTCTTGTTTCCAGGACTGAAATATAAAATTCTGGCAATAACGAAATACAGGATGAAATTTTATATCAGTAATTTGTTTTGAGAAATTGTGCGAGACAAGTAATAAAACCAATGACAAATGTTTAAAGAATATCTGTTACCAGGTCTAGGATTAGGTGATCCCAGAAAATGCCAAGTTTTTAAACCATGTAACTTCAGGAATATAGGATATTTTTTTAGTGCTGATTTTCATTGTCTTTATCAAGGGGGAAGTGTCTAAGAGTATTTTATAGAGGCGGGTCTTTAGGCAGCTTTGCATTATTAAAAGCTAAGCAATGCCCCTTTGGTAAAGACCATAAAATGTTGCACCACATTAAAAAAATCCATATCTGTCTTGGGCATGTCATGGTTGACAGAGAGTTCTGCTCTATGGTTTCCAGCTCTAGAAATTCGCAACGTTTGCCTTCACAAGCTGCTGCCTGGTTTTTTACTTTTTTCCTGCTTGGGATTAATCTCTTTCTTTTTAGGACCCTGCAGATTTCCTCACTTTTTAGCTGGAGTCACAGGAACGTATGGTATGCGATGTAAGAGCATCAGATGTGATATGTTAATGACCCTCAGATCACACTCTGCTGCAAGCAGGAGCTGAGTGTAATGCAACTGTGATCAGATCTTGTGATTGGATTACAGCTGTAGAGGAGAGTGAGAGATTAATTTCTCTATCTCCTCCATTGTCAGGCTGTGCAATTATCGCACTGCACTCTGGTGTCATCAGCGTGCAGTCCGATGTTTCACTTGCACCCTTAGACTTGTATGGGTGCGAGTGATAAACTCGCAGACAATCGCAACATGCTGTAATTTTTCCTATGTCCAATTAGGGCTGAGGAAAAACTCTCAGAAGTGAGCTGCAGCATTGTCTTACATGGGGCCGAGTGCAATGTGAGATTTTCTCGCATTGCACTTGTGCAAGTCATATGCTCATGTGAGCATGCCCTTCAGCTGTTAATCATCAGTACTTCCTTTTGTGTCTTTAAATACTCTCATTCCCCCTTAATCTTTGCTGGTGATGGGTTTTTAAACCTTTTACAGGTTTTGAGTGCAAGCAGTCAGCTTGTAGTCATCTGTAGAACCTTTGTTGCTGTTGCAGTTACTCTCCCTGAGTCATCTGGAGATACGTTATTCATATACTTTCCCCTGTGTGTTCTTTAGATCTTCATGTGGTTGACTAAGCACTCATCCCATCCATTGAAACAAAGAATTGATTTTGCAATACCAGGGTTTACCTTTCATAGTTGGGTGGTGTGAGGTAGCGAGGTCGGCGGCGCGGCAGAAGACACGGGATCCAGGCACCAATGGTCACAGCACACGGTTTATTGCACAAACCAAAAGTCCAAAACAGCACACATGTCTTTCTCTGGCAGAAACTCAGGGAGTTGTGTTCACTCCCTCACACTAGGGACCCACGCCCATGTTCCTGTTTCCTTTTAACCCTCCTTTCAGCCTGTAGGGAAACAGCATTAACCCTGGAGTGGAGTTGCTTTCTATACATGGAGGGAGCACAACCGGGGCGAGACGTACCGGCCGTCATAGACAACCCCGGTCACAGTCTCAGTTCAAGCGTGCGGGGTTGAACTCCCACCATCAAACACGGGCCGCGGGACAAGGCATCGGCGTTTCCCTGCAACCTACCGGCCCGGTGTTCAACCGTAAACCAGAAGTTCTGCAGAGAAAGGAACCACCGGGTAACCCGGGCATTCCGTTCCTTGGCGGACCTCATCCAGACCAGCGGAGAGTGATCAGTCACCAAGCGAAACTGTCGTCCCAGCACTCCTTCTCCACTACGCTATAATTCCGCTCGGGAGGGGTGAGCTTCCTACTTAAGAAGGTGACGGGGTGTTCCTCCCCCTGAACCACCTGAGACAGCACTGCTCCCAGGCCGACCTCAGAGGCGTCAGTATGTACTATGAACTCCTTCCGGAAATCAGGGTTGACAAGAACGGGCTGTCCGCACAGGACCCCCTTCAGGGCCCGGAAGGAGTCCTCGGCCTGCGGAGTCCAGCACACCATGACGGACTTCTTGCCTTTGAGAAGGTCCGTCAAGGGGGCTGATAGTCCCGCAAAATTTTTTACAAACCTCCTGTAGTACCCCACGATACCCAGGAAGGCCCTAACCTGCTTCGTGGTCAGGGGTCTAGGCCACTTCTGGATCGCCTCAACTTTGTTAATTTGGGGCTTAATCACTCCTTGGCCTATTACGTAGCCCAAGTAGCGGGCTTCCGTGAGCCCCAACGCACATTTCTTGGGATTGGCTGTCAATCCGGCTGTTCGGAGCGCGTTCACCACCGCTTGTACCTGTTCCAAGTGGGTCTGCCACTCAGAGCTGTAAATAATGATGTCATCAAGGTACGCTGATGCATACGCCTGGTGGGGTTCCAGCACCAAGTCCATCAAGCTCTGGAATGTAGCCGGAGCGCCATGTAACCCAAAAGGCAAGACAACATAGTGGAAGAGACCCTCCGGTGTAACAAAAGCGGTTTTCTCCTTGGCGGACTCCGTCAGTGGCACCTGCCAGTACCCCTTGGTCAGGTCGAGCGTGGTGAAATATCGCGCCTGTCCCAGCCTATCAATCAGCTCATCCACCCGGGGCATGGGGTAGAGATCGAACTTGGATATTTCGTTCAATCTCCTAAAGTCATTGCAGAACCTTAAGGAGCCATCGGGTTTTGGTATTAGGACAATGGGACTAGCCCATTCACTCCGGGATTTTTCGATGACCCCCAGGCGTAGCATTGTCTTCACTTCCTCTGATATGGCTTGTCTTCGAGCCTCCGGTACTCGGTATGGCTTCAGGCGTACCTTCAGGTGAGGCTCGGTGACAATGTCATGTCGTATCAGACTGGTCCTACCAGGCAGCTCGGAGAAGACATCGGGGTTCTGCTGAACCAGCCGTCTGGCCTCTCGCCTCTGTTGCTTGGTGAGGGCTTCTCCAATCCTTACTTCCGGTTCGTCCTCTCCGGAGGTCGCTGGAGCCGGGTTTGAACGACCCGAAGAGGAGGGAGATGGGGAAAAATCAACCATCAGGCTTTCCCGTTCCTGCCAAGGTTTTAAAAGGTTGACATGGTATATTTGTTCAGGTTTCCGCCTACCGGGCTGCAATACCTTATAGTTGACCACCCCGATTCTTTCCTTTATCTCGTAGGGGCCTTGCCACTGAGCCAGGAATTTACTCTCCGCCGTGGGGATCAATACCAACACCTGATCCCCGGGTTTAAAGGTTCGCACGGTGGCTTGTCTATTGTAGCGGCCGATTTGCGCGGCCTGAGCCTCCTGTAAATGCTCCTTCACAATTGGCATGACCGCGCTTATGCGGTTCTGCATTCCTAAAATGTGTTCAATCACACTTTTATGGGGGGTGGGCTCCTGCTCCCATGTTTCCTTTGCCAGGTCCAACAATCCCCGGGGATGTCGCCCGTATAGCAACTCAAAAGGCGAAAACCCCGTGGATGCCTGTGGCACCTCTCGGATGGCAAACATCAAATAGGGAAGCATCATATCCCAGTCTTTCCCGTCTTTGGAAATCACCCTTTTGAGCATGGTTTTCAGGGTTTTATTGAATCGCTCCACTAAACCGTCTGTCTGAGGATGATACACAGACGTACGCAACTGCTTGATCTGGAGTAGCCGGCATAGTTCTTTGGTCACTTTAGACATGAATGGGGTCCCCTGATCCGTAAGGATCTCCTTGGGCAACCCCACCCGGCAGAACACAGCAAACAACTCCCAAGCTATAAGCTTCGCCGCAGTATGTCTGAGAGGTATCGCCTCTGGATACCGGGTGGCATAGTCAACGATCACTAGGATGTGTTGGTGCCCTCGAGCGGACTTTACGAGGGGCCCCACCAGATCCATCCCTATCCGTTCAAAAGGGACTTCTATAATGGGTAACGGTACCAACGGACTGCGAAAGTGGGCCAGGGGTGCGGTAAGCTGACACTCCGGGCAGGTTTCGCAGAACCGTTTTACCTCCCCAAAGACCCCGGGCCAATAGAACCTTTGCAATATTCGCTCCTGCGTTTTCTTGACCCCTAGGTGGCCACTCATCAGGTGTTTATGAGCCAAGTCGAGGACCCGCCGGCGATATGGCTGGGGCACCACCAACTGCTCTACCCCCACGCCCCGTATTTCATCTACCCGGTAGAGTAAATCCTGTTTAAGAGCGAAATGGGGGTACCTTACCTGGGCACCGGGCAGCTGTGCCACCCCGTCAACCACTGTCACCCGACTCCGGGCATGTATTAATGTAGGGTCCTGCAGTTGGGCTGTCCCAAACGTATCCGGGGACGCCTCCAACTCCGGGATGGGCTCGACCATCTCAGCCTCTCCTGCCAATACCTCTAGGGGCGACCTCTCGGGTTCACATTCTGTCCCTATCATGGGGACCCCTACGGCAGGCGTCCCGGATTCGGGATTGTCAGGCTCAGGTACCGGACTGTCCAATACCTGAGGGGACTTAGGAGGCCCCTTCCATAGAGTCCAAAAATACGGCAGATCCCTTCCTAGGATCACGTCATAGGGAAGAGTGTTAATAAGTCCCACCTCATGTTGCACCTGACCGCAGGGTGCTGTGATGGTGACAATCCCCGTGGGATAGTCTCGACGGTCCCCATGTATGCAAACCACCCCCACGGTACGTCCTGTGGCCTTTACTTCAGCCCTTAGGGTTGATCGCACAAGGGTCACTAAGCTTCCGGAATCCAACAAGCCTGTAACCGGACATCCATTCACCTGTATTTGGCACAAGTTGGGCTCAGTCTCCGGGGAGACAAGGTCCGCGGTACACACCGCCTGAGCATACATTGAACCCCGCCGGGTAACCCCACAATCCATGGGCTCCGTGGTGAATGGACACTGGGCTTCCATATGTCCCACCCGCTGGCACCGCCAACATCTAATAGGGAAGGAAACCCCCTTGACGAGTTGTCGTTTGGGGTACATAGCCTTCCGGACCTCAGGGACCGCGGGCCCGAGGCTTGGAGGGGCCGGACCGACGGGCGGCACGCAAAGTCTCAGTGTCCCGTATCAAGTCCTGCGTAGCCACATGCCGCTCCACCAGCAGGGCCGGCTCCAGGTTTTTGTGGGCCCCGGGCGGAAGAGTCCCAGTGGGCCCCATCCACACACAGACACCGATACGAACATATACATATTTAAAGACAAACTCACAAAAATACATATAAACAGACAAATATATACAGTCATATACACTTACAGACACACACACACACACACACACAAGTCTGCTGCATACAGACAGACACACACACAACTCTGCTACATACAGACAAACACACACACAAACTCTGCTACATACAGACAAACACACACAAACTCTGCTACATACAGACAAACACACACAACTCTGCTACATACAGACAAACACACACAACTCTGCTACATACAAACACATACAACTCTGCTACATACAGACAAACACATACAACTCTGCTACATACAAACACATACAACTCTGCTACATTCAGACAAACACACACAACTCTGCTACATACAGACAAACACATACAACTCTGCTACATACAGACAAACACATACAACTCTGCTACATACAGACAAACACATACAACTCTGCTACATACAGACAAACACATACAACTCTGCTACATACAGACAAACACATACAACTCTGCTACATTCAGACAAACACATACAACTCTGCTACATACAGACAAACACATACAACTCTGCTACATACAGACAAACACACACAACTCTGCTACATACAGACAAACACATACAACTCTGCTACATACAGACAAACACACACAACTCTGCTACATTCAGACAAACACATACAACTCTGCTACATACAAACACATACAACTCTGCTACATACAGACAAACACATACAACTCTGCTACATACAGACAAACACACACAACTCTGCTACATTCAGACAAACACATACAACTCTGCTACATACAAACACATACAACTCTGCTACATACAGACAAACACATACAACTCTGCTACATACAGACAAACACACACAACTCTGCTACATTCAGACAAACACATACAACTCTGCTACATACAAACACATACAACTCTGCTACATACAGACAAACACACACAACTCTGCTACATACAAACACATACAACTCTGCTACATTCAGACAAACACATACAACTCTGCTACATTCAGACAAATGCACACAACTCTGCTGCTCTGTGGGGCCCACACCCGCGGCTTGGCGGGGACAGCACCCGCGGCACTGGCAGCACCCGCGGCTCGGCAGGGCCCACACCCGCGGCTCGGCAGGGCCCACACCCGCGGCTCGGCGGGGCCAGCACCCGCGGCTCGGCGGGTACAGCACCCGCGGAATCGGCGGGTGGGGGCATTGGCAGGGGCCAGGGCATACATCCAGGGGGTAGAAGCAGCTTACCGGGGCCTATAATGGGGAGGAGGGGAGGGCACTTACCCGATTAGGTCACGGTGGAGAGGGGGCCCACACAGCGCCGGACAGAAGCTCGCCTCCTTCATCTGTGGGACTGAGAAGGCGGTAGCTCCGCCCACAGATGAAATTCAAACGAGGATGTCTGCGCGCCTTAAAGTGACGGCGCCGCAGATTGCTGCCGAGGACTGCGGTCCCCGGAACTCGGCCGGGGACCGCAGAACTGTAAAGGCGAGTGGGCCCCGGCCAAGGGACAGGAGAACTGACGAGGCCGAGTGGGCCCCCCCGGCTCTCCAGGGCCCCGGCATTTGCCCGGGTTTGCCGGGTGCTGACGCCGGCCCTGTCCACCAGGCACACTAATTGGTCCAGGGTACTTGGGTCGCCCTGTCCTACCCACCGTTGAATGGTGACGGGTAAAGTGCGCACAAAGCGATCAACCACTACCCTTTCCACCATTTGCGCAGGGCTCAGAGTGTCAGGCTGCAACCACTTCTTTACCAGATGCAACAAGTCATAGGCCTGGGAGCGTACGGGTTTGACTTCCTCATAGAACCACTGATTTACCCGCTGAGCCCGTACATAGGTATTCACCCCCAACCGAGCAAGTATTTCGGCTTTCAGGGTCTCATATTCTATGGCATCCTCGGTACAGAGGTCCAGGTACGCTTTTTGGGGCTCCCCCGTCAGATAGGGCGACAATACCTCAGCCCACTGGGGGGTCGGCAGCTTTTCCCGCTCGGCCACCCGCTCAAACACTGCCAGGAACGCTTCCACATCATCCCCCGGGGTCATCTTTTGCAACGCTTGTCTCACCGTTTTCCGGACGCTGCCGTCGTCACCCGGTCTCGGGGTTGTTGCTGCCGGTCCGGCACGGATCGACTTGGCCAGGAGAACCATCTGTTCTTGGTGCCTTTGTTCCTGCAATTGCAAGGATTGCTTCTGACGATCCAACGACCGGAGCAGGTGTGCATTGGTCTGTTGTTGCTGTGCATTAGCCTGTTGTTGCTGTGCATTAGCCTGAGCCAGCTGCTTTAGTATGTCCTCCATGGCGTCGCCGGGTTTGGGCTGTAGTATAGCCGCTCGAATCCAGGACATGCGCTGCTGGGTCACTAGGGATGGATGCTACACCTCACCGGGCTGGCATGCCCGCATTCTCCACCATCTGTGAGGTAGCGTGGTCGGCTGCGCGGCAGAAGACACGGGATCCAGGCACCAATGGTCACAGCACACGGTTTATTGCACAAACCAAAAGTCCAAAACAGCACACATGTCTTTCCCTGGCAGAAACTCAGGGAGTTGTGTTCACTCCCTCACACTAGGGACCCACGCCCATGTTCCTGTTTCCTTTTAACCCTCCTTTCAGCCTGTAGGGAAACAGCATTAACCCTGGAGTGGAGTTGCTTTCTATACATGGAGGGAGCACAACCGGGGCGAGACGTACCGGCCGTCATAGACAACCCCGGTCACAGTCTCACAGTGGTTAAAGGAAAGCTGCTCCAGATCCAAAAATCAAACATGCTCAAAGGGGCACACTTCGAAAGAGGCAGATATCCAGCAAGTAATCCACAAAAGAAGAAAAAGTGGCTCCACTCCAAGGTCCATAAAATGGATTTATTGGTACAAAAAAGTGTGCATAAAGGCAGTGGCAGAGCTGGGTGCGAGCTCCCCCAGGACTACGGCAGTTTTGCACTAACTATGTGCTTCTACGGGTCCATCCATGGACCCATAGAAGTGCATGGTTAGTGCAAAATGGCCGTAGTCCTGGGGAAGCTTGCACCCAGCTCTGCCACTGCCTTTATGCACACTTTTTTGTACCAATAAATCCTTTTTATGGACCTTGGAGTGGAGCCACTTTTTCTTCTTTTGTGGATTACTCATCCCATCCATTCCCTACCTAGTGCCCAGTTCAGGGTTAGCCAGGGTCAGGTATCCTGTTCAGTGCATAGGTGTGGAACCTATCTAGGGTGGTGAGGGAAGCCAGGAGCCAGCGGTAGGTTTGGTCAGGGGTCACCATCTCCCCCTTCCCTAGACACAGGCTTTCCCTTCCCTTTCGCTGTTCGTTTGGTACTTCCCCGTACCTAGCGTGACAATATCTCTGGCAGATAAAAAGAAAACTGACTATTTAGTGAAGCAGTAGGAATGAAATAAAGGCAAAAACTGGGAGTTTTGACCGGTCCTTATAAAGTATTATTACAAATATGTAATCATCACAAGTTATCACAATGTATTTTTACTCCGGTTTATATTCTAAACATATTTTGACGTTTTATAATCTTATGTGAAGATTTCTAAAAACAGAAGCAAATATTGCAGTTTCCACAATTCTACACTGCATTCACTACAAGGCAGGCGATTTAATGACTGTCCTATTATGTGGTCAAAAGGTCTAGATAAGACAGAATAGTAATACCATGAAGATATTATTCTGTATACATCTCTTTAGCTTCCAATTCATTACAGCAGTCATAAAATGCACACATCATGATGGCACGGTTTTTACAGAATGTATGAAGGGTGTAAATGTCTCCATGATATCCCTTCGAGGTATGGATAATTAGGACATTAAGGCCCCAGTCACACATCAGTATTTGCCAATCTTTCAATTTTAGTTTCCTGGCTTTGCCATGCAAACACTGATGCAAAATACTGACAAGTTAACACATTTATTAACTCCTTCTCTTTTCATGATATGGACTTATCAGTATGTCAGGTATTTGTGTATGGAGCATTCGGCACTTTTTCAGTTCAGTTCAAATGAAACCTGGCTTGGCACATGGAAAGGTAGGACTTTAGTGATAGGGACCATCCATTGTTAGGCACACCTTGTCATGGTTGGATGGCTTTTGAGCTCTGATCAAAAAGCACCAAGTGCATTATGCTTTTAACACTTAGCACAAGACTGGAGTTCATGTATTCATTATTTGCACTATGCTGCCTCACTGCGTATGTGTGCAATCAACTACACTAAGTCTGGTACTGCTGCTGGCAACTCTGCTATCTCTCTTTCCCTATAACCTGACTGTATTATTCACAGTCATCTATACTCATCTTCACTGCTGTAGTTGCACAACATATTGCTTTTAGGAAGAGAAGGCCATATAATATTAGACAAATACTCCTATCTATATTGCTGTGCCATTCACCATCTTGATTTACCCTAAAATGGCTGCTGCATTCTCTGCCTTTACTTTCAAACAGGTTATTATAGTCAAATAACATGATCTAGTGCAGCAAATTAAGAGTGATAGCTGTGAGGCACTTTTGTTTAGCCCATGCAGTTACACCTGAAGTCATGTTAGTGTAGCTCCAGCGTCCCTGCCGGAACACAGACATACTGCCGTCACTGGGTTGCAACCTTCCCCGCAGCTCTGCAGCAGTCCATGTGCTCAGCTGCTACCCTCTTCCCCCGGGGCTGGTGCATGCTGCACAGACTGCCTGGGAATGCGCTTATGGCACACACAGACTCCACTTAAAGGGCTGGCACACCATTTCCATTAAATGCCGCTCAGCCTTTGGCTGAGAAGCACTATGTATTTAAGGCACCCTCCCACTAGGGGCGGTTCCTGCACAAAAACCTTAGTTAGTATAACAGTCTGCTACTAGCTAGTTGTCAGGTTCCTGTGCTCCTGTCCCACTTCCCCTGTGTCCATCACCTTGTACCTGTCTTCCCATAATTATCTGTCCCTGCAATGCCCACTATATTTGTCTGTACCCGCCTGACTGCCACAGTCATCCTGACTGTACCTGCCAATACCTATACCCAGTCCATCATCTGACCCGGGGGTCAGCTACCACAGTCCCGATCACTGCCCTGGGAGTGATACCTGGCATCTGCCTCGCAGTAGGGGCTTAGTTAAGCCCTTCCCACTAAAGGTCCCCCTTGTGGTCCTGTGGGTCTACTAATCCCACTTCCTGCCCTTACACCGGCCATGAGCATTACGGTTAGTCATTCCCTGAAGCCTACAAATTTAATTAAATTCTACATTCATTCGCTTTGCATCAAATAGATTTGCTCATCTCTAATCTGTGCTATAAGTCTATGTAAAGCTATTGAAATAACCGATAAATTAAATATATTTGATATAACTAAAATTGAATGCAAGAGTTGTTCCCTTTAATGCAGGATTAAAAAGACTTTTACTGTCTGTCTACAGAGCCGCACAACAATAAACTCAATCACATTAATCATTGCCGTTTAAAAACTTGATTAATGGTTTATTTGCTTCTCGAGAAGCTTGCCGTTAATTTCATCTTCATTTTCGGCATTGTACATAGTTTGGTATTAAGTACAAAGAACGATGTAGTAATATTTCTGTTAAGAATCAGTCAAAATTGCAAAGCGAGACTGTGAAGAGGAGATTTATGGAAGTACATTTCATTTGTATTTAAATGCCGAGTTTTTAAGCTGCTCAGAGAATGTTATAAATTAAATCTCCCGTTGTTTTGAAGATTACTTTTAAACCTTCTGTTAAAAAATGGATTTTCATCATATTTTCTAATCACCATATTTTCATATAAAAACCGGAGTCAAGCATATGTACAGCACAAAGAAAAAGGAAATTGCTTGCAATTGTTTGTTTTGCAGCTAAATGAATGACCTCTGTAGTCCGACTCCGCATGGTAAAGAAAAACAATACTCTTCTGTACATTGAGTGGTTCTCCGAGCTCCCAGAAATGGGAACAAACACCTTCAAACATAAAAACTACAATGACTTGTTTTTCTCCCTGCATTTAATGCGACAGTGATAAACTTTAAAAGCATTGTCTCAGGACAGAATATTATATATAATTGGTAGAGAACAAATTGATTCTTGTGATCCCTGAATATATACTAAAACTTGAATTGCACTTAAAAGGGAACCTGACAGTTAAAGGCCCCATTACACGCAACGACATCGCTAACGAGATGTCGTTGGGGTCACGGAATTCGTGACACACATCCGGCCTCGTTAGCAACGTCGTTGCGTGTGACACGTACGAACGACCGCTAACAATCACAAATACTCACCTAATTGTGGATCGTTGACACGTCGTTCAAATCCCAAATATCGTTGATGGTGCTGGACCCAGGTTGTTTGTCGTTCCTGAGGCAGCACACATCGCTATGTGTGACACCCCAGGAACGACGAGCACCACCGTACCTGCATCCTCTTGCAACGAGGTGGGCGTCACTTTCCTGCGGCTGCTCTCCGCCCCTCCGCTTCAATTGGATGGCTGCCGTGTGACGTCACTGTGACGCCGCACGAACCGCCCCCTTAGAAAAGAGGCAGTTTGCCGGCCACAGCGACGTCGTTAGGCAGGTAAGTACGTGTGACGGGGACTAGCGATATTGTGCACCACGGGCAACGATTTGCCCGTGACGCAAAAACGACGGGGGCGGGTCGTTTCACGAGTCACTGCGTGTAAAGCCCCCTTAATACATGAAGCCTGAACCACGGGATGCATAGCAGCATATATCAGACATTGGCTATATTATCTCAGCCAGCATTCCAGGAAAACCACACCTCAAAAGCCACCAGGGACCAATCTGCATTAGCTGGACAGGTTAATTCACAATGGCTTCTACCCGCTCACTCCCTTAGAGTGACAGGTCTGCAGCTATGTAACACTAGTGTAATTGATTAAAGGGGTGGTTCACTACTCTGCAATAGTGGTGGCCACATCCTTTTAAAACTGCTAGGAAAGGCTTTTTGCAAATACCTTGTTCAGGCAATTCTGCCACTGAGCGGCATTATTGAGGTCTGCTTATCCCCATCACGTGATTCTCTTCAGGTCCGTGACCTTTGAGATCCGGTGATATCACATCAACTTCCACCGAGGTGGCCCCAGTCTTCCTGAGGGATTTGGCTGTGGGCTGAGTTTCACCACTCACCATAGGTCAGCATCACAGCGCAGCATGTCGCGCACTCTCTCCTTCACTGCAGAGTGATGCTGGGCTGTGATGAGCAGTGAAACTCTGCTCACAGCCCAGTCACTCAGGAAGACTGGGGCCAGCCTAGGTGATGTCAGATCAACTGGAAATTGACGTGGCATCACCGGATGTCAGAGGTCACGGAGCCCGGGGGTCACTTCATGGGGATTAGTGGACCGCAATAGCGCTGCTCACAGGCAGAATTGGCTGAACAAGGTATTTAGAAAAAGCATTTCCTATCAGTGTGAACCACTTCTTTAATATCCTACCAAAAATGACATCTTCAAGATGTTTATATGTTCTACTGGTCTTTGTGTGGTTTTCCTCTGGTTACTCTCCTTTCTTCCCACACTTTAAAGATATACAAATATGAAATTTAGATTGTGAGCCCCAAATCAATAGGGACAGTGATGATGATATATTTTACATCAGTAAAGTATGATCAGCAAGGACTTCCATTTCCAGCTGCTATAGTCTCCTCCATTAGCCTTAAGAAAAATAAGGTCTTGAGGACTATATACCCTATAGTAGACCATTCTAAATTTCAAAGATGGGACTGGGTGGGGAAAATAGGGAAGCAGAGGGTCCTGAAGTGCTTTAACCCTAGAACGCATACCTTGGGCCTCATAGGCCTGCTAGGTTACTTGTTTTCTATTGTAGATTTCTATGGTTGCGCGTTCTAGGGTTAAAGGGGTTGTCCACTACTTTGACAACCCCTTCTCATTTCCAATCTTTACCCCATTAAAATAAAAAAAGTCTATACTCTTCTCCCGTGCAGCTGCTGTTCTAGCAGTTTTAGCACTCCCTCTCCTGGGGATCACTTGAGATTGCATCACGTGATCACTATGCCCAATCATTGCCGCCTTCACTGTCCACGCCTTCGGACAAAAAGCAATCAACAGGAAGTGAGAGCTGTGACTGTTCTCACTATTGACATTTCATGTGTCCAAAGGTGAGGACAGTGAAGGCGGCGATGACTGGGTGTAGTGATCGCTTGATGTAACAACCTCTAGTTAACCCCTAGAGACACTGCTGGAACAGCACCGCTATAGGAGTATAAGTGTTTTTAGTTTAACTTCAAACATAAGAAATGAGAAGCGATTGTACAGAGTAGTGGACAATGCCTTTAAGCTTCATTTGCATATGAATTAAAAACAGCAATTTCTCTGTCAGAGACCAACAGATTCCATAAGTAAAAGGTATGCATGGCATTATTTTTCAGAGAGCAACATTACCATATAACCAATTTGGACGGGAGATGGATCATTCTGACAGATTCCATTTAATAAAATTCTACAAAGAAAAAGATTGACATATACATAAAGAATTAGAAACAACAGCATTATGACAAGTCATCTAGAAAATACCAGACCAGCGTCTCCTGAGGAAGTCACAAGCAGAATGAAACGTGTGTCGGGGTCAGCAACACGCAGGACTCACGGACCACACACCAAGGTAGAAAATATGGATTTGATCTTCATAACTATATAACCTTGTTCACACCTAGGCAAGCATTTAATGGCAGCATACATTTAATTTGACTGTTTTTTATATAAAATCTTTGCACTAGCACACGTTATATAAGTTTTTCTGCAGACCAACTTATTATATTAAATATCAATAAGAACAATTCTTTGGGGCAGATACGGCACTTTATGCCTTTATTTTATCTTTTAAGACTTTATTTTTGGTAACGCTACACAGAGTTTTTGATTCTTTGCTACTCTGCAAGTCTGCTGGCATCACCATCCCAGACTGTGGTGTCACGTGACCGCTGCAGCCAATCCAAACAGTTTCTTCCTGTCCAGAGTGTGAAGACTGCAGGCAGTCACGATCCTGCTTGAGATTCTTCTGCTAAGCCTTTTCTTTACAGTAGCAGAAAAAAACCTGAATTATGGCTTCAGCACAGTAGGCGGCCCCTCATTTTACATATTCATCATCTTGTGAAATACAGTAATCATTTCATATTTGTATATATTAATGGAGGTTTTATTCTACATGGAATTCAATATCCTGAAATGAATCTCTACAAACAGCATTGCAAACCAATACTGCCAAAACATAACGATAATTGCGGGATATTTTTCCGGCCGCGCTTTTCATACCATGTTCCCTTTCTGAATGATCTAAACACTATTTCCTCCCTTTTGAGTTTGTCACTAGACATGACAAGTGATGTATTTTCTGACTAGATGGGAAAATATACGCATTAACCACCTAATGATGAGGAGCGGCAGATATATTATTACTTGATATTTCTTTTGTCTGCAGTGTCTGCAATTTTTTATTTGAAATCAAGATGGATTGTGCTTGGCGTGAAATTCATCACAACAAAAAAAAAAGCGGCACCCGGTGAGGATCGAAACGTATTTCTGTCGCCTAAAGAATAATTAACATAACATTACACTTTACAGAATGTCTACCCCCAAAAAAAAGTGAGGATTCTTCTGAGAAAGAACCTAACCTCAATCCTTATATTATTATTCAAATCCCACCTACTAAGACCATAGTAATCCATCCTTTCTCCTTTCCTTTTCTAAATCTAGTCTGGAAGACGGTTCTCGAAAAACCAAGAGCACCAACAGAGATGTTACATTACGATATCCCCTATGGTATACTTACAAAGAAGAGAAGATCTGTCACTCACCATAAATCAAACTACACACTGCATAAATTATTAACCGTTTCCCAACCAGTCGATTTTCCATTTTTTTGAGCTTTCGTTTTTTTTCCTTCTCTTATTGTTTTGTTTTTTTGCAGTGGATCACATAACCACACACTTCAGATCGCAGACACAATCACACATCAGACCCCACACAAATACACTCACCACATCCAGATGTGTGTGTGCGATCTGATGTATGGGAGCGTTGGCCAGAAGCAGGGGAGGACCAGGTGGAGCTGTAGTTCCGTCTCCCCTAGTATGCAGACGCTCCTTTGCATCCTTGCACTGTGCCCCTGGCCTCCCTCCTTTTTGACATCCACCTGTGGTACAGTCCTCGGCTCATCCCCCTTTGGATGCCCACAGCAGTGTCGGTGTAGCACTGGCTCCCCTAATTCGCCGGTGCTCCTCTGCGCCTTGTGTAGTGTGTCTGTTCCCCTCTTCCTGCTGCCCACATGTAAGTGCAGTCCCCAGCTGACCCCCCTCCCTCCCATGGAAGTGTGGCGCCCTGGACTAGCCAAGTCATCACAGGTACTACAACATACACCCCCACCCTGAGACAGGCACATCAGCCAGACACAAAATCCTTGTTGCCTCCCTCCAGGGGCTGATGTCCACACCAGGTGGGGTGGAGCCAGGTGGTTGGCCCAACCCACCGAGGAGTTCACAGTACTGGAGGCGGGAGAAGGAAGGCAGTCAGTGCAGAGTTGAGTTAGGGAAGTGGACAGTGTCCGGGTGTGTGGCCCGGGAACCAAGAGCAAAGTTGGCAGACGGTGGTGGCCGTCTGCAGGAGAGGCAGATCAACGCGGAACCGTAGGACCGGGGACGGGCGGTGGCCCGCCGGTACCGAACCGGGGAGCGAAGTGAATCCAGCACACACAGGCAGGGCCTGTGGACCCCGACCAGGCTTGGAGCCGCCATAAGAGGTCAAATCCATCAGTGACCAGAAACCCAGGGGTTTCCTAACAGCCAAGACCCGATTTAAGGCAACCGTCCAACCAACAGAAGGAAATACAGCTACCGCCACAGCTAGCGTTCCAAAGGCCAGAGCCTGCTTTCAAAAGGGCTCCTCCGGCACATACACACGCTGGGGAGCGGGTTACCGGTGGAAATCCATCGGGACCGAACATACACAAAGGTGCAGGGAAAGGCAGCCATCACTAACCGTCCAGGAGAAGCCACAGCAGCCGGCTGCTGGACCCGTCCATCCAGCCGTTTGGTTTACCAGAGACTTTGCGTACCTTTGTGGCTGAGTGAGTACTACCGTGCCGTCCGGCACCGCGCTGCGCAGTCCAAGCGACCCTGCACCCATCCAACCCTGCCTCCCCATCATCTCACCGGGCCCCGGGACCACCAACCCCTACCCACGGAGGGGAAAAAACAACATCCCAGCTGCTCCCTGCCATCACTCCCGGGATCCCCGTCACCAGCAGCGGTGGTGCCCAACCTCACCACAACATGTGGGTGGCGTCACGGACCAAATCCCCAAACCAAACTACTTCCTTTCACTCACGGGCGAGGAGCGCCGCTCGAGTCCCCGGATCCGGCCCACCGCTCGAGCCACCGAGCAGCCATCGCAGCAGCGCCGGACCCGAGCATTAGCAAGCGCGGCTTAGCGGCGTCCTTCCCCGCCCACGACAGAAGCCCATGTGATTGTCAGCTCTGATCCTGCCAAGACTGCATGCTCTGCACATGTTGTGTGGGGTTTCCTGGTCTCCAGCCTAGGGGGCACGGTCGCATACTTCCTATTCTTTTATAGTATTGTGCTGTCACTACTGTAGGGCTGGAGTCTGCTGCTTCTGTATCCCAGTGTATTGTCTGAGTCCGGTCACGTGTCTGAGCCTGCTTACATGTCTGTAGTCCGGTTAATAATGGATCCGGAGCATTCAGGTACTAGCGTATTCAGGAACCGGCGTATTCAGACAGCGTCATGTTATTAGACCTGCCGTGTTATGAACCTTTGGACCTGCTGTGTCTCGTGAATAAAGTCGTGTTGTATGTTGAACATAAAGTACCTACTGTGCCGACATCATCATCAGGTCCATGCCAGATGTACCCACACCACCCTGCTGCGGTTCAGGTCTGTTGTGTCTGGGCCACCCTGCTGTGGCTCGTGCCTATGATCCTGAGAGCCTTGAGACGTATGCCCGATGTCCAGTGACACCTGATGATTTGTATCAGCTGACGACTCGTGCCAGATGTCCCATGCCTGATGTCTAGTGTTACCTGATGACCTGTGCCTGATGCCCATTGTCTGCTAGTATCTGTCTTGCCCTTTCCTCTTCAGAACTGTGCTCCTAGTGCTGTTCTGTGTTGCTTTTCCCCAGTCCTGATGTCACCCTGCTCCGCTCAGCTGCCACAGTCCTGGTCGCTGCCCTGGAAGTGGCAACTGGTGTTCTACCTCGCGACAGGCACTTATGCAAGTCAGTCTCCAAAGGGTGGGCCCGGTTTCCCCCTGTGGTCCAATCTACTCCTGGACGCTCGCCGCCGCCCTTTATCATTGAGGGTGAGAGTGTGACAGGAGCTTACCTGCTGGGAGTGTACCGCCCCGCGGCCTCAGCTGCGACCGCAGAGCCGCTCGGGTCCGGGGCTCGTGTGTCGGTGGCTCGAGCGCCTCCGGACCCGGGGGTTATGTCGCTCTGGAAGGGTGTAGCGGCGGTGCACGCAGGAGTGGTGGGGTGGTTGTATTGTAAAGTTCGTGACGCCACCCACGGGTTGTGGTGATGGTGGACACCACCGCTGCGGTAAAGGTACGGAAACTCCCGGGAGCGGTGTAGGGGCGCAGCTAGGTTTTGACCCCTCCGTGGGTAGGGGATGTTGGCTCCGGGGCCCGCTTGGCGAGGGGCTGGGGCTGGGGTGCAATGTGGCGGTGCAGCGTGGTGCCTGAGGGCACTGGTGTACTCACTCTGATACAAGACACTGGAGGCGCTGGTAAACCAAACGGGGTGATGAACGGGCCCCACAGCCGCCTGCTGTTATTCCAGATCAGTTGGTAATGTTCGCCTATCTCCTTCACCTGTGTGTGATCTTGGCTACTGTGCCTGAGCACTGATAGCCCACTCCCCGGCGTATATGTGTCGTAGGATCCCGTTTGCCCGCAGACGCTGGCCCCTTGGATCTCTGGCCTCTGGCGGTGGCTCCTATCCGGACGGGTTGGGCTGTTGCCTTCAATCGGGACTTAGGTGGGAATGAACCCCTGAGGTCCAGACCGCAATCAGTTGATTTGACTATGGTGGTGGCTTATAGCCTAGTTCGGGGTCTGAGTACCCTGCCTGGTGCTCCGGTATCCAGTTAGCTCCCCGGTTCGGTTCCGGCGGGCCACTACCCTTTCCCGGTCCCATACGGTTCTGCAGCTCGTATTCCCGGTCTCCTGCAGGCGGCCACTACTGTCTGCCTGCCTGACTGATCTGGGGTCCTAGGCTCCAGCCCAGGCCCCAAGCAGAACTGAGCTCCTCTCTCTTCCTCTCTCCTAACTTCATCTCGTTGTGTTTTTCCTGCCTCAGGCCAGCAGACTCCTTGGAGGGCATGTCTATCCACCTGACTCCGCCCACCTTGTGTGCCTGTCTGACTCTGAGGGAGGCAATCAGGTCTTTTGGTTGACTGGTGGTACCTTACTGGGGTGGGGGTGTATGTGGTGAGTGTAATGACCTGTGACCCCTGGGGTGTCCAGGGCATCACAGGAGCTTCCACCAAAGATTGCAGGAGGACCTGAAAGCAACACAGATGACATCTGGAGTCTGGTGGTAGGTAGGATTCTTTTGGAAAGAGGGGTCTGCTTTTTTGGGGTTAAAAAACGTACCTACACCTTGTTTCCCCTAAAAATAAGCCCTGGGGCTGATGAGAGGAGAGCAGTGTCAGACGAGGAGGCTGTCTACACCTCCAATATATGCTGCAAATAAACTGCATCTCCAAATAGAACATAGGGAGTGTGAACAGGTGCCAACTGCTTTAACTATATGAAATAAGCAAAAGAAAACAGCAGCACTCTAAGCGCTAATTTATATGCAAAAAATAGAATATATGAAATTTAAACATAATATTTTTTTTTTAAGTAAATTCTAAGAAACTTAGTGCACAGATTGCCGATTGGCAATGGGAAAAATGGTTGCAAGTGCTGAAAAATATGCTTTATTTTTTTACTTCTTTGTATACTGCCAATATATGTTTAAGTAATTAGGAAGTATATACAAAACTACATTATTAGAAGGATATATTTCTATCTTAACATATGGCATGGATGTCAATAAGAATAAATCAGCTGCAAAATGTATCCTTACATTTACGTAGATTTTTCACTGTCAGTTAACCATTATGATGACTGAACCTGGAGTGCAGTCCTGCCCGTTATAGCTTCATATTGATAGCACTTTTGCTGTCTAGACATGTTAGGACCATCTGTGGAAGTGCTATAGTAGCCAAAGGGACTGTGGAGTGCCAGTCTGATACGGCCAGCAAATGTCATTCCGAGTTTATTCTAATTAAGCCTGTGACAGGAAGGCAGCGCTCGTCTGACGATTTCTTCTTTTTATCTTTTTATAGATTCCAAGAAGATATTAGAATGGTTTATGACACAGTAAAATGAAATGATGAACAAGTGTGAGATTCATGGGATAGGAGCCTGCAGATAAGCACCAATTTACTGTAATCTCCCAGACACGGGAATGAAAACAAGTCCTGGTAACTAAAGGGCTGGCAGAAAAATAAATTTCACAAAAGCCTTTAAATCTTTGCATTTTTTTCATAATGTCGGTCATTTAACATCACAAATATACAATTTATACATGATTAATTCAATATTTAGAACCATTTTTTTTCTTTTCTATTTCCCCATTCTATTATTTTCATGTCAGATAACGATTATAATTAGGGATGGTCGAATACTTCGATTATTCGGCTTTGCGAATATTTTCCGAATACCTCGCCACAATTCGACTATTTGCGAATATTCGATGCGCAATGTACGTCTATGGGAAACCCGAATAACAACTATTCGGAACTATTCGGGCTTCCCATAGGACTTACATTGCGCATCGAATAGTCGAATAGCAGCGAGGTATTCGGAAAATATTCGCGAAGCCGAATAATCGAAGTATTCAATCATCCCTAATTATAATAGAATATAAATTGTGTATGTTCTGTGTTCGCCATCAGAAAATACCGTACGATTGAAAAATTTGTGTCCAAATCATAGAAATTTTAAATAAACAGGGATCCAAAATATAGTTTTTCCTCTCGGTCTTGACCATTTTCTGAATTGATGAGAGCCCAGTGATCTGCCAATTGCTATGGGTCTGGCATCAAAAAACCGTGGTAAACATTATCTGGTAAGCCATACTTTAACCATGCTGTGATCATTAAATAGGTGAAGGTAAGCCCATTTCATCAAGGCTGGCATTTTTTAGACCACTCTTTATTAGAGACGAGCGAACCTGAGGTTCGATTTTTAAACCGAACACCAACTTAAAAAAAAAATTATAAAATCGGAGTAAAGATGCTTTTTGTGTGAACTTCATTCGCTCAAGCAACGCTGTACTCAGGTACGCTTGGTGCTCATCCCAGTGCGATCTGTTTGCAGTGTTTGAACGGCGCACACTGGGAGTAACATCAGCATAATCGGATGATGTGTGCACCCCCAAAAAAATTGTTTGAAAAAGCCCGCTCACCCTTCCCCCGGAAGTGATCTGCTTATGCATAGCTCAAACTGCCAATCAGTTACTTCTTTCTCCAGGGTTTGGGTTACACTCAAGCCAATGGAGACTTCGCTCATTTGCTGCCGGCGAACCGAACCTCCACGGAACCGCTCATCCCTACTCTTTATAAAAAGTGCACTGCAGTAAGATGAGCTAAATTCATTAACAGGCATGCACCTTTACAAAAGGGTTATTAACATATCCTCAGGACATAGCTGTCAAGCCTCTTTTTTGTTGGGGGTTGTGAGGGAGGTCAAGCACCCATTGTTGAGTAATAATTCTGGTCTACTAGCATCATCCTTCTGCTGAGCCTTTTGTGACATTGTGAAATAGCCAAGTTTGACAGTGGTCTTGTTCTTAAGTCTACACTGTTAGGGGTGCTTCACACATAGCGAGATCGCTACCGAAATCGCTGCTACGGCACGGTTTTGGTGACGCAACAGTGACCTCATTAGCGATCTCGCTGTGTGTGACACTGAGCAGCGATCTGGCCCCTGCTGCGAGATCGCTGCTCGTTACACACAGCCCTGGTTCGTTTTCTTCAAAGGAGCTCTCCCGCTGTGACACACAGATCGCTGTGTGTGACAGCGAGAGAGCGACGAAATGAAGCAAGCAGGGAGCAGGAGCCGGCATCTGGCAGCTGTGGTAAGCTGTAACCAGGGTAAACATCAGGTAACCAAGGTGGTTACCCGATATTTACCTTAGTTACCAGCCGCCGCAGCTCTCATGCTGCCAGTGCTGCCGGCTCCGGCTCTCTGCACATGTAGCTGCAGTACACATCGGGTTAATTAACTCGATGTGTACTGTAGCTAGGAGAGCAAGGAGCCAGCGCTAAGCAGTGTGCGCGGCTCCCTGCTCTCGCGGTTATGAATGCTGCTTCGGCTGCTGTGTTTGACAGCTAAGCAGCGATCATAACAGCGACTTACAAGGTCGCTGTTACGTCACAGAAAATGGTGACGTAACAGCGACCTCGTTGTCGCTGTCGCTTAGTGTAAACCAGCCCTTACTATTATATCACAGAGACTATAGTGACTAAGCAAGCACATGGCTCAGGAAAATGAGCAACAATTAGGCTATGTGTCCACGGTAGAATGTTGCTGCGGATTTTTCTGCATGAAAATCCGCGACTTTCCCGGCAAATCCGCACCTTTTCAAAGGTGCGGAATTGCCGCGGATTTTGGTGCGGATTTTTTTTTTTTCCCAATTCTATAGCCAAAATCCGGATCAAAATCCACAACAATAATTGACATGTTGCAGATTTTTCCGATCAAAATCCGCGGCAAATCCGCCGCGGAAAAATCCGCAGCATGGGCACAGCATTTCCAAAAAGCCATAGAAATGGCTGGGAAGTGCCGCTGCTGCAGATTTTCGGAAAATCGGCGGCTTTTCCGCGAGAAATCTGCAGCAAAATCCGCGCATTTTCCGCAGCGTGGACACATAGCCTAAGGAGAACCGATCTGGAAAAAGTCCTTTGCAGGAATGATAACAGCTGCTCTGAATCAGAAGCTGATACAGATGATGTTGGAAGAGGGTTGAATGGTATATCAGTGTCACATCTCCTCCAGGACCTGTGATATGTCCTTCTGTGACCAGTCATCTTGGCATCTTTATATTCATTCTATGGATGGAGCTGGTTACAGAGGAGACATTAGAACCAGAAGTTCTATGCATCACAGGCTCAGGCAAGCCACTAATATTAGGCTGGCTTGGAGCTGTAATAGCACCTAAACTGGCAGTATGGGTGCATGTTTTGTCCAGCTGGAGAAACCGGCTCCTTGCTTTAGCCTATTGGAAAGCACTGCACCCTACTTTAGCTCCCATCAGACTGCTGGAAACTGCGATATATAGCCTCTTTCTATTTCTGTGTCTCAGCTCCTCTTTAGTGTATGCGTTTCCCTGCTTTTTACCTCCACTTTTTTATTGACATTTCTCCCTCCGAATGATTTTGTACCTTCCCTTCCAATTTGTTTTTTTTCCCTGCTACCAGACCATCCCCTTGCCTCTGGTTCACTCAACTGAATAAACAGTAGCACTTCTGTACAAGCCATCCAGTGAAAACAGTTGCAAAACCAGGTCCCTGTACATGGTTTTAGGAGTGAAGGCTGGGATTCATCTGGAATCTGCAAGAGGGAATGGCTTGCGCCAAACCTGTCCAAAGTAGGATTTTGGGCCTGTGGCCTCTGACCACCTTTACAGTTAGTATGTTGATATGTTTGTTTCTCTCACTCCATGCATCTAGGTGCATTTCTTTTGAGGTTATTATAATCAGCATTAAAGGTAACCTTTCACCAGATTTTGGCCTTTGAAACTAAAACTAGCACCTTAAGCAGCACCTGTGCTGCATTCTATAAAAGGTGCATATTACCTCTTAACCTCCCCTGTAGACACCATAAATACCTTTATAAAATCTCCTGTCATGTAGATAAACTATCCTGTCCAGTATGGTGGCGCTCTAATCTGTGCCTCCTGTCCCTCTTTTCACCCTCTTCCTGTACTGATGGACATGGATGATGCCTTGGACGCCATCCATGTAGGTGGGGTAAAATCTTGTGCCTGTGTAGACATATGCCTGGCTAGTGCAGGCATACTTCGCCCTGCTCTATTGCGGGCAGAACCGAAAACATAAGTGCGCCTGCGCAAACTGGCGAGTTCCCTGCACAGGCGCAATATTTTGTCCGGTGATGTGGATGACATCACCTGCTTCATCCACATTCCTGGGTAAAATCTCGCTCCTGCACAGAGAACATGCCAATTCACCCAGGCGCACCTATGTTTTCTGCTCTGCTTGCAACAGGGCAGAGTGAAGTGCACCTGTGCGAGCTGGGAATATGGAGATTTTGCCTGCATACATGGATGGCATCCGAGGCGTCATCCACGCAAATCAACACAACAGGAGGGCAAAAGGAGAGACAGGAGTCGCAGCCTAGGATGCCCCATTGGACCGGACAATTTACATACAGGGCAGGAGATTTTACAAAGGTATTTTTCGTGTCTACATGGTGGGTCAGGGGCTAATGTGCACCTTCAGAGAATGCAGCACAGGCGCTAGTTTTAGTTTAAAAGGCCAAAATCTGGTGACAGGTTCCCTTTAATAATTTTATCATCTTTAAGTGGGGGTAAAGCCTACAAGTGACATCGGTAGACAAAAACAAAGAAACAAACAGTCTCTTACTGGCATCTTTCCTAGATCAGATTCATTGCCAAATGATGCAGAATATGTTGCCAGGCTTTAAAGTGGGTCTGTCACCAGATTGCCTATTAGAAAATGTTGTTATCATCATCATCATCATCATATAGGTATATTAGATTTGATGAGGCTTGTGTACTTAGTTTGAAAATCAATGTCAGAATTGTTCTAAAAATGTGATATTTACAAAAGCATTTTAGGAGTCCAGCTAAAGTCGGACTCCTAAAATATTTGCTCTACTACTAGACGAGGTAACATTCAAAAAGGATTATATATAGTGCTGAGTGAGTAGTTAGCGAGTACTGTCCGCTACTCGCATATTCGTTACGAGTAGCAGGCGCAATGTAAGTCAATGGGGAATACTCGCCAAGTAGCGAGTAACCAAAAAAGCCGTACTTTTCATGCGAGTAGTACAGCTTTCGGGTTACTCGCTACTTAGCGAGTATTTCCCGTTTACTTTCATTGCATCTGCTACTCGTAACAAGTATGCGAGTAGCGGAGAGTACTCGCTAACAGCATAGCGAGTACGAATAGTTAACTACTCGCTCAACACTAATTATATACCATTTGGATTTAGCTTTTCAAAGTAAGTACATCATCATGGCTAAGAGATCTAGTTCTGCATTTTACATTGAGAAAACTGGAGACTGATCCCGTTCAAGCCAAAAATTGGATTTGTGAATGTGGGGACATTATTTTTTAATTTCTTGTTTTAACTTGTCTTCGTCAAAGATGTGAAAATCATCCTGGCAGAGAACGAATATAACAAATAGCCAACCAGGTAACACAATCAAAATCATACAATTTTCCAATATACTTTCTTCACACATGCCCGCTTGTCGTCATTATCTAAGAACTGATAAAAATCAATTTTTGCCATGTAATGTGCACATAGGTGCAGGACTCATTACTGGTACAGTACAGTTATCAGAGATATGTTTGTGTGACCATCAGATGACCAGGATAGATGCTCTCTCTATGGTACGCCAAATACTAACTGCCGTTTAGAAGGTTATCCACTAGAAGTGATTGAATCTTTTGAAATTCAATTTCACGAGGTTTGACAAATTTTCTCAAAAAATGTGATTCTCAGTGAATCAATTTTCCACTAATCACACTAATGCCAAGTCCCTAATGGCTTGGCAAGTAAGTCCTAAGACTTTATTCAACCCCTTTTCAAGCGCTTTCATGCAAGTACAGAGTAAGGGGTACTAGCACGTTGAGACATCGCTAGCCGATGATAGCGATGCCGAGCGCGATAGTACCCGCCCCCTTCGCACATGCGATATCTTGTGATAGCTGCCTTCACACGCACTTACCTGGTCGGCGACGTCGCTGTGACTGCCGAAGAATCCCTCCTTCAAGGAGGGAGTGCGTTCGGCGTCACCGTGACGTCACTAATCGGCCGGCCAATAGAATCGGAGGGGCGGAGATGAGCGGGATGTAAACATCCCACCCACCTTCTCCCTTCCGCATTGCCGGCGGGCGCAGGTAAGGAGATGTTTGTCGCTCCTGCGGCTTCACACACAGCGATGTGTGGAGCTGCAGGAACGACAAACAACATCGTAACTGCGGACGCACCGACATTATGAAAATGACCGACGTGACACAGATCACCGATTTTTTACTGTTTCACGCTCGTTCATCTTCTCTCCTAGGCTTTACACGTTGCGACGTCGTTACCGGCGTCGGATGTATGTCAGTTTCAATTTGACCCCGACAATATCGCAGTAGCGATATCGCAACGTGCAAAGTACTCCTTAGTGTTATCCAACTGCCTCAGTAAATATGGCTATAGGAGAAAAGAGGATTATGGGTGGTACCCAAGAACCTGTTAATGACACACTAGACAAATGTTTATGCTTTTGAACAAAAAAAAAAACAAAAACAAAAAAAAAAACAAAAAACACTGTCCAAAATTTACCCCGCCAAGATTTTTTCTGATCAGGCATACCATTCTGTCATTGCCTGTAAATCTATGAGAACAATGAAAATTTCCTGCAATTAAAGTATTCTTCTACTTAAGCCGGTGAGTCTACACCAAACCTGATAGATACAATATGAGTGGATCTGCTGAGATTCAAATTTGCCAAATCACTTGGATTTTACAGAGAAATGTTTCACAGAGAAGTTATTGGATGAGAATTCATTGCTCCTTATTATGCTCTTGGATTTCTTCAGACTCTAGGGCATAAGAAATATAGGTGTAGGAGTCTTTACTGAAATAAAGTGAGTGTGTGCGTGTGCGTGTGTACGTCCCCCGGCAAGGGACCAGAATTGCCACATCTTATAGGATGTGTCCCTTCTGGGGTGGCTACATGCTGGTATTTTTAGACTGGGAAGGGCCCAATAACCATGGACCTTCCCAGCCTCAAAATATCAGCCTACAGTAGTCACTTTACCTTTGCGGCTTAACAAGAATGGGGGGGACCCCACGTCATTTTTTTTAATTTTATTTATTCATTTGGAAATCTATATCATCTATCATGTTTGCAAATCTTTAACCCTTCAAATTTTGTAATTCTTTGACAGCATTTAATTCTGATACGTGCCATACGGACCGCATACATACATCATCCATGTACTATACATGGTTTTGGTTTTTTTTTTTATGAACCCACAGACTTCTGTTGAACCTTTTCATCGGTGCTGACAATAAAAAAAAACAGACAGATCTCATGTGTGAATTACAAGGACACACATGTAGTTCATACAGTCCATGTGAAAACATGTACGTGTTAAAATCAACTCCTATTTTAATGAGTATGCGTGAGAACATGTCTGCAGTACATGTGAAAATTGACACCACATGGACTGGAAACATGGACATGTCAAGGGGGCCTAAGATTTATTTAGGTTGGACGGCACCACTGTATACTGAGTGGTGACCCTACCTACTCTAAACATGCCTCTGACTGAAAGCTTGCGGCTCCTGGGTGGAACAAAGATACATTTTCTCCTGATAGTGGTGCTTAATTCTATTAACCTGTGAATTAACCCATCATCTGCAAGTTATTAGTATTTGAAGACATGAAAGGTTCCCTTTAAACTGAATGTACAGAACAAAAAAAAAAACAAACAAATGTGTCTGGTCAGAAACCTAGAAAATAGCCTGACCTTGAAATAGTAAAACTTTTGCATTGGTGCCCAGAATCTTGAGGCCATGCCTTTGTTCACATTGTCCAAGCTATATCTACTTGAAAAAGTAAAATCTCTATATTTCGTAGAAGACCTTAAGCGGGCTTTACACGCTGCGACATCGCTAGCCGATGCTAGTGATGGCGAGCATGATAGCACCCGCCCCTATCGTTATGCCGATATTTGGTGATCGCTGCCGCAGCGAACATTATCGCTACGGCAGCGTCACACGCACTTACCTGGTCGTCGGCGTCGCTGTGACTGCCGAACAATCCCTCCCTTAAGGGGGAGGGACGTTCGGCATAACAGCGACGTCACTAAGCGGCCGGCCAAATCAAAGCGGAGGGGCGGAGATGAGCAGGAAGAACATCCTGCCCACCTCCTTCCTTCCTCATTGCTGGCGTTTGGCAGGTAAGAAGAGGTTCCTCGTTCCTGCGGCGTCACACGTAGCGATGTGTGCTGCCGCAGGGACGAGGATCAACTTCGCCCACGCGACAGCAGCGATATTTGAGAATGGACCCCCATGTCAACGAGGAGCGATTTTGGACGTTTTTGCAACAATCCAAAATCGCTCCTAGGAGTCACACACAATGAGATCGCTACAGCGGCCGGATGTGAGTCACAAAATCCGTGACCCAAACGAGATAGTTGTAGCGATCTCGTAGCGAGTAAAGCCCGCTTTAGAGTAAAGCGGGCTTTACACGCTACAATATCGTTAATGTTTTATCGTCGGAGTCGCACTGTTAGTGATACACATCCAGTGTCATTAACGATATCGCAGCGTGACACTTTTGTGCGACCTAAAACAATCGCAAAAGCGGCCAAAATAGTTTGCCGCGGAGAGGCCGTCCTAAAACCAAAAATCGTTTAACGCTCATTAGCGATGTTGTTCCTTGTTCCTGCGGGAGCACACATCGCTGTGTGTGACATTGCAGGAGCGAGGAACATCTCCTTACCTGCCTCCACTGGCTATGCGGAAGGAAGGAGGTGGGCGGGATGTTTACGTCCAGCTCATCTCCGCCCCTCTGCTTCCATTGGACACCTGCAGTGTGACATCGCTGTGACGCCGCACGACCCGCCCCCTTAGAAAGGAGGTGGATCACCGGACAGAGCGACGTCGCAGGACAGGTAAGTCCGTGTGATGGGGGTGCGTGATTTAGTGTGCAACGGGCAGCGATATGCCCATGTCGCACAAACAATTGCGGTGGGTACACTCACTAGCGATATCGGCAATGATATCATAGAGTGTAAAGCCCGATTTAGTTTTATACTTTTACTATATAGTGCTTTTATATCAGTTTTCAAAAGAGCAGAAGTTTTGCTACATTTTGATTAAGTTGCAAATAACCAAAAAAGGCAAAAATCACAATTTTGAGCTATGTTGGATGCTGTAGAGCAGCAGATGTAATAAGATTACATAGAGATATAACAGAACACTGCAGCTCTGCTGACTATCTATGGATTTGCTTTTAATACGGTATTCTTAACCATCTGTATTGATTTCCGCATTCCGCAGCTCAGATAAGTTAATCCTGTTTGAGTTTCTTGAGAGCACATTGCTTGTATGCTTCTTACGGTCATTTCATTCATTTAATTACAGCACTCGGCGGAGGATTTTTCCTTTACTATTTTTAACATAGACCATTCATACGTATTCAGTCTCATTTACATAGTATTAAAAACTCATTCAAGAATTTAAGGGAATTAATAATAAACACCTGTCCAGTCCTTAAAAGGGAAGCGGTCACCAGATTTGTCCTCTATAAGCTGTGGCCACCACCATTGAGCCCTTATATACAGCATTCTAGAATATTGTATATAAGAGCCCAGGCCGCTCTGTATAACAAAAAAAAACAAAAAACCTTTATACTACGCACCTAGGGGGGGGCGGTCCAGTCCGATGGGTGTCGCTGCTCTCGGTCCGGTGCCCCCTCCATCTTTTGAGATCGCCGTCCTCCTGCTCAGCCCCATGTAAATGACGCGTCCTATGTCATCTACACAGAGGCCTCCATTGCAGTCCCATCTGTCCGGCTGAGGGCAGATTAAAAGTATTGTAGTGTGCATGTGCTGGTGGTCTTTGAACTTTCCTCGCGCATGCGCATTACAGTACTTTTGCTCTATCCTCAGGATAAGAAGACTGCCGAAAGCAATCTGTGAATATCAAGACATGATATAAGTGTGAATATTGTATTAGTTTGTGTGACCCATGTGAATATCACAACTTTTCTAAAAAAAAAATGTAACTGTATAACAAAAAAAATAAAGTTTATATAAAAATGTGTTTAAAGAAGAAGTACATTTTCTGATTACAGATTCTATTTAAGCAGAGGCAGCTGATGACCCTGGAGAGGAGATTTGTATCACTCCTCTTTTTTAGTTTTTAGGGATTGTTTTCCACATACAGAAAGCTACTCAACGAGCGCTGTGTATTAGAGAAGAAAAAAAAAAATCAGCCAGTAATACGACATAACATGCTTGATTTTCTATACAACAAAAGCTGCTGTACAGTACCAGATAAAGTGATCCCCAGTGTTGTGAGTACTGTCTGGTAGAGTTCCACTCCTGGACTCCCTCCTGTGGTCGCTGAGGTTAGTGGGTTGGATTCTGTTCCCCAGTTCTACACACCTGGTTTGCAGCTCAAACCTTGATTTTGGATATAGGCGTGCTGGCTGTTTATTCTCTGCCAGTTGTCTGAAATTCCAGAGACTATAGGAGTCTGTCTCTTGTCCCTCTGGCTTCCCCGCTACCAAGCTAAGCCAAGTTCATGGTTTTGCTTCCTACTTTTCATGTGTTATTTGCTTATGCTTCTGTGAATTATCTCTGAAGGTTTTTTGTATAGTATCCTGTTTTGTTTGTGCCTTCAGATAAGGAAGATTTATCTTCCTAGTCAGCCTTTGCTATTTATTTTAGCAAGGGTTAAGTCCACGTCTCACTAAGCAACATCGCTAGCAACTTCGCTGCCGAGTCACGATTTTTGTGACACAACAGTGATCTTGCTAGCGATGTTGCGGTGTGTGACATCCAGCAACAACCTGGCCCCTGCTGTGAGGTCGCCGGTTGTTGCTGAATGTCCTGGACCATTTTTCAGTTGTTGCTCTCCCGCTGTGAAGCGCACATCGGTGTGTGACAGCGATAGAGCAACAACTGAATGTGCAGGAAGCAGCGAGCCGGCTTCTGCAGATGCTGGTAACCAAGGTAAATATCGGGTAACAAAGAAGCCTTTTGCTTGGTTACCTGATATTTACCTTAGTTACTAGCGGCCGCCGCTCTCAGGCTGCCAGTGCCGGCTCCCTGCTCCCTGCATACGTAGCCGGAGTACACATCGGGTAAATAAATGAAGCGGTTTGCTTATTAACCCGATGTGTACTGTGGCTAGGAGTGCAGGTAGCCAGCGCTAAGCGGTGTGCGCTGGTAACCAAGGTAAATATCGGGTAACTGCTGGCTTACTTTTTGACTAGTGTTGAGCGAGTAGTTAACTATTCGTACTCGCTATGCTATTAGTGCGTACTGCCACATATTCATTGCAAGTAGTGGGTGCAATTTAAGTCAACGGGAAATACTCACTAAGTAGCGAGTAACCTGAAAGCCGTAGTATTCGCTACTTGCATGAAAGTACGGCTTTTGGGTTACTCGCTATTTGTGAGTATTTCCCATTGACTTACACTACGCCTGCTACTCATAACGAATATGCGAGTAGCGGACAGTACTCGCTAACAGCATAGTGAATACGAATAGTTAATTACTCGCTCAACACTAGTCAATAAGTAAGCCAAGGTCAAACTGGAAAACAAAACACTTAGCAGTAGCCGAAACCACAGACCTTAACCAGAGAAGCGCAAAGCTATATCTAGCTACTTCCAGGTGTAACCTGGAAACTTCAGTAGGGTGTGGTGCTTTCCAATAGGCTGAAGCAAGGTGTCGATAACTTCAGCTATCACCAGCGTTGCCTTCAGAGTGAACACGGTGGCGCCTAGCCAAGATGTCGCAGGAGCAGGCTTTGGTAGAGATGTGACAATCATGGAATATAATTGTAATGCCTATATACAGACAACATATTCTACAGTGCTTTGTAGACAATAACACTCACCGTTCCTAGTGTAGACAAGTTATCAAATTTCGTGAACGATATCAAAATGTAAGAAATCGAATAAATGAAAAGATAAACAAAAGGAAAATCTATACAATATATACAATTGCATGTACTCTTTATTATGTTATCCAGTACAAGTATCAGGGGGTTTAGTTCTGTTATTCTAGTTGGGATATAAATGTCTTATTAGATGCTTAGATTTTTAATTACCGTAACTACCTCAGCAGCATTAGCTGACTGTAACGAAGCATTATGCTTTATGCTACTTGATGGAACGTAGATTGGTCGCAGCAGCATACTGAAGGGCATGATGCGGAACATATTGCAAAGGTCAATGTACTGTTGAGAAGACACGAGCTGGAATACAATATTTCGGCAGTGCGGTGCGGTGCGCAAGACACTGAACTTGCAATAGAAGGTCAGATCATTGAAGTCAGATCATATAAACTTTACTTCTTGGCGAGTGATCATGGAAGAGAGAACATTTATGGTCCTTTAATAAGTAGCACAAAAGGTGTGTTATAGAAAATGTCGAGAAGAACTAAAAAAAATTAAAAAATACTTACATTTTATTTTTCTCTTTTCTTGCATAAAATGTTTAGTTTTGTAGATGTCACAAATAAAACAGATCTTTTCAATTTCTTAAAGGAAAACTTAATAGGTTTTTTTTCCTATCTCAGGATGCTCTTTTGGCCACCCTAACTATAGGAAAATCAAATATCAACACTAAAGCGGGCTTTACACGCAACGACATCGCTAACAAGATGTTGTTGGGGGTCACGGAATTCGTGACGCACATACGGCCTCGTTAGCAACGTCGTTGCGTGTGAAACGCACGAACGACCGTTAAACGTTCAAAATTACTCACCTAATCGTTGACTGGTCGTTCTAATCCAGATTATCGTTGCAGTTGCAGGACGCAGGTTGTTCATCGTTCCTGCGGCAGCACACATCGCTATGTGTGACACCCCAGGAACGAGGAACTACATCGTACCTGCGGCCGCCGACAATGAGGAAGGAAGGAGGTGGGCGGGATGTTACAGCCGTTTATCTCCACCCCTCCACTTCTATTGGGCGGCCACTTAGTGCATGAACCACCCCCTTAGAAAGGGCTAGGCAGGTAAGTACGTGTGACAGGTGTTAGCGATGTTGTGCTCAACGGGCAACGATTTGCCCGTGACGCACAACCGACGGAGGCGGGTGCTTTCACCAGCGACATCGCTAGGAATGTCGCTGTGTGTAAAGCCCGCTTAACTTAACAGCACTCCATACAGAAGATGTATCAAAATTAGGAAGAAAGGAGACAGAATTTGTAGCATCTCCACATTTCAAGACCCTAGGTAATATAATATTTAAGGCTGAACATTGCCCCCAAATGTGGATTACTCCAAAATCTACAGGAAGTACAAACTTATGGTGACTTTCTACACATTCAGAGCAGGAATGAATGTGTCACATGGATTTATGTCTTTTTACATCAATTAAGAAATATGCTCCTCAGAGCATCTGGGGGCATCACAACTTTGGACCAGACATCAAATCAGAGGTTAATAAAACTTTCACACTCGATATCTATGAACTGCTGCAATATTTACTGCCCTTACTGATTGTCCCCTTGCCATAGTGATAGTTCTACTTCACATAACTTGTTTTATTTACTGCTCCATTCTATGTCCTTTTGTGTATAAATATGTGACTCTTCAGATTTTGTGTTATATTAAGCCTGATGAAAAGACCCGAGTAGTCTCGAAAGCTTGCTATTATTACCATCTTTTCAGTTGGCCATTAAAAAGTATCAACCACTGAGGACTCAGTTCTTTAAAAAAAAAAAAAAAAAATTCCAAAATTTACTGCAAAGTCATTAGATTCCATTAAGTGTTCCACTTAAAGGACTATTAATATTTTGAACAGGCCATGGCAAGTGATGTGGGCTCTCAATTTAGACTTCTACTGGAAAGCAGGGCTGCAACTATTGGTGGTTTTATAGTGGTGCTTGCATCATATTCCTTGATGTGCAATTATTGGCAGCGCTTGCAGCATGGCCCATGAGGTGCAACTATTCGGAGTGCTATACTGGTGCTTGCATCATAGCCCTTGGAGGTATGACTATTGGAGGTACTTTAGTTGTGCTTGCATCAGGTTTCTTGAGGTGCATCTAATGGTAGTTCTATACCGGTGGACTAAAAAAAAAAAAAAAAAAAAGTCCCTCTGTCCAATTTAAGAAGATATTTTGAAAGTGGTCTCTCTTTATTAAAACCTTGTGATAGGTTCAGGCCTGGAGTCTCACAGTGCTCAGAAACGTTATATTAAATGTTTTTCAATCTTTTTGTGCTTCAAGGGTTAATGATGTCAGTTTACCTTGCCAGCAGCTTCTCATTACCACTCAGGTGCTTCCGGTTTGTGACCACTCCCATTCCCTAGATATGGTCACATCTCCAAGTAGAGGGCACCGGTTATTCTGAATCCATTCTGAAGCCAGGCCTGGAGGTGGAAGGAGCTGCTGGAGTCCTTGTAGTCAAAAGCAGTGTAGGCTGCAGTCCTGGTGTCTGACGGCAGGTGTGACATTGGACCTTATTCTTTTGTTGATTCAACTGCCTATCCTTCCCTTCAATATTGATTAGCACAATGGTGGGACTAGGGTCGCTCGCTGGCTATCTGACTAGCCAGGGTTTTGCAGGACTAGTGAGAATTTAGGTATCCGGCTTGGCGATGGGTTGAAACAGGGTCACTAGGGAGCTAAGGTAACAGCTGGAAGCAAGTTCAGAGGGTGTCCCTTCACCCATCTCCCTAGCGGCAGGGCCCACCATTGTTAAAGTGTCTCCGGTGTATCCCTCGTTTGTTTGTTTGTGTGCTTTATCATGTGCTGGACATCTCCTAGATCGTCCTTTTCATCATTGGTGGAATTACAAATTTTGCTTTGATAAAATACATGTTAAGCTGCCTCTCTGAAGTAAAACCGTTCAAGGATTATTTAAAACCACAAAATCGATGGCCCATTTCCACCATCGCTAGACCATTGAAGGCCCAATGCTGTCAATCAGCTGTTCTGAAAAAAGAAAAACAAACCTGAGGGTGCTACAAAAAAAATGATTCGCCAATATGCATACTAATGTGAAAAATGGATTTGGAAGACGAAAGGGTATGCTACAAAAATGGTATCACCAATAAAGTTCAGTATCCAAAATGCTTGACAATTCAAATAACATTACATTAAAAAAAATAAAAAATTAAAAAGTCATTAGGCTACCCAAAACCAAATACAATAGGTGTGCCCATAATAAAGCTAACATCAGTCTTCACTACAAGGCTACACTCGCATTGGAGAGCAAGGGTAAAGAGCTGATGCAAGATAGTAGTAAAAGACAATATGGCAAGTGTAAAAAGACAAAAACAGTCCTGACAAACAGTATAGCAAAATATGAAATATGATAAGGATAAGACAGACTTAAGCAAATATACTGACCCAAAATAATATGTTTGAAGAATGATAATGAGACAAAGAGGAGTACTGGTAAAGTAAAAATAAAAGAGCCACTTCAATAAAAGGTTAGCCAAAAATGAATAATAAAAGCAAGCAAAACAGATTGCTGTTTGCATACAGCCCCAAGTACTATGTAGGTTTAAGGCATATAGAGGACCATGCATGAAAAATAAATGGAATTATAACTGTAGATACAACATCCCAAATGCAGCTCTGAGTGGTAGCCAAGTGATGGTAAAGAGGAGGGAAAGATCCCTAAGCGTTTCGCCACCTGCAGTATGGCTTCTTCAAGGGTAGATCACTGCAGTGTTATGCTTCAATGTTCAGGACACCGTTATTACTATGTAGATGGAGGAATAAATTAGGCACAACATTCAGTTGCTTAAGCCTCTTTAAAATACTTCTTAGCAAGGGTGGCAAAGATTGGACCTTTCCAAATTATAATATTTATGGCCTGTCCTATGGATTATTATTGTAATCCAGGAAAAACCTTTAAATGTATGATCTAAAAATAATCACAATCAGCCCTGTTGATATACTACTCCATGGTAGCTTGTGTTTCATAAAGTTTTAAAAATCATATGGTCTTTCATCATACTTGCTTGTTGGTAGCATTTCGCTCAATTAATTAGACATCTCCACTCTCTTATGCCTCATTTCACAGAATACAGTCTTGCACAAAGAAAAATAAAAATAAAAACTGCAGCTGCATCCCCCCCTTCCCTCCTGCCTTTTTTTTATTTAAATAGACCACAGTAAATATATTGACAGTTAAAACATGAAAACCACTGATTCCCTCTAAAATATAAATGCTTTATTAATTTTGCTAAAAACTGTCCCAATCAAACAAAAAATAACAAAAATAATTAGGTGCGTGTGTGAAGGTGCACACAGGACACCAGTGGTGGTATTAGGTAGTTGGGACAAAAAGTGCTGTGGTGTCCTTTTAGTAAAAGCTCCGGAACCCACTAACAATGGGCTCTTACAGCGTTACAGAACCTCCTCTGGACTAGGAAGGTCATCTTCAAAAACACCAAGTACTCCTTTTTTGGTGGCTAATTGTTAATGATTGCAATTTTATAGTTAGCAGCCATTGTACAATTTCTTTGTCTCACTCAAATCTATCTGGTTAATTTATTTGTCTCACTCAAATCTATCTGGTTAATTTCTTTGGGGCAAATTTGATAAACCCTTTGGAGTGTTGTACTTGGTTAGTGGGTTTAATTATTCAATATTAACTATTAAAAAAATTAACCATTATGAATGATTTTATATATGCACGAAGCACCTTATCTAGAAGTTTTCCTGGTGATGGGTACCATATCTTGTAGTAGTTAGGGGCATATTAGGGACAGACGCCATGAAACAGGGGTGCCACAACTCTAGGGTACTTAAAGCCTCGTTGCCAGATAGTGAGCAGTGGAGGGGCAGCCTACTTACCCCTAATTGTTAGTGGGTTACAGAGCCTTTACGATAAGGACACCATTGCACTTTTTGTCTCAAATAACCTAATACCACCACTGGTATCCTCTGTGCACCTTCACACATGCACCTAATTATTTTTGTTTGTTTTTGTTTGCTTTTGACAGTTTTTAGCAAAATTAATAAAGTATTTAAATTTTAGAGGGAATCTCTGTTTCTGATTTACTCTTGACATTTGTAATGAACTGTAAAACTTTTACAGAACATTTAGGTAAAGATTATTATGATTATTATTATTATTATTATTATTATTATTTATATTATTAATAATATAAATATTTAATTTCTATTTATATAGCGCCAACATATTCCGCAGCGCTTTACAATTCAGAGGGGACATGTACAGGCAACATGAGACAATACAAAATAACAAAATTCAGATACAAAGAGGAGTGAGGGCCCTGCTCGTAAGCTTGCAGTCTATGAGGAAATAGAGGGGGCACAAAAGGTTAATAGGGGTGGGGAGAAAATCTTGTCATATATGGTCCAGCCATCAATACAATAGGGAATTCAAAACCAGCTACGTGGACCGGTCGCCAGCCAGAATTTATACAGGTACAGAGTGCAAACAATACATGAAGAGGAAGGAACCAGAAGATCAGGGGACAGGAATTGGAAGTAAATGTTATGAAGGGCTGAAAGGGACTAGATTAGATGAGAGAGGTGAGGTGATAGGCCAGTCTAAATTAATGTGTTTTTAGGGCCCTCTTAAAGCTGTGGATATTGGGAATTAATCGAATTGCTCTTGTTAGTGTGTTCCAGAGCATTGGCGAGTCTCATGAGAAATCGTGAAGACGGGACTGGGAGGTTTGAATTATTGAGGAAGTCAGTCTTCTTAGGTCATTAGCAGAATGGAGGGCACGGGTGGGGTGATAGACAGATGAGGGAGGAGATGTAGGGTGGTGCGGAACCGTGGAGCGCGTTGTGAGTGAGAGTGATAAGTTTATATTGGACTCTGTAGCGGATAGGTAACCAGTGCAAGGACTGGAACAGAGCAGAGACATCAGTGTAGGTGCTGGAAAGGAAAATGATCCATGCTGCGGCATTCAGGATGGATTTGAGAGGGGAGAGTTTAGTAAATCGGGAGACCAATTCGTAAAGAATTACAGTAATGCAGGCGAGAATGAATAAGAGTGACAGTAAGAGTTTTTGCAGAGTCAATGGTAAGAAACGGTCGAATTCTAGAGAGAATTTTGAGGTGGATTGACTTGAGCGAGCAAGTGAGCGAATATGGGGAGTGAAGCAAAATGGAACTACAAATTGCTTTAAGATACAGAAAACGACATCTTTCTATTTAATGAATAATTGTAAAGTTTAAAAAGGTATGGTCATTTGTTACCAACTCATGAAAAAAAAAAAACAGAACCAAAAAAACCCCCACGATATCTATATATCCAGATGTTCCGTTTTTTAAAACTGAAATATTGAATTATGTCTAACTATTGGCAAATCATTGTATTTTAACACCTAATCCAAGAATGTTAAACTTTGCCCAGAATTCTAATCCTTCACACATGAATTATATAAGCCGCATGGAATCCAATATTTTATGAAACTTCGCTATATCTATTCACTGGTATGGAAAAATATGTTCCTCTGCGTGTGTATCCCAGATAACGCACAAAGTAAAAACTTTCTTCATGAAAAAGTAAAAAAAATGCAGTTCTCATAGTATAAATATTACCTTAATGATATTTATCTGGTTTATTACATTAAAAGTTGAACGTCAGACTTTTGATCCGCCACTTTTTGATGTGTATTACCGTCAGTGAAGACAATATCACACATGCCGTACCCTTTCCATTTCACAGATTATGTGATTTCACCTTTTCAAAACGTTCAAGGTTAAACTGTTCAGTTATAAGACAAGTTGCCAGTTTCATTTAAACGTTATATTTCAAGAAGTTACAGGAGCATAGCAAGAACAAGACAACGGCTACCAGGATACAGCAGGTGATTTGAGAGCACGTCATACGATCACCTTTAATTATAGGACACGGCTCAACTATAGATCATTTTTTTTTTTTTTTTTTTTTTTTTTTATGGGAGCTTGGAGGGACACAAAGTATTTTAAAAAAAAAAAAATATTAAGCTAAAATTGTGATGTATTAAACAAATAACTAGTAGATTTAACAGGTAGAGTCAATTAATTTTCAAAGTTGTACTGAAGCTACATTTATACCAACAATAAAAGAGTGGGAAACAGTATAGAAACCAGAGAGAAGTGGTGTGGTTTCCAAAAAAAAAGTTTTCTATTCCTGTACTTATAAAATCCACATACTACATAAAAAGTATTAATTTAGTAGAAGGAATATTTCAACAATATACAAATTAAAATTATTACAAGCTACGCAAAACAAAAGACTTAAGTACCACTTCAGATTTTATTTTTTATTTTTACTGCACCCCTAAATAGCTACCAAAATTTCATGTACGGTACAGACCAAAAGTTTGGACATACCTTCTCATTCAAAGAGTTGTCTTTATTTTCATGACTCTGAAAATTGTAGATTTACATTGAAGGAATCAAAACTATGAATTAACACATGTGGAATTAAATACTTAACAAAAAAGTGTGAAACAACTGAAAATATGTCTTATATTCTAGGTTCTTCAAAGTAGCCACCTTTTGCTTTGAGTACTGCTCTGCACACTCTTGGCATTCTCTTTATGAGCTTCAAGAGGTAGTCACCGGAAATGGTTTTCACTTCACAGGTGTGCCCTGTCAGGTTTAATAAGTGGGATTTCTTGCCTTATAAATGGGGTTGAGACCCTCAGTTGTGTTGTGCAGAAGTCTGGTGGATACACAGCTGATAGTCCTACTGAACAGACTGTTAGAATTTCTATTATGGCAAGAAAAAAAAAGCAGCTAAGAAAAAAGAATGGCCATCATTACTTTAAGAAATGAAGGTCAGTCAGTCCGAAAAATTGGGAAAACTTTGAAAGTGTCCCCAAGTGTAGTGGCAAAAACCATCAAATGCTACAAAGAAACTGGCTCACATGAGGACCGCCGCAGGAAAGGAAGACCAAGAATCACCTCTGCTGCGAAGGATAAGTTTATCCGAGTCACCAGCCTCAGAAATCGCAGGTTAACAGTGTCGCGGGCGGGGAGGGCGCTGCGCTCACCACGCTCGGGTCCGGCGCTGCTGCTGCTGCTCGGTAGCTCGAGCGGTGGGCCAGATCCGGGGACTTGAGCGGCGCTCCTCGCCCATGAGTGAAAGGGGGGGTTGTGTGGTTTGGGGATTTGGTCCATGACGCCACCCACGGTTTGTGGTGAGGTTGGGGCACCACTGCTGCTGGTGACGGGAATCCTGGGAGCGATGGCAGGGAACAGTGGGGATGTTGTTTCCCCCCTCCCTCGTGTTTCTTTCCTCCCCCTAGGGGTTGGTTGTCCCGGGGCCCGGGTGAGGTGTGTCGGGGAGGCACGGTTGGTGGGGTGCAGGGTCGCGGGGGCAGTGCGGTGCCGGAAGGCACGGTTATACTCACTCAGTCAAGAATGGATACAGAGTCTCTGGTAAAACAAACGGCTGGATGGACGGGTCCCGCAGCCGGCTGCTGTGGTTTCTCCCGGACGGTTGGTGGTGGCTGCTTTTCCCTGCACTTTTTGTGTATCTTCGGTCCCGATGGCTTCCCACCGGTAACCCGCTCCCCAGCTTGGATAGATGCCGGAGGAGCCCTTTTGCCCGCAGGCTCTGGCCCTGGGAATTCTAGCTGTGGCGGTAGCTGTAGTTCCCTTTCGCTATTTGGACGGTTGCCTTCAATCAGGTCTTGGCTGTTAGGAAACCCCTGGGGTTCCGGTCACTAACGGATTTGACCTGTTTAACGGTGACTCCAAGCCTGGTCGGAGTCCGCAGGCCCTGCCGGTTTGTGCTGACTTCACTTCGCTCCCCGGTTCGGTACCGGCGGGCCACCGCCCGTCCCCGGTCCTACGGTTCCGCGTTGATCTGCCTCTCCTGCAGATGGCCACCACCGTCTGCCAAACTTGCTCTTGGTGCCCGGGCCACGTACCCGGACACGGTCAGTTTGCTCCTCTACTACCACTTTTCTCCTTACTCTTCCACTTCCCTAACTCAACTCTCCTCTCTCTTCCCTTTCCCGCCTTCAGGACTGTGAACTCCTCCGTGGGTGGGGCCAACCGCCTGGCTCCACCCAACCTAGTGTGGACATCAGCCCCTGGAGGGAGGCAACAAGGATTTGTGTCTGACTGGTGTGCCTATCTCGGGGTGTGGGGTGTGTTGTTGCAGTACCTGTGACGACCTGGCTAGTCCAGGGCGCCACAACAGCAGCTCAGATTAGAGACCAGGTCAATGCCACACAGAGTTCTAGCAGCAGACACATCTCAAGAACAACTATTAAGAGGAGACTTTGTGCAGCAGGCCTTCATGGTAAAATAGCTGCTAGGAAACCACTGCTAAGGACAGGCAACAAGCAGAAGAAACTTGTTTGGGCTAAAGAACACAAGGAATGGACATTAGACCAGTGTAAATCTGTGCTTTGGTCTGAGGAGTCCAAATTTGAGATCTTTGGAACCAACCACCGTGTCTTTGTGCGATGCAGAAAAAATGAACGGATGGACTCTACATGCCTGGTTCACAACGTGAAGCATGGAGGAGGAGGTGTGATGGTGTGGGGGTGCTTTGCTGGTGACACTGTTTGGGAGTTATTCAAAATTGAAGACATACTGAACCAGCATGGCTACCACAATATCTTGCAGCGGCATGCTATTCCATCCGGTTTGCGTTTAGTTGGACCATCATTTATTTTTCAACAGGACAATGACTCCAGACACACCTCCAGGCTGTGTAAGGCCTATTTGACTAAGAAGGAGAGTGATTGGGTGCTATGCCAGATGACCTGGCCTCCAGTGTCACCAGACCTAAACCCAATCAAGATGGTTTGGGGTGAGCTGGACCGCAGAGTGAAGGCAAAAGGGCTAACAAGTGCTAAGCATCTCTGGGAACTCCTTCAAGACTGTTGGAAGACCATTTCCAGTGACTACCTCTTGAAGATCATCAAGAGAATGCCAAGAGTGTGCAAAGCAGTAACCAAAGCAAAAGGTGGCTACTTTGAATAACCTAGAAGACATTTTTTCAGTTGTTTCACACTTTTTTGCTAAAGTATTTCATTCCACATGTGTCAATTCATAGTTTTGATGCCTTCAATGTGAATCTACAATTTTCAGAGTCATGAAAATAAAGAAAAAAACTATTTGAATGAGGTGTGTCCAAACTTTTGGTCTGTAATGTACATTGTGAGCATTAAAATAATTACCCATTGCTGTCTTTTGTGGTATTCTGTGCTGCTACTCTGGCGCCCCTGAAGCTCTGGTCGCCACAGGGTACTGCACCATAATTATGGTGTGGTATCAATCTCCGGTAAGGTGGGGGGAGGGAGTTTATCACTGGTATTTCACATTCATACACTACATACAGCTAAGGAGATTTCTCACAGGGTGGGATGGCTCAGGGTAGGCAGGGAGGTGGCCATCACGATACATGGGACTTCTTCTGGTCACTGAAGCCAACCACCTGAGGGGCGGGGTTCACTTGGGGGTAGAAGTAGGCGCGACACACTCACATTGAAAACAAATCAGTTGGGACCATAGTTCTTACAAGACACCTCTGGAACTCTTGAACTTTACTGGGCCCGGGGCTTGGAGCGGGAGCTTGGCCAGGGTACGTAACTGCGGACGGGACATCCTAGAAAAGGGACAGTCTCCTTCTCTCTCTTAAAACACCGATGGTGGCCCCTAGGATTGACCGGAGCCCATGACGGCAGAGACCAGCACTTGGGTGCAGCTTTAAAATCAGTGAGTAAAAGAACCTGGAACCGCAGTTGCTGACTCAGACTCTAATTAGCGACGTCGTCGCCCAGGTGCTTCCAAGGGACTGCCAAACCCCATTAACCACCCGGGGCCCGCTCCACCAGTGGGGAGCGACACCATCCCAGCTGCCACAACAGCTGCCCCGGCGAGGAATTCTGCAGTGGCGGCTACTGCCTGGCCGTATACCACTGGTGGAGTCATGACAAACTTTCCTTAAATCACCCCACTTTCCCCACCATTTACTGCATGCCTCGAGGCAACGGAACCGGGCAAGGCCACCCGTGATATCACCCAACCCAAAAAGGCCCGGCAACGACTAGGTTAACCGCTTGCCCCTACCATCTTCTCTTGCATCAGTGAGTAGAAACTGAAAAGGTAAAAAGGACAGCAAAATAGGGTCTTACCCAGAATATAGAGTGATATTGTGTAAGCAGTGAGGCTCACCTGGAGTGGCTGTCAAACTCACAACCACTATTGAGGCATGCACTGCCGGCACAGCCCGACACTCTCCGGACAAGAGTGCCTCAGCTGCATGGCAATACATACAGCAGACCCGCTCCGGTCAGGACAGTGTGTGGCCGTGCCGGGTGATACCGATGCGAAACTCGCACGAGTCATACGCAAGTGGAACTGTAACCTACAATTAAGAACATAACTTTTGGTCTAAAAACGGAAGACCTTGTTTGAGCCGGCTGCTCAAATCACACATAGTGCAGGAGAAGATCGAAGAACCTCAGGAAATGGCAGAGTACAGCAATGGATACAAATTTTATATATAATCACAGTTAAAGTTATTTTCTTTGTATTTTTTTCAAGTTTCCCAGATTTCTGTCTGTTGATAAAACCCATCTTTGTTGTTGTTAATTTAATGCATAAATGGAACACCTCAATAATAATTATGTCTCTAGACGGCTCTGCTTTTGCCAGAATAGTGGAGCTATTTCCCTGGCTGTTTCCCCTTAATTAATTAAATTCTTTTATACATCTGTTATCATTTGGAAATATAAATGCATTTATTCCTGATTAATATTTTCTGTGTTATTGTCGCCATGCCACAAAAAACACAAAAAACAGTTGTTTGTTTACAACAAATGCATAAATTTCTGATTTTACATAAAATTAATATGCCGTTTACTTTGTTATGCCAATGCCAAGTTGGAAGACACGATGGCACTAAAGAAGTCAAATAATTTGTCTGATAATACAGTTTGTGGTTCTCTGCTAAAATTGTTTGATTATGTGTCTGAAAATTGTATTTCACATTTCTTTTAAACCACTGCATTTTTGTGGTATTTTTGCAAGGAAATTTATGTCAAAACAGAATTATACAAAAAGAAGACTGAATACGACATCTAAAGCTTTGTCCACTAATGTGTTGGAATTTATTAGAGCCCATTTCCATCAGATTTTAAAGGAAGTTTAGCACTGCATGATGTGCTTTTCTTGTCAAAATGATGGAACTTTACGAACCCCATGGTAGGTCAGTGGGGTCCATTATCACAGTTGGTATTCACAGTAAGTATTTTTACTGAAATAGACACCCTGACAAATGAAAACAGAGCCTGTTATGGTCAGTATTATATGAAAATATCCAAAAACAGGACTCAAAATATTGTTTGAACTGTACTCAAGATACGGGACTTTCTAGTCATAAGTGATTCATCCTGACTTTGCTTAACACTAGGAGTCCCAGAAATTTCGAGCTCCCCCTTGAAGTCCTGACAGAGGGTAAAATGACTAGAGATAAGCGAACCGGTCGCGGTTCGGCTCGAGGTCGGTTCGCCGAACGGAGGTCCCGTTCGAGTTTGGTTCCTCCGAATGTTCGACGAACCGAACTCGAACCAATAGGCTATAATGGGAGGCAATCAGAAACACATAAAAATGCATTATAAATGTACACATACAGTTAATAAACATTGCCATAACACTTACTGGTCCCCGCGATCCCTTCTGCACTCTGTCTCCTGCCGCTATTCCATCCGATGATCGCTGAATCCTCCCGGTGACCGACACTGCCAGCAGTGATGCAGGACCTATCGTGACGTCAAAATAGCCATGTGACCAGTCACGTGGCTATTATCTCATTGGCTACAGACTGGTCACATGACTATGACGCGTCATGTAGGATCTGCGAGTGCATCTCTCCGGTACACGGTGCTCATTTGTGTATCGCCGTGTACCGGCGACATGCTGTAGCACACGGTCGACTCCCCGTTCCGTTAGGGACCGGCTGACACAGCCGGTCATTAACGGAGATCACCGTTGCCATAGCAACGCAGTTAGCGGTGACGTCACCGCTAACCGCGGCTCCGGGAATCACATGATCGGAGCCCTGTTGCTATGGTAACGCGTCTGTCACCGCCAGCAGCACTGATCTCTCACTCCGTGAAGGCTGAAAGCTGCTTTCCGTGCAGCCATCACGGAGTGATTTCTGCACGGGAAGCAGCGTCTTCCCCCATTCAGCAGTGATGGAGCAGAGCTGCATTTGTTGAACGAGAAAGACAGAAGAGCAGGATCGTGGAGGGCTGACAGGGGGTAATAAAGATGGAGTCTCTAATGTGTCTGTGTATTTATTTCTATTAAAGTATTTTTTCTCTGTGTGGTGTCTTTTTCTTAACCCTTTATTGGAGATTCTTAATGGCTGGGTCAAACGTGCCTGACATTAAGAATCTCTGGCTTAATACTAGCTAGTAAAACAAAGCCAGTATTAACTCATGATTACCCAACAAGCCACCCGGCTTCAGGGCTGTTGGAAGAGTTGGATACAGCGCCAGATGATGGCGCTTCTATGAAAGCGCCATTTTCTGGGGCGGCTGCGGACTGCAATTCGCAGCAGAGGCGCCCAGAAACCTCGGGCTAACCTGTGCTGTGGATTCCAATCCCCAGCTGCCTAGTTGTACCCGGCTGGACACAAAAATGGAGCGAAGCTCACGTCGTTTTTTTTTTAAAATTATTTCATGAAATAAGTGAAATAATTAAAAAAAACGGGCTTCCCTATATTTTTGGTTCCCAGCCGGGTACAAATAGGCAACTGGGGGTTGGAGGCAGCCCGTGGCTGCCTGCTGTACCTGGCTAGCATACAAAAATATGGCGAAGCCCACGTCATTTTTTTGGTGGGCAAAAAACTTCTGCATACAGTCCTGGATGGAGTATGCTGAGCCTTGTAGTTCTGCAGCTGCTGTCTGCTCTTCTCCATACAGACAGACAGCAGCTGCAGAACTACAAGGCTCAGCATACTCCATCCAGGACTGTATGCAGAAGTTTTTTGTCCCCTGAAAAAATTATGTGGACTTCGCCATATTTTTGTATGCTAGCCAGGTACAGCAGGCAGGTACGGCTGCCCCCAACCCCCAGTTGCCTATTTGTACCCGGCTGGGAACCAAAAATAAAGGGAAACCCTTTTTTTATTATTTCATGAATTTCATGAAATAATTAGAAAACAAATGACGTAGGCTTCGCCCCATTTTTGTGTCCAGCCAGGTACAACTAGGCAGCTGGGGATTGGAATCTGCAGCACAGGTTGGCCTGAGCTTTCTGGGCCCCACTGCTGCGAATTGCAGTCTGCAGCCGCCTCAGAAAATGGCACTTTCATAGAAGCACCATCTTCTGGCACTGTATCCAACTCTTCCAGCACCTGCCTGCTATACCTGGCTAGCATACAAAAATATGGCGAAGCTCACGTCCTTTTTTTGTAGTTTTTTGGCAAAAAAAATAAAAAATGCTTCCCTGGATTTTCCATTGCCAGTGAAGGTAACACCAAGCAGTGGGGGTTAGCAGCCAGTAGCTGCTTGGATTACCCTTAGCTAGCAATACAAAAAATGCAGCGGGAGCCCATATATATTTTTTTTAATTATTTATTTAAATAACTAAAAACAAAATGGGCTTCCCTGTATTTTGGTTGCTGGACATCCCAGTGCTGTAAAAATAAATCTTTAAAAAAATGACGTAGCGCTCCGCGGTATTTTTGATTCTCAGCGCAGATAAAGCAGACAGCTATGGGTTGCCACCCCCATCTGCCTGCCGTTACCTTGGTTGGCAATCAAAATACAGGGAAGCCCATTAATTTTTTCTATTTAAAAAATAGTTAAAAAAAAATGATGTTGGGTCCCCCCATTTTTGATAGCCAGCTAGGGTAAAGCAGATGGCTGTAGCCTGAAAACCACAGCTGGCAGCTTTACCGTGGTTGGGTATCCAATGTGGAGGTCCCCCAGGCTTTTTTTTTTATAATTATTTTATAAATAATAATTACACAAAAAAAAGTAGGGTCCCCCCCAAATTGGATCACCAGCCAAGGTAAAGCGGACAGCTGTGGTCTGGTATTCTCAGGGTGGGAAGGTCCATAGTTATTGGGCCTTCACAGCCTAAAAATAGCAGGCCGCAGGCACCCCAGACGTGGCGCATCCACTAGATGCGCCAATCCTGGCGCTTCACCCCAGCTCATCCCGTGCCCTGGTGCAGTGGCAAACGGGGTAATAAATCGGGTTGATACTAGCTGTAAGGTCACCTGACATCAAGCCCAGCAGTTTGTGATGTCATGGCGTCTATTAGATACCCAACATCATAAACTGTCAGTACTAACAAAAAAAAAAAAAAAAAAAAAAAAAAAAACGACAAAAGAAATTTATTTGAAAAAACAGTCCCCAAAACATTCCCTCTTTCACCAATTTATTGTAAGAAAAAAAATAAAGGGGTCCCACGACGACTCTGGACCGTCTAGAATATGGGGGGGGGGGAGACACTCAGGGAACGTATCCCCCATTTTCTAGGAGTGCTGTCACGCTCCCCGGCTCCCCTGCCACGCTCCCCAGCTCCTTTGCCAGGCGTCCCCCGCTCCACGGCCTCCATGCTCCCTCACCTGCGTCCTCCAGGCAACCCGGTCCCCGGTCCCGGCGCCCATCTGCGATGCTGAGCGCTCCTGCCTTCTGTGCACCGCTCCCTGCTCTGGCTTCTGGCACCCAGGCCTCGCGCATGCGCATTAGGGTGCGCGCGCGGTCATTGACCCTCTCTTAAAGGGCCAGCGTCCTCCAACAGGATATTGAAGATTCAGGTGCAGGGTATATAGGGGGTTCCTTTCCAAGTGGGCGGGGCCTGTTCTTCGTGTTTGCTAAGCTAGGAGTCAGGTCTCCCTGTGCCATTATCTCGTACTTACCTATCTCTCTTGTAGAGCCGCTCCTGTCTCTCCAACCGGTCCTGACAGTTCCAGAACCCCGAACAGACTGTCCGCCATCTTCTCAGTTCCTACCGTCTCCGATCCCTGGATCCGTGTGGTGACCGACCTCCCCGTTCCGCTGGTTTCGGACCCTGCCTGACATCATCTCGGCCTCCGAACCTGCGCTCCGTCACCCGGACTACCTTCAGAGACTCCGTGGTCCCAGGGACTTCTACACCCACTCCTCTGAACGGACTGTCCTGCTACCCGTAGTGCTTTGGCTACCGGGCACTTTGCCCTCGGTGGGGTGCTCAGTCCAGTGGATCCACCTCCTGGGCCTACCAGTCATCCTGGTCCTAACAAGTGCAGACCCTTCATGTGAGGAGTGTGGGTGCAATGAATCTGCACTCACTCTCCCCGGGTCCACAGCAGCAGAGTCCATGTCGTAATGGTTGCTACCAAAGCTGCAATGCCCTGCTCATGAGGTAAGGGCATGCCTAATCAGGAGAACTATTCTACATTTCCAAATATTGGTATTTGCTGATATTATTGCTATTCCACCTACTATATATTGGGGCTAGGATCTTGGAGATGGAATACCCCTTTAAGTCCAGTTATCCAGCTGAATGAATACTTAACAACAGAATTCGCTATTTAGATGTGTTTTCTTGTGGTGTATAACGGACTTTCATGTTTGGTAGTCGTTCAGCAGGGAAACTATAAAAGCAAATCCCTCCATTTGGAAATGTAGTATAGCTCTCCTGATCAATTATGTTCCTTACCTCATGAGCAGGGCATTGCTGTAATAATAATAATTTATTCATTTATATAGCATTATTAATTCCATAGCGCTGTATGTCTTTGGAGTGTGGGAGGAAACCGGAGTACCCGGAGGAAACCCACGCAAACACGGGGAGAACATACAAACTCCTTGCAGATGGTGTCCTTGGTGAGAATTGAAGCCAGGACCTCAGCGCTGCAAGACTGCAGTGCTAACCACTGAGCCACCGTGCCGCCCATTTAGCTTACAGATGCATAACCACCACTCACTGTGTCTGAACACAGGAAGCTGAGCTGACAGCCGCTCTGTGCATGCGGCAGCATCTATTGTGAAGGAGAGGGCCGTGGGGGGGGATCAACGCTGCACAGGTACCGTGGGACACTGGGAACACTGGTGGGGTTATAGGGGGTGACCTGGCAGGGCCTGGGGAGGAGTTTTCTGTCGCATGTGTCATGGCACATGCGACAGAAATCAGAGGAGTAGGGTGAATGCGGCCGGCGCGCTGCTGTGCGCGCGGCCATCTTGGATTTCTGGGAGGGCATCAGGGGGGGCACTTTGGCGACACCGGGGGACCGGAGGGGACCGGAGGGGACCGGGGAGGAGATTTATCATGTTTGTTCATGCCAGATGGGAGATAAATATTTTTTTACCGGCGCTGTCATTTACTGTAACGTGATCATCGGTGTACAGTGTATACCTGTGATCAAGTGAGCGGGGACCGGAAAAACCGTCCTGAATCATGATCTCCAGGGTCTCAGCTAGCCCTGAAACCCCGGAGGTTTTCTGATGCTGGGGGGCGCTATTCACTTATTTCTGCCTGCTGTTTATAAACGGCAGATCAGAATAAGGCTACATTAACACGACCGATCCATTTTTGCGGTCTGCAAAAACCAGTCCGTTTTTTTTCACGGGTGCATCCGTGTGGCATCCGTTTCCGTTCCGTAGACGGTCCGTATGTCATCTGTTTATCTTCCGTGTGCCTTCCGTTTTTTTTGTGTACTGCAAAAAAACTGAAGGAGGGTAAATGCATAAATTTACCCAGGATCCATAACTTCATCCTACATGAGGCGGTCACATGTTCACTCCAGTGCCATTTTCTACTGCTTTTCACAGCGTAGAGTGCTCTGGTGATTCTTGTGCTTGTGCACTTCATATCAGTCTTTTCTGTCATTATAATGGCAGAAAGACACAATGTCCCACTCTCCTGCATTTTGTAATTTTGCAGCCTTTGGTGCCTTTCATGTGGCACTAAGGGGTGCTTAGCTTTGTATTTAGCCAAAAAAATGGAAAAAAAAAAAAAATGACGTAGGGTTCCCCCTAGTTTTGTAGCCAGCTAGGGTAAAGCAGACGGCTGCAGCCTGCAGACCACAGCTGGCAACCTCACCTTGGCTGGTAATCCAAAACTGAGGGCACCCCACGCTGTTATTTTAAATTAAACAAAAAATTAAAAAAAAAAAAACCAACACGTAGGGGTCCCCCCAAAATTGGATCACCAGCCAAGGTAAAGCAGACAGCTGGGGCCTGATATTCTCAGACTAGGGAGGTCCATGGTTATTGGACTGCCCAGCCTAAAAATAGCAGGCCGCAGCCGCCCCAGAAGTGGCGCATCCATTAGATGCGCCAATCCTGGTGCTTCGCCCCAGCTCATCCCGCGCCCTGGTGCGGTGGCAAACGGGGTAATATATGAGGTTAATACCAGATGTGTAATGTCACCTGGCATCAAGCCCTGGGGTTGGTGAGGTCAGGCGTCTATCAGATACCCGACATCACCAACCCAGTCAGTAATAAAAAAAAATAGACGACAAACACATTTTTATTTGAAAAAACACTCCCCAAAACATTCCCTCTTTAACCAATTAGAAAGAAAAACAAATCCAGGTCTGGTGTAATCCAAGGGGTTGCCATGACGATCCACACTGTCCCAGTCAATGAAGAGCAGAATGTTCCCCATTGGCTGGGAGAGCAATGCAGTGACCTGAGCTAACATCAATGGGTCAGCCCAGGTCACTGCAGGGCATGACAAGTGCTGCTGTCAGCGAGGTACATTACCTGCGCTGATCTCCAGCACACTGACAGCACCTGTCACTGAGTTCAATGACCGCCGCCTTCACAGCCAAGTATCGCGAGAGGCCCGTGACGTCACCGCTAGTCAGTCTCGGGTCGGAAGCGAGAGAAGGTGATGTGACAAGCGGCGGCCATGGAGGACAGTGACAGCGCTGAGGTCGGGATGGCGGGACTTCATCACCGCAGGTAAGCCGAGCGGGACCATGTGTGCAGAGTGTGTGTGCAGAGTGTGCGTGTGTGTGTGTGTGTGTGTGTGTGTGTGTGTACACATGCCGCGGGCAGGAGGGGGCGGAGCGAGCTGAGCGGGGAAGTGTGGGCTTCCTGCACGTAACTAGGATAAACATCGGGTTACTAACCAAAGCGCTTTGGTTGGATACCCGATGTTTATCTTGGTTACCAGCTTCTGGCAGGCTGCCAACGATGGCTCCTGCACACTATAGCTGTAAAAAAACCCTGCTTTTTGCTGCTAGAACCGTTCTCGAACGTATCTAGAACTATCGAATTTTAGCAAAAAAGCTCGAGTTCTAGTTCGATCTAGAACAGCCCCAAAATCACTCGAACCGCGCTCAACTCTTAAAATGACAAATACAATAAACTGAATAGAACTAACTAGAAACTAAATCTCTAAACTCAATGGAAAACAACAACCTCCTGTGGTGCGACAGTAATGGCCTTAACTGCAGAACAAAAGACAGTGATTATAGGATGTTAGCTAAAATCCTTCAGGTCATTCGACCCCTCTCTGGGTTTCAAAAAGGTAGAAATGTTAAATGACCCCTCTCTGGGACTTCTAGTGTTAATATAGAATGATAAAACAAAACAATCACTGATCTCGGGGAGACCAGCCAGAGAAAACACTGCCAGCAGCCAGCGAGGGCGCTCAAAACCGTGAAATCCTAGGTACATTGCCCCATGGGAAATATGCAAATCAAAAAGGTCCGTGGAGCCTCTGTTAGGAGTCTCAACACACAAACCAGCCAGATATACACAGACCTTTTTGATTTGCATATTTCCCATGGGGCAATGTACCTAGGATTTCACTGTCTTGAGTGCCCTCACTGGCTGCTGGCAGTGTTTTCTCTGGCTGGTCTCCCCGAGATCAGTGATTGTTTTGTATTGTTGGTCTACTAGGCATCGCTCCCACCCAGCCAGAATCCTACTCCACACTGATGAGGGGCAATACCCCGAAACAGCTGTCTGTGGATGGATACCTGGCCTTGGTATTTCCCTTGTCATATCTTTAAACTTGTCAAAAAGTTGGATATTGACTAAAAGGGCCACTTAATATGGTGGTTATGGTGGTCTCCTAAAAAGAGTCACCCCTTGGCTGGGCCCTTCCCGGAGGGATATCTGGCTGGTTTCTGTGTTGAGACTCCTAACAGAGGCTCCATGGACCTTTTTGATTTGAATATAGAATGATGAAACCCATACATATATATCTCAGAATAAGCTCTTTTTGCCGTTTACCCAATAGGAGTCGTGTTACGTATTCTTGGCTCCTATCCAACTGACTTCGATAAATGTATTTGAGCTTCCGTAATTAAACCAGTCATCTTTTCTACTCGGACCAGTGATCGCCCTGGTCTGTGTAGTTTAATATAGCATGCATGCCTGATAACTGACTCATGACTTGGAATGCAGACGGGTTTCAGACGTGGATGCATAACTTGAATTGCATCACCCGAAATGATGCCCCCTTAACACCATCACCATGCCATTATCTTTGGATCATTCCAAGACAAAATTTATCATAAGTCTTCACCAGCTATGACAGATCCTCAAATAGATCCATATCCATATACTGTAATGTCACCCAGCCACAACAGAGAAAATACAGTCCAGTAGCAGACAACCCAACCATTCGGATATAAAGCTCTAAAAGTTTCACTATCCCATCACCAACCAAGATCCAAAAACTGGAGCATACCACCCTTCTTGTTCAATATATGACAGTAAAAAGTTTTAATGCCTAAAACACAGTTGAAAAATACATTTAAAAAAGGTTGTTTGGTATTTTTCAATTGATGACCTAGCCTTAGAATAGTTCAGATATCAGATTAGTGAGGACATGACATCCAACACCACTGCCGATCAGCTGCTCTCGATGCCAGCGGCTGCTGCTTGATGTTCTCAGTTGAATAGCGTAACAGAACAGCTCCACCAGTTACATAGTGTTCAAAGCATGATACTACATATTTACCCTTATTCGAAAAAGGACAGATGTGCAATAAACTTGCTATAGCCACTATACAGTTGCCAGAGATGTGCTGTTCCATTCTGCTACTGAACACACCCAGATGCCATACCATTGTCATGAACCCGTCTGAAATCAGAAAGGTGGCTATTCATGAGAGCCACTCCTCCATTGTCTATAGGTCTGCCACATCGAATGCGGCAAATGCCACCATTTCTGCATCTCTTGGCAGAAAAGTGTATCAGCAAAAACGAGTATTTTTGCCATTTCTTGGGTGTAGATTTTTTCTGCTCATTACTATGACTGAATCTGCAACAAAAATGCTGAAAAAAAATTCGCTTGCTTCAGATTTAATTTTGCACCAAATCTGCAAGAAGAAATTACTCAACTTGTGCATGAGACTTCAGGATCCTTACTCGCTTTGCTGGAATTGGGAAACCCTTCAGGTTTTTGTGACTAGAAATGAGCGAACCTAAGGTATGGTGATCAGACTTTGTTTTTTTGTTAGAGTTTGAGGTCGGAGTTTAGGTCCTTTATGAATGAATTTCACTTGCATGAGCATCTCTGTGCTCCGGTACACTCGGTGCTCAGCCCAGCACGAGCCGCTTGCAGTGTTTAACGGCTCATACTGGGGATAACAGCAGCGTGATTGGATGTAGGGTGCACCAGAAAAAAAAATAAATAAGTATGGAAAAACCCCACCCACGGAAGTGAACTTTTTATTGCTGGCAGCATGTAGGGAGAGACCCGAAGTGCCCAGTTCGTGAATTCCATTGGGGTTCAGGTCAAGTTTGGGTCCCAAACTGAACTTTAAATTAAGGTCAGTTGACCCCACCGAACTTCAACAGGTAGTGTTAAGCGAGTAGTTAACTATTCGTATGTGCTATGCTGTTAGCGAGTACTGTCCGCTACTCACATATTCGTTACAAGTAGCGGGCGCAATGTAAGTCAATGAGAAATACTCGATAAGTAGCAAGTAACCCGAAAGCCGTACTTTTTGTGAGACTAGTGAATAGTACGGCTTTCTGGTTACTCGCTACTTAGCGAGTATTTCCCATTGACTTCCATTGCGCCCGCAACTCGTAACGAATATGTGAGTAGTGGACAGTACTTGTTAACAGCATAGCGAGTACGAATAGTCAACTACTCACTCAACACTATCGACGGGTTCTCTCATCCCCATTTGTGACAAATCAGCTGTGAAAAAAAAAGTGTCAAAAACATAACGTGTGTACACAGCTTAAGAGTGCATTTGTGAGCAGTGTTTTCACGACTGGGAGGGTGCCGGGAAAAGGTTGAATCCATTAGTGCATTTTAATGCAGATTGGGATAAAGATCTCAAGTTAACATCAATGTAAGACTTTCTGCCATGTCTAAAGAACAAAAAAAACAAAAAACAAAAACAAAAGCAAAAATAAAAACCCCAGTAATTCAACCAAGAAAAGCTAAGGTTGTATAATTGCATTACACTGATGACAAGAACCACCAATTTAAGTATGGAGGGGAAATTTGTCAGGTTTATTTTGGGTGCAAATGATGTTGCAAATTGTAATTTTTCATATTCTCATCCTAACATGCCAATTCTTCCCAAAAAAAAATTCTGAACCATGTGTGCTCGCTACAAAGTGACCAGATCCACAGCTTTTGTTACTTTTCTTCCACCAGTCAGGAGAAATCAATGCATAAATGCAGCTCAACCATTTCTCACCATTATTATTCATTGATAATGCCAGCATTTTTAGTTTTTTTTATGTTCGTAGAATCTAATATTTGCCATTGGGGTCTACAGACAATTATACAATTGATAGCTCTTGCCCGTCCATAAACAAAAATGACGTCAGGAATGGAAAGACATGGAAAATAATCGGTTCCCCAAGCGGTGAATTGAAGCCAGGGAGGGCTTGCCTAGGGCTACTAAACATAGCTTTAAAGGCTTATATTCACCTCAATGACGATGAAAGGCAAATTATAATATTCTGCATTTACAGATAAATACACATCTATTATAATGCACAAAAATCGAGTTTTGACACTTGAGTTCACATGAAAGGCGTTCTGACCAGCATAAATATTCAGTTTTCTGGGAAAGACAAAAACATTCCTGCTTTTGTTGGCAGAGTTGAATCTTGTGATTATTATTTTTTCCCCTTTTTTCATAGACGAAGTGATGATGTTTAAATAGCTGTAAATAGACACAGCTTTGCACCATTTACAGCTGTCAGGGAAAATCTACAGTCGTAGATCTAGGCTGTATTCCCATGCATAATAATGACACTTTGCTGGAAGAAGCATGAAAATAGATGTGAAAAAAAAAATTACTTTTATGGTATGGAACTAATGTTCATGCAGAAGCTAACAGTGCTTAAAAATTGGATAACAAAATAAAATATAGCCAATAAAAGGATATATTAGTGCCTGATTCATCATTGCATTTTTGCCTAGTTTAATTTGCACTATATACAGTATTTTTGGGGGGAAATTTGCCCTTTTTTTTTTTTTTTTTTTTTTACATGTGCTCACCATGTTTTTCTTCATGTTTTTGGCTGATTTAACAATGGTGACTTTAAGCAAACTTTTTTGTGCAAACGCAAACATACTCCAATCCCAACTTGGAATCATTTTATGTATCTGAAATGGTCATACAAAAATGTTGTAACAGGTGACTTCTTCAGCTAAACAATTGCAAAAAAAAAAAAAAAACGTTAAAGAATAGTAATAAAGAACATTTTATTTGGTGTAACATTCCTGAATAATTTGAAGAAAAAAAAATGGATGAATTACGAAAGATAGAAGGAGAGCGCGCATGCAAGAGAGAGCATGCAAGACGAGAGAGGCGAGCACGCGAGAGAGGCAAGCGCACGAGAGAGGCAAGCGCGCAAGGGAACGGCGAGCGCAAGGGAACGAGAGAGAGGCGAGTACACGAGAGAGGCGAGAGAGGCGAGCGCAAGAAAACGAGAGAGGCGAGAGAGGGGCGAGCGCGAGAGAGGGGCGAGCGCGAGAGAGGGGCGAGCGCGAGAGAGGGGCGAGCGCGAGAGAGGGGCGAGCGCGAGAGAGGGGCGAGCGCGAGAGAGGGGCGAGCGCGAGAGAGGAGAGCACACGAGCGCACGAGAAAGAGCGCACGAGAAAGAGCGCACGAGAAAGAGCGCACGAGAAAGACAAAAATTTTGTGACAGGTGACTTCTTTAGCTAAACAATTGCAAAAAAAAAACCAAAACGTTAAAGAATAGTAATAAAGAACATTTTATTTGGTGTAACATTCCTGAATAATTTGAAGAAAAAAAAAATAAAAATGGATGAATTACGAAAGATAGAAGGAGAGCGCGCATGCAAGAGACAGCATGCAAGACGAAAGAGGCGAGCGCGCGAGAGAGGCGAGCGCGCGAGAGAGGCGAGCGCGCAAGGGAACGGCGAGTGCAAGGGAACGAGAGAGAGGCGAGCCCACGAGAGAGGCGAGAGAGAGTCGAGCGCAAGAAAATGTGAGGCGAGCGCGAGACAGAGGCGAGCGCGAGACAGAGGCAGCGCGCGAGAGAGAGCGCGAGAGAGAGAGCGCGAGAGAGAGAGCGCGAGAGAGAGAGCGCGAGAGAGAGAGCGCGCGAGAGAGAGAGCGCGAGAGAGAGAGCGCGAGAGAGAGAGCACGCGAGAGAAAGAGCACGCGAGAGAAAGAGCACGCGAGAGAAAGAGCACGCGAGAGAAAGAGCACGCGAGAGAAAGAGCACGCGAGAGAAAGAGCACGCGAGAAAGATTTTACCTAGCTCATGTTTTTTGCATTAGTTTCTGAGGATTGTAATGTAATTGTAGTCTGCAGGTATGTGTATCCAGTAACCATCGCGACCGACACAGCAGGTTCCGTTGTTAGCGCTTCAGCAGCAGACGTCATACCCATGAGCCGCTTGCCTCTGATTGGTCAGCGCACTGCCTTTGAGAAGCACTGACAGCGGAATCTCCTGAATCGGTCGCGATGGTTACCTGATACACATACCTACAGACTACAAGAACCAGGTTAGAGGCCGCTGACGTAACGGAGGGTAAGTGAGCATAATGTGCGTGTGTGTTTGTGCGGACTGCAAGAGCGGGTCAGAGCTCGGTGAAAGTGCGGAACCGAAAGTGTGTGCGGTGAGTATTTGCTCGTACACAAAGCATGCTCGTAAACGGAGTTACAAATTTATAGCAAGCTTTAAGCTTTTCTCTTATAGTGAAATACTCGCACACCAAGTTACTCAAACCGAGACTCCACTGTTTATATATAAAATATATATTTTTTCTTTTTTCCTACAGCTTTCTTTCCACTGTAGATTTTCAATACTATGAAAGTAGATAGTTAAAAGATGGATTACAATCATAATCTGAATTAAAAATAAAATAAAAAAAAAGAAATAAAAAAAGAGCATGATAGTGTATTCATAATGGCATTTTTAATACGAAAACAGGCTCTTAATAGCAATGTTAATTAATACAAGAACAGGATACGGAATAAAATGCTTAAGGATGAGTTTTCTGTTAGAGCAGAGCAGATGGTAACCTTTAATAATTGATTATGGGATAGATAACTGGATGATAATTATTCAGTATTTCTGCAAAATTGTCATTTCCATTTGTGTGATAGATAGATTTCCTGTCCAGACGAGGAAATTAAAAATTATATTTATCTGTTTAAGTACTATCATCAATATCAACTAGGATACACTACAGAGTATTAGTTGTAATAAGCTATTGACAATGTTCAAGCAATTCTTGGCCATGGCTGACAAACGCAGACCAATTTATATACTGCAAAAATTAAATGTATAAATTGAGTTTGATTTCACGAAATGGACTTACTAAATAAAATACATAACTACTGTGAGATTATAGTGAAGTTCTTCAGGCTGATTGAAATGGTTATTTCAGAGTCAAACAGCATTGCCTGGATAGTTGTGGCCCTCAAAGTTTGTTTTCGGGACTAAATTAATACAGAAGCTTCATTATAAACCATGACTAAGCAAAGCGAATTCTTTTATATAATATTAATTGTATCAGAAGGTTCACACTGTATCACTGCGCAGTGCAGCTAGTTTATGGTCCAAAAATATTCTAAATACAGTGGAACCTTGGATTAAGAGCATTTTACAAGACACTAACATTTTTTTGAAAAAAATTGTAACTTGGTAAACGAGCCCTCCCCACACTGGTAAATCGTATTTTGCAATACGAGCCCTCCCCACCCCTCTACAGTACTATACCTCCCTCCCGGCACATATACAGTACTGTAGTAGTAACACTCACCAATTATAGCGCATGCGCGTAAGCCATCAATCGCGGCCTTTTCCTTATTTCCAAGTTCCAGCCTTTGCATGTTCACTGCGCTCCATATTTGATACGCCGCTACTAAGTCAACTTAAGGTAACTGATTCACTTCCTGTACATCTGTGATGTGTGTGTAGCATCCACGGGGAAAGGGGTTAACAATTTACTCGTCACCGGGCCGGTAATTTCGGGTCTGGGGATGTGACAGGTTGCCCTGCCCAGCTTTGTGGCCCGAGGCGTACAATAAAAAGGGCGATAGGATGATGGGGATAGTTTATCTCGTGACGCCACCTGTGGTACCTGGCCAGGGATTAGCCGCCGCTGCTGTCACTGTCCTCCGAGGTGGATGGTTGTAGCAGCTAAGATGTTTCTGCTCCCCACAGGTGGAGCAGGCCCCGGGGAGGATGATGAAGGGAGTAGTGGCCATTGGCGCTGAAGCATGGAGTGACGGCACCAGCAAGGAAAGACAGACGCAGTCTCTGTGGTTTCAAGGTTTCTTTACTCCCAATCCCGGTTGCCACTCCCAGAGTACCGGTCTCCGCCGTGCTGGGCCCCAGTCGATCCCGAGCAATTCGAGGTCACCGCCACTGTGAGTCCTTTCTGGTCGGGGTCCCTCCATTCCTGGTGTATGTGGAATATGGAACAGGCTGCAGGTGTTTCCTGTACTCTCCGCAGACCCTGGAATCCCCAGTGGCTGTGAGGAACCCGGGCTGAGCTACCTGCTCCTAGCCGCGGGTCCTTTGGTGCTCTCAGAAATGTGAAAGTAAAGAGAGAATATGTCTGGACCGAAGTCCCGACGGTGCTCCTCACCCCAAGCTGTGCCTGGGGCTAACTAACTATTTGTAGAGATGCTCCTTCCCTTTTCCCCAAATAGTGCCCGCCCCCCAGGTGGTTGTCCTGGTGACCAGGAAAGTCCCATGGTTTGTGATGGCCACCCCCCTATCTACCCCAGGCCATACCCCTGGTGGGGAAGCACCTAATGGTGTGTGGTTTGTGAATGTGAGAAACACCAGCAATTAACCTCTTCTTACCCGGGATAAGTACTGTTCCTTAAGTGAGGTGCAGTACCCTGTGGTGACAGAAGCCTCACAGGCACCACATGTGGGTCAGGCATAGGGTGTATATACAGGTCTCTGGCTGTACTATATACTGTACACTATTTTTTATTACTGTAATAATTCTCTATAAATACAAATATTTTTGGGTTGTGAAGTTAATCGTCTGCGTTTGAATTATTTCTTATGGGAAAATTTACTTTGATACACGAGTGATTTGGATTGCAAGCACATTCCTGAAATGAATTATGCTAGTAATCCAAGGTTCCATTGTATGTATAACTCCAAAATAAAACAAAGGAAGATTCAGGAGATTAGCCTATACCCTGGTATTTTTATATGAGCAGTGGTATCAGGTCAATGATACTAAAATGGAAAGTACTGGAATTTCTAACATACTAGAAAATATATTAAGATACAGTAACCAACAAAAGTTACAACTTTTTTTAAACTATAGATGGATTCATTTTACGAAAGACGGTTAAAGATAAGAATTCTAGAAAAGAAGACAAACCCATTTAAGTGTTCCTTCATATTTGTCCAGCAATAGATAAGTTGAGGGGTTTAAGAGCATCTGGGCACATCTGTGCAGACTGAAGCCATGACACGTTTCTTAACCACTCACCCACGCACCTGTCAGAAACAGCTTTGCAGACTAGTTGCCCTTAAAGAGTTATTACCAATCTCCAAGATCATCTCCCTATAATATTAGCGAATACCTACAATTAGAAATGTAGTATAGTTCTTAATATATAGCTATGTATTTTTTCTCATATGCAGGGCATTACAACTTAGGTATCCATGCGCCTCTTTGAAGCCAGGACGCATACACTCTGCATCAGAGGCGCAATAAGGTCAGTGACGAAAGCCACACGCATACATGGTGTTTGTGTAGGTTTCCTCCAATCCTTCAAAGATGCATCGATAGGGAATTTACCTTATGAGCCCCAATGGCATCAGAAATGGTGTCTGGAAAGGGCTGCAGAATATGATGGCACTAAAATTCAATGGTGAGGCCTATTATGACTTTCTACAAGTTAGAAATTGTATGGAACTGTAATATGACCCTAGTAAGCCCCCAAAGATTATATTGATATCATAGGTCCGAAGACCTGGGTCAAGCAATTTCAACATCTCTTAAGCAAATGCACATAATGGTATTATATACAGTGCCTACAAGTAGTATTCAACCCCCTGCAGATTTAGCAGGTTTGATAAGATGCAAATAAGTTAGAGCCTGCAAACTTCAAACAAGAGCAGGATTTATTAACAGATGCATAAATCTTACAAACCAACAAGTTATGTTACTCAGTTTTAATAAATTTTCAACATAAAAGTGTGGGTCAATTATTATTCAACCCCTAGGTTTAATATTTTGTGGAATAACCCTTGTTTGCAATTACAGCTAATAATCGTCTTTTATAAGACCTGATCAGGCCGGCACAGCTCTCTGGAGTTATCTTGGCCCACTCCTCCATGCAGATCTTCTCCAAGTTATCTAGGTTCTTTGGGTGTCTCATGTGGACTTTAATCTTGAGCTCCTTCCACAAGTTTTCAATTGGGTTAAGGTCAGGAGACTGACTAGGCCACTGCAACACCTTGATTTTTTCCCTCTTGAACCAGGCCTTGGTTTTCTTGGCTGTGTGCTTTGGGTCGTTGTCTTGTTGGAAGATGAAATGATGACCCATCTTAAGATCCTTGATGGAGGAGCAGAGGTTCTTGGCCAAAATCTCCAGGTAGGCCGTGCTATCCATCTTCCCATGGATGCGGACCAGATGGCCAGGCCCCTTGGCTGAGAAACAGCCCCACAGCATGATGCTGCCACCACCATGCTTGACTGTAGGGATGGTATTCTTGGGGTCGTATGCAGTGCCATCCAGTCTCCAAACGTCACGTGTGTGGTTGGCACCAAAGATCTCGATCTTGGTCTCATCAGACCAGAGAACCTTGAACCAGTCTGTCTCAGAGTCCTCCAAGTGATCATGAGCAAACTGTAGACGAGCCTTGACATGACACTTTGAAAGTAAAGGTACCTTACGGGCTCGTCTGGAACGGAGACCATTGCGGTGGAGTACGTTACTTATGGTATTGACTGAAACCAATGTCCCCACTGCCATGAGATCTTCCCGGAGCTCCTTCCTTGTTGTCCTTGGGTTAGCCCTGACTCTTCAGACAAGCCTGGCCTCGGCACGGGTGGAAACTTTCAAAGGCTGTCCAGGCCGTGGAAGGCTAACAGTAGTTCCATAAGCCTTCCACTTCCGGATGATGCTCCCAACAGTGGAGACAGGTAGGCCCAACTCCTTGGAAAGGGTTTTGTACCCCTTGCCAGCCTTGTGACCCTCCACGATCTTGTCTCTGATGGCCTTGGAATGCTCCTTTGTCTTTCCCATGTTGACCAAGTATGAGTGCTGTTCACAAGTTTGGGGAGGGTCTTAGTCAGAAAAGGCTGGAAAAAGAGATAATTAATCCAAACATGTGAAGCTCATTGTTTTTTGTGCCTGAAATACTTCTTAATACTTTAGGGGAACCAAACAGAATTCTGGTGGTTTGAGGGGTTGAATAATAAATGACCCTCTGAATAAACTTTTCACAATTTAAAAAAAAAAAAAAAAAAAAGAAATAACATTCTTTTTTGCTGCAGTGCATTTCACACTTCCAGGCTGATCTACAGTCCAAATGTCACAATGCCAAGTTAATTCCGAATGTGTAAACCTGCTAAATCTGCAGGGGGTTGAATACTACTTGTAGGCACTGTACATACCTGTATTTTTCAAAACCTCATACAGGATTGGGTATTGATCAGATCTGCAATTTGTAACCTTTACTTATTGCCTGTTCACCAACAAGCACAAATATAATTGAGAGAATACGGTCATTTTACCTACATGGAAAAACATCCATGTGTATGTCAAGCTCAGAACTGACCTATTGACTGGTCTTGCAGGCTTAATGAAAGTGGTAACTACCATAATCAATCATATTTAGCCAGATGAGGACACTTTCAATACAACGGACCACATAATGGCGTTGAGTGCTGCATTAGGTGATAAGATGTTAGTTAATGAAATCACGACATTTGTGTCATTAACACAAGGTAGATTTCAAGGGCATCGAGTGTGATCAGATGCAGTGAATATGGGTTTCAGATCAATGACAGTGTAAGATGGAGATTATTGTTATATATATATATATATATATATATATATATATATATATATATATATATATATATATATATATAAAAAATAAAAAATTGAGGAATAAATTGAAATGTACCTTCACGTTACAGGGGCTGTTACAATATACGAAAGTTAGTACAACATCAATGCTCAATCTGTTTCTGGTCCAAAAAGTCTTGTGATCATCTAATCTTCAATAAAAAGTGAAAATAGCAAAGCCATCGCTGGTCCTCCTAGTTCTGCACCAAGGATTATTGTTTACCCACAACAAGACTTCATATTGAAATTTACGGTGAAATTCATGGTGATATTGTGGCACCCCTGAGGGTCCAGTTGCCACAGAGGTATTGCACCTTAGCCAGAAATGACATTACCCCATTATCCCTGGTAAGAAGGAGCACATAGATCATTGCGAGCGCACACACACACACACACACACACACACACACACACACACACTTAGTATAGCTACACCACTTTAGGCCATGGTTAGGACGATATTGCTCCTTAGGGAGAGCACAGTCCCAGAGCCAGTCTAGAGGTGGGGTTAGTTAGTGGGTGGACTCTTAGAACAGAGTGCAGAACGAAGTAAGAAGCAGAGGGAAGAGATCCTGGGGACTGGAGCCGGAGGGGCTTATCCAAGGACAAGAAGGAAGAAAGGAAGAAGGGGTCCTAAAGCAATGGGAAGTGAGAAATCCACCCGTAGGCTCGAATCCACAGCCAAAGTATCGGTGTGGAGGGACTTGGCCTCAAAGAGGACCTGGCCCATGACTAGTGGAGAACAACCAGACTCAGCTAGCAATACCGGAGGTTGAGGTAACTTCATGTGTCGAAGCCACAACCACACGCAAATCCACTGAAAAGGTGACCACAGAGGACTAGGGGATTAAGCAGAAGAGCCTCCCAAAACAGGGTCCGCAGCCACTGGCTCAGGGCACTGTTTGTGAGGGCGCAGGGCAGAAAGATGACCAGGAAAGGAAAACAGAAAGGGACATCGGTCTTGTGCTGAATTACTCGGAGATTGGCTGGATCCCGTCACCGCAGGACTCAGCCCTCCAAGGGCAGCATTTGACCATCCGGACGTGATAATGTGGAACTGACAACTGTGAGCAAAAAACTTGTGACTGCATCCCACTGTGTCCTGGACTCATTGCCTGCACCCCCAGCCCCACTCTATCCAAACATCCCACTAGCTAACAGCTGCCTACGGCTGCCCCTGGGCCCAGCTCTACCAAACAGAACCGGCCCGGTTCCGAGTGTGCCCCAAACAGGCCCTGGTGGGGAGTGTCAATATCCTTCGCAATTATGCATTGCAAAGGGGAAAATCCATGGTGAACATCCACAGCATAAATTCACTTGCCACAAATTTAATAATTTCCACATGGACTCGCTATGAAATTTTACATAAAAGAAGTTGATCTCTCACTTACTTTTTCGGTACTATTATATATTGTAGACTTTTTTTGCCTGCAAAATCAGATGGAAATTCAATAGTGTTTCCCCCCCACCATGTGAGCCTACCCTAAGGATCAGTGGATACACAGTAAAACCTAGAAAGCTTTTTTTCATTATTTCATGAGATTCATGAAATAATAACTATAAAAAAAAAAAAAAAAAAAAAAAAGGGCTTCCCTATATTTTTTGGTTCCCAGCCAGGTACAAATAGGCAGCTGGGGGTTGGGGGCAGCTCGTAGCTGCCTGCTGTACCTGGCTAGCATACAAAAAAATGGCGAAGCCCACGTAATTTTTTTGGGGGGCAAAACACTCCTGCATACAGTCCTGGAGTATGCTGAGCCTTGTAGTTCTGCAGCTGCTGTCTGCTGTCTGTCTGTATGGAGGAGAGCAGACAGCAGCTGCAGAATGACAAGGCTCAGCATGCTCCATTCACTAGTTTATGCAGGAGAGCAAACAGCAGCTGCAGAACTACAAGGCTCAGCATACTCCATCCAGGACTGTATGCAGGAGTTTTTTGCCCCCCAAAAAAAATTACGTGGGCTCCGCCATATTTTTGTATGCTAGCCAGGTACAGCAGGCAGGTACGGCTGCCCCCAAACCCCAGCTGCCTATTTGTACCCGGCTGGGAACTAAAAAAATAGGGAAGCCCTTTTTTAAAAATGTCATGAATTTCATGAAATTAAAGAAAAAAAAAATATAGACATGAGCTTCGCCCCATTTTTGTATCCAGCCAGGTACAACTAGGCAGCTGTGGATTGGAATCCGCAGCACAGGTTGGCCCGAGCTTTCTGGGTGCCTCTGCTGCGAATTGCACTCCGCAGTCGCCCCAGTAAATGGCGCATTCATAGAAGCGCCATCATCTGGCGCTGTATCCAACTCTTCCAGCAGCCCTGAAGCCGGGTGGCTTGCTGGGTAATAATGAGTTAAAACTAGCTTTGTTTTACTAGCTAGTATTAAGCCAGAGATTTGTAATGTCAAGCAAGTTTGACCCGGCCATTAAGAATCTCCAATAAAGGGTTAAAAAAAAAAAAAAAAAAAAAAAAAAAGAAGAGAAGACAGAGAGAAAAAATACTTTCATAGAAATAAATACACAGACACACTTAGAGACCATGTTTATTACTCCCTCTCATCCCTCAACGATACTGCTCTTCTGTCTTCTTTCTCCTTCAACCCATGCAGCTCTGTTACATCAGACAGCACAGCATGGGAGGAAGACGCTGCAGCTCCCCATGCAGTCTAATTACTCAGTGAGTGAGCAGCAGCTGCGTGCTGTAAGCGGTGATGTCACCGTTGACAGGCGGGTTACCATAGCAACGATGCTCCGATCACGTTATTCCAAGTGCCGCTATTTACCGGCTGTGACAGCTAGTCCCTGCATGTGGGCTGACTCTGTAAAGAGCGCACACATGCAGGAACAGGGAGTCGACCATGTGCCAGAGCATTTCGCCGGTACACGGACATGCTGGAACGATCACCGTTTACCAGAGAGATGCACTGACAGGACCTAGCAATGATGTCTAGCCATGAGACCAGACTGTAGCCAATGAGATAATAGACACGTGACTGGTCACATGCTCTTTTGACGTCACGATAGGTCCTATCATCAGTGCTGGTTACCGGGAGGACGCAGCGATTATCGGAAGGAAAAGCAGCGGGAGACAGAGTGCAAGACGCGTTGCGGGGACCTGTGAGTGTTGTGGCAATGTTTATTAACTGTATGTGTACATGTATAATGTGTTTTTATGTGTTTGTCATCCATTGTTTTCAATGGGGTTCGAGAGTTTCGTCGAACGATTCTCGAACGGGGCCTCCGTTCGACGAACCGAACCGAACTCAAGCCTTCAGAGGCTCGCTCATCTCTATTTATGATGTTTCAGCAGTTTGGGAAATGGTTGAGTCCAATATTTGAGTGAACCATGAATTGAATCTTAATATGTTAAAATGTGCATGACACCGCCAATTTCATGAAAGTCAACTCAATCTTCATCCTCTGTAGATGGATCCACTCATCTCTAGTGAAAACCCAAACCTGTCACTATGATGGTGTGACTTCACGCATGCCACTAACTCACACGAAAGACCAGACATGGGCAGAAATCGGTAGTCCACAAGTTGAGCTAAATCAATAATATAAATATATTGCAATTTGTTTTCTTTCAGTTTTAGGTATGTTTTAACAGTTATAAACTCCAGGCAAACACCCTTAAAACTTTGCATAAAACTATAAAAAAAAACAAAACAAAACACAACAAAAAGACTCACTTTTAGAGTAGTGCTACTCGGCGATGCATGATTATAGTGTTACATTGCAACACTGGAAGCGGCCCACTCTCTCCCTTAGGCTAGATTCACATGATTGTATGGCATCCGATGCGACTGTATCGGATATAATGTGCTGATCACCCTCAGTTCCCACTGTGCTGCCAGTGTGAATCGAGTGTCATGCAACTGATCCGATCCTGCAATCTGATCATAGCTGTGGAGGAGAGGGAGGGATTAATCTCTCCATCTCGTCCATTATCAGCTGATACAATTATCGCACAGCACTTGGATGTCATCCGAGTGCAGTCTGGTGTTTCACTTACACCCATACACTTGTATGGGTGAGTGACACGTCTCTCGCTGACAATCGCAGCATGCTTTGACTTTGCGCTCATCCAGAATCTGGATGAAGAAAAAAAAAAAAAAAAAAAAAAAAAAGCTGACCTTTTGCTCTCCCTCATTGAATAACATTGGTCAGAGTGCAATGCGAGCCTTTCTCGCATTGCACTCGTCCGAGTCATATGCTCGTGTGAGCTTACCCTTTTAGAAAATGTGGTTATATATTGTATTGCTAGGTTTTAAATGTGGTTTTGCCTATTTTATCATTTGAATGCACTTGTTTGATAAAGATGGGGTTAATAGATTAGGACATCCCAGGATTGGAGGAGCTACATTGCACTTTGGAAGTTGCTTCCTGTTTATTGTCAGATAGGAAGTAGCATTGAGAAGTGAAAGACCTATGGACTAAACACATGCAGACCCACTTGCAACTATGTCATGTGTAAAGAAGAAAGATCACCAGATGTCAGATAGTATGTTCTAAAGTAGAACAAAAAGATATGAAGCAGCAGGACAAGGTCCTTAGCCCAGGCCAGGGAGGCCCAATTAAATGAATGTTACATCGCCCAGCGGGGAGCAATAAGATTGGGTCCTTGAAAGAATTATGCTGATTTAAGGATTACTCATCTCAAAAAGGGGTCAGTAACAATTATCTATACTAGAGAAGAAGATAGAGAGTTGCCATAATGCAATGCAAGTTCTCCTACGTAGACATTAAGATGTAGTGGCACAACAATGAGCGTGTGGACTTGGAAAGTATCAGTGAGAAGTCATACCGATGTACCACAGACAGCGGAGTCCTCCCAAGTGACCTAGAATTTGAGACTAGATGTGAGAGACCATGGCTTACACCTCAACCCGTGCAGTCCTCACAGGAGAAGCTGGAACTTCCCATAATGATTTGCAGGACTTTAATGAAGTAATGAAAAACCATATAAATCCGGAGGGAGACTGGCTCTAAACTGTATGGAAGAAATGTTCATGAACTGTTATGGCTGCCATCTGACTTTTACATTTCTTAACAACAACTTGAGAAGTATAAAGTTTATTTTTGGACTTTGTTCGTCCTTCTTTAATTCTACCATATTTGGTCCTATTCTGCTTAGTCCAACAGCAGCATGTGGTCTGCAGAGGTATTGCCCAGGTAATAACAGCATACACATAACTAGGACCCCCATTTTCATGTAGCATGGTTGGGCTTGAAAGGTGAATACCTTGCCAAGAATATCTTCCCTGGCCACATTACAACTACACCTAAGGCTGGTTTCAGACGTCCGTGTTTAATCAAGTACCAGTCACACGCATGGTTATGGTCACACGTGTGTCATACGTGTTTGCATACATGTGACACGTACCGGGTAAAACACGTGTCTCTGTAATGAAAAGATGTTCTATATTTACCTGTATCCAGCAATGCTGCCCTCTGCTCTGTTGTGTCCCACTTGTGACCCCCGCTCATTATTTTCATTGATTATTCACTGTCCGAGGATTTGGAAGCCGGAGCATCGCGGGGACAGCGCCGACATCACAGCCGAGGACAGCACCGCCGGGGACATCGCCGGTGACAAGTGAGTATACAGCAGTTTGTGCAGTGACATCCAGGGGGTCATCGGAGTTCCTAATGAACTCTCATGAACCCCTGGAAGTCACCATCATGACACTCGCTGTAGCGCAGTTGTCGCAGGGGTGTCATCAGGATGTCATCAGAGTTCATTGGGAAATCTGATGACCTCCTGGACGTCCACACACACTGCTGGCAGGATACTCACCTGTCACTAGCGATGTCCCCAGCGATGCTGTCCTCGGCGGTGCTGTCTCCTGTGCTGTCACCACGATGCCCCTGCTCCCAGCTGCTCACTGCGGTGACTAATCAATGAAAATAATGAGCGGGGGTCAGGAGCAGGAGGCAGCATCATTGGATACAGGAAAATATAGAAAATCTTTTTATTTAAAAACCCATGTTTTCTCCGGTACGTGTCACACGGATCCCATCAGTGTGCGGTCCGTGTGACACCCGTGCTGCCTGAGAAAAAGCGGGCACATCTCCGTGTGAAATAGCAGAGCCACACAGTCCGTGTGAAGATACAGCCATGTCAGAGTACACAATAGGGTAACATGGGTAGTGTGACATCCGTGTTAAAAACGGATGTCACACGTACCTAAAACACGGACATCTGAACCCAGCCTAATAGTCTCCAATAGTGCCACATTCTGACCTGTATAAAAAAAGCAACAATAAGAGGATAATGTCCTCCAAAAATCAAGTATTACTCACAGCAAGTTGGGCTGCAGTGTGTACATCGCCCTGGCCAAAAACTGATGCTCTAGCAGGATACAGCTAAACCCCCACTAAGTGAAGGCATCACAGGTGCAGGAGAAGCAGATCACACACACACCTTCATGGAATGGAGGGGAGGTGACTGCTAGATGATAAAACTGCACACAAGTGGCTTGCATAGAGCGCTGTTCACATGCAGATGACACAGTCACAAACCCGCAGCCTATTAGGTAACGCCCTTCTATTAGATCAGGCGGGCTGCCAAGCCGTACTCCACTGTATATCATGCACGGACAGACACTCTACAATGCAAGGCCCAACAGAAAGGGGCCTGGCTGTATCCTGTACAAACAAAAAAATATGAGGTTTTTGTTGGTATTTATGGCCATAAAACGTAAGCCTACACCCTCGTCAAGGGACCTCATGTCTGTAGGTCCCTACACTAAATATAAAAAAAGCAACAATAAGAGGATAATGTCCTCCAAAAATCAAGTATTACTCACAGCAAGTTGGGCTGCAGTGTGTACATCGCCCTGGCCAAAAACTGATGCTCTAGCAGGATACAGCTAAACCCCCACTAAGTGAAGGCATCACAGGTGCAGGAGAAGCAGATCACACACACACCTTCATGGAATGGAGGGGAGGTGACTGCTAGATGATAAAACTGCACACAAGTGGCTTGCATAGAGCGCTGTTCACATGCAGATGACACAGTCACAAACCCGCAGCCTATTAGGTAACGCCCTTCTATTAGATCAGGCGGGCTGCCAAGCCGTACTCCACTGTATATCATGCACGGACAGACACTCTACAATGCAAGGCCCAACAGAAAGGGGCCTGGCTGTATCCTGTACAAACAAAAAAATATGAGGTTTTTGTTGGTATTTATGGCCATAAAACGTAAGCCTACACCCTCGTCAAGGGACCTCATGTCTGTAGGTCCCTACACTAAATATAAAAAAAGCAACAATAAGAGGATAATGTCCTACGTTTTATGGCCATAAATACCAACAAAAACCTCATATTTTTTTGTTTGTACAGGATACAGCCAGGCCCCTTTCTGTTGGGCCTTGCATTGTAGAGTGTCTGTCCGTGCATGATATACAGTGGAGTACGGCTTGGCAGCCCGCCTGATCTAATAGAAGGGCGTTACCTAATAGGCTGCGGGTTTGTGACTGTGTCATCTGCATGTGAACAGAGCTCTATGCAAGCCACTTGTGTGCAGTTTTATCATCTAGCAGTCACCTCCCCTCCATTCCATGAAGGTGTGTGTGTGATCTGCTTCTCCTGCACCTGTGATGCCTTCACTTAGTGGGGGTTTAGCTGTATCCTGCTAGAGCATCAGTTTTTGGCCAGGGCGATGTACACACTGCAGCCCAACTTGCTGTGAGTAATACTTGATTTTTGGAGGACATTATCCTCTTATTGTTGCTTTTTTTATATTTAGTGTAGGGACCTACAGACATGAGGTCCCTTGACAAGGGTGTAGGCTTACGTTTTATGGCCATAAATACCAACAAAAACCTCATATTTTTTTGTTTGTACAGGATACAGCCAGGCCCCTTTCTGTTGGGCCTTGCATTGTAGAGTGTCTGTCCGTGCATGATATACAGTGGAGTACGGCTTGGCAGCCCGCCTGATCTAATAGAAGGGCGTTACCTAATAGGCTGCGGGTTTGTGACTGTGTCATCTGCATGTGAACAGCGCTCTATGCAAGCCACTTGTGTGCAGTTTTATCATCTAGCAGTCACCTCCCCTCCATTCCATGAAGGTGTGTGTGTGATCTGCTTCTCCTGCACCTGTGATGCCTTCACTTAGTGGGGGTTTAGCTGTATCCTGCTAGAGCATCAGTTTTTGGCCAGGGCGATGTACACACTGCAGCCCAACTTGCTGTGAGTAATACTTGATTTTTGGAGGACATTATCCTCTTATTGTTGCTTTTTTTATATTTAGTGTAGGGACCTACAGACATGAGGTCCCTTGACAAGGGTGTAGGCTTACGTTTTATGGCCATAAATACCAACAAAAACCTCATATTTTTTTGTTTGTACAGGATACAGCCAGGCCCCTTTCTGTTGGGCCTTGCATTGTAGAGTGTCTGTCCGTGCATGATATACAGTGGAGTACGGCTTGGCAGCCCGCCTGATCTAATAGAAGGGCGTTACCTAATAGGCTGCGGGTTTGTGACTGTGTCATCTGCATGTGAACAGCGCTCTATGCAAGCCACTTGTGTGCAGTTTTATCATCTAGCAGTCACCTCCCCTCCATTCCATGAAGGTGTGTGTGTGATCTGCTTCTCCTGCACCTGTGATGCCTTCACTTAGTGGGGGTTTAGCTGTATCCTGCTAGAGCATCAGTTTTTGGCCAGGGCGATGTACACACTGCAGCCCAACTTGCTGTGAGTAATACTTGATTTTTGGAGGACATTATCCTCTTATTGTTGCTTTTTTTATATTTAGTGTAGGGACCTACAGACATGAGGTCCCTTGACGAGGGTGTAGGCTTACGTTTTATGGCCATAAATACCAACAAAAACCTCATATTTTTTTGTTTGTACAGGATACAGCCAGGCCCCTTTCTGTTGGGCCTTGCATTGTAGAGTGTCTGTCCGTGCATGATATACAGTGGAGTACGGCTTGGCAGCCCGCCTGATCTAATAGAAGGGCGTTACCTAATAGGCTGCGGGTTTGTGACTGTGTCATCTGCATGTGAACAGCGCTCTATGCAAGCCACTTGTGTGCAGTTTTATCATCTAGCAGTCACCTCCCCTCCATTCCATGAAGGTGTGTGTGTGATCTGCTTCTCCTGCACCTGTGATGCCTTCACTTAGTGGGGGTTTAGCTGTATCCTGCTAGAGCATCAGTTTTTGGCCAGGGCGATGTACACACTGCAGCCCAACTTGCTGTGAGTAATACTTGATTTTTGGAGGACATTATCCTCTTATTGTTGCTTTTTTATATTTAGTGTAGGGACCTACAGACATGAGGTCCCTTGACGAGGGTGTAGGCTTACGTTTTATGGCCATAAATACCAACAAAAACCTCATATTTTTTTGTTTGTACAGGATACAGCCAGGCCCCTTTCTGTTGGGCCTTGCATTGTAGAGTGTCTGTCCGTGCATGATATACAGTGGAGTACGGCTTGGCAGCCCGCCTGATCTAATAGAAGGGCGTTACCTAATAGGCTGCGGGTTTGTGACTGTGTCATCTGCATGTGAACAGCGCTCTATGCAAGCCACTTGTGTGCAGTTTTATCATCTAGCAGTCACCTCCCCTCCATTCCATGAAGGTGTGTGTGTGATCTGCTTCTCCTGCACCTGTGATGCCTTCACTTAGTGGGGGTTTAGCTGTATCCTGCTAGAGCATCAGTTTTTGGCCAGGGCGATGTACACACTGCAGCCCAACTTGCTGTGAGTAACACATTCTGACCTGCAAGCTATTTTAACTGCAATACACAATCAACAAATGTTTCCAAGTGTATTGGACTGTCGCTGATCACAAGTATCACCAAGCTTACACGCAATAATAGACTTCAATGCAAGTTGCATGCTGTTGTCATTTTTAGACAGCAAAATTTGCACGTCTAAAGTAACAGTCAGAAAGTTGCAGACAAGTTTCAGAGATGTTTTTGTTGCGGTTCTTCTCTGAGAAATGCTACTGCTTAGCCCCAAGCCTTAGGCCCCTTCACACGTCAGTGATTCTGGTACATATGTTGCAGTTTTTATACGTACCAGAATCATGGCTATACGCAGACCCATTAAATTCAATGGCACTGTGCACACAGCAATTTTTCACCGATTGTGTCTCCGTGTGGCGTACACACTTGTCCCTGATTTCCATCACTGATGTTACACAGACCACACAGTGGTGTGATCCATGAAACATGTACCAGAATAATCATTTACATTTAAAATAAAAAGCTTTTTAAACTCACATTATCGATCACTGCTTTCTCCGGCCACTGCCATCTCTGCTTCCAGGCCGGCTAATTATTCTCATGTACATGCAGTTAGGCACTGTACAGCCGACCCGGAAGTAGCTGCAGCAGTGAGAGACACAGCGGCCGGACACAGGAGAGCAGGAGATAACCACACCACCATAACCACACCACAGACAGCAGGAACATGGACAGGCGAGTATGATTTCCACGTATTATTACGGATAGCACATGGAGATCACACATGTGCAATAATCACAGCACACAGAGGGACATACGCACCTTTATCACATCAGTGAAAAACTGCAATGTTTTTCACTAACGTGTGAAAGAGGCCTTAACCTTTTCCTATCCTGAGTCCCCACTGGGGAGGGGGGGGGGGGGCATTCCAAAAATTCTGTTACCCTCCTTTGTCGGGCCCCTGCCTTGTTTATCATTCACATGTGAATACATTGATCTCCTGTTGATTTATTTTACAAAATTAATTCATATTGCAAAATTCTGATTTGACGTTTTTTTTTCCCCAATAATAATAGGATTTCAATGGGCAGAACAGGAAATTTTATTGGATAGGAAAAGGTTAAAAAGAATCTACCAGCAGGTTTTTCCTAAGTAATCTAAGGACAGGATGAGGCAGGGAATAAAACACTAAATTCAGCAATGTGTCACTTATTAGGGTGGGTGAGGTTTACACACAATGAAGGTTTTATCACCATTAGCTCATCATTTCTGAGCAGCTGATGAGTTGTTCAATCAGACCCTCTCATCTGATAAGCAGCTTACTGTCAATAGAAAATGTGCAAACAAAGCTGTCCTGTGGGTGGGGTTAGCTGTAGGATAACATGCAAAACCAAGCACAGTTCATGAACAAGAGGGAAAAAGTGTTTTTTTGGGGAAAAAAAAAAATATATCCCAGTCACCTTTGTGCTGTCCATGGTGCTGAAAATGGAACACAAAACAAATATACTGTATATAATGTGTAATATGGAGAATGTATTTAAGTGGTATGCCTCAAAAAAAAAATATAATATAATGATGCATAAACTCAGAAGTGTTAAAAATAAATATAATATAAATAGATTTAGTAATTAAATATGTATTAATATAAATATGTTTAATTAAAATTAAATATTTATTAATAAAAATATATCACACACACACACACACACACACACACACACACACACTGCTATTTTTATACATGAAATATTCAGGTACAAGTGTGGTCCTGAATTTGACAGACCATCCGATTCTATTTCAGTGAGTAATATGAATATGTTTCCTATTTATTGCTATTTGCTAAGTCTCTAGAGGAACATACTAGTACTGCAAATGCAGAACAGTAAAGGCCGCTTTACACGCTGCAACATTGCTCAAGCGATCTCGTTGGGTTCACGGAATTTGTGACGCACATCCGGCCGCTTTAGCGATGCAGTTGCGTGTGACACCTATGAGTGATTTTGCATCGTTGCAAAAACATGCAAAAATCGCTCATCGGTGACATGGGGGTCCATTCTCTAATATCGTTACTGCAGCAGTAACGAAGTTGTGTGCTGCCACAGGAACGAGGAACATCGGTACGTGTGACACCGCAGGAACGAGGAAGCTCTCCTTACCTGCCTCCCGCCCGCAATGCGGAAGGAAGGAGGTGGGCGAGATGTTACGTCCCGCTCAGCTCCTCCCCTCCGCTTCTATTGGGCAGTGACGCTGCTGTGACGTCGCTGTGACGCTGAACAAACCGCCCCTTAGAAAGGAGGCATTTCGCCGGTCACAGCGACGTCGCAGGGAAGGTAAGTAGTGTGACGGGTCTGGGTGATTTTGTGCGCCACGGGCAACGATTTGCCCATGTCGCACAACCGATGGGGGCGGGTACCCACGCTAGCCATGTCGGTCACGATATCGCAGCGTGTAAAGCGGCCTTAAGACACTCAAATTATTGAAAAGGAAAAAAAACACACCAAAACAAACAACTAAACCATCTGCTACTCATCAATAATCCAAGTACTTGATCTTCTGCTCTTCCTTATTCTAGGCGTCTAAGGTTCAGCAGCTCTATTTGTGACAGTCTGTTTCTTTTATCTAATTTGTGTGATCATTTACAACTTGTCCCCTCTCTACCTCCTACTGAAGCTGGTTAGGACATGATGTCCGTGCTTGGTGGAAGTCGATCAGCAAAAAGAAAAAGACCTGGCAGTAAAAATCTGAGTTACAAAGTTTAGAATAAATACAAGAATAAATGTAAACTATTCAATAACAAATCAGAGGAAAAAGATCAAAAGAAACCTTATGTCCAAAGTCCTTAAGCAAAAATAAAATGAAAGATTGTAAAAATTTTCCCAGAACTAGTTTAATGTAAGAGACATACTCATTCAGGGAAGCTTTAGACTGTTATAGTGTCATATGTAGTCATTTACACACCTATCCATTGTACTGGAAGTATAAAATAGACTAATAGGACTTTTATGCACTGATATCAATATAGAACACAGTGGAACGTTGGATTATGAGCATAATTGGTTCCGGGAGTGTGCTCCTAAATCAAGTTACTCTTATATCAAAGCGAATTTTTCCATAGGAAATAATTGAAACTCAGATAATTCGTTCCACAACCCAAAAATATTTGCTGTATTTATACAAACTTATTACAGTAATACAATATAATTTACTGTATTCATATAAAATTATTACAGTCACTAATACAAAGTACTGTACAGTAACAAACATATAAAACAAATTAAACTGCACGCTAGCTTACAATAGAATTGTTGGTGTGCGAGAGATACAGTATAAACAACGTGCTGCACTGGTTATCAATGAGAAAGTACAATACTGTATCTACAAAGGCAAATTGATAGACATGCTATATAGTTTACTGTATAATGGTATACTGTGTACAGCAGGGGTGGGGAACCTTTTTTCTGTCGGGGGCCATTTGGAAATTTCTACCAACCTTCGGGGGCCGCACAAAATTATCAATGTTTAAATGACCCTGCTATATTGGGTGAAGCAATTAATTAACTGGGGGCATGGGGCTGGGGGCACAGACACCACACGCGGGGCTGGGGGCACAGACACCACACGCGGGGCTGGGGGCACAGACACCACTGGAGGGGCTGGAGGCACAGACACCACTGGAGGGGCTGGAGGCACAGACACCACTGGAGGGGCTGGAGGCACAGACACCACTGGAGGGGCTGGAGGCACAGACACCACTGGAGGGGCTGGAGGCACAGACACCACTGGGGGGGAGGCACAGACATCACTGGGGGGGAGGCACAGACATCACTGGGGGGGGCTGCACACACGACTGGGGGGGGCAGCACACAGGACTGGGGGGGGCAGCACACAGGACTGGGGGGGGCAGCACACAGGACTGGGGGGGGGCAGCACACAGGACTGGGGGGGGCAGCACACAGGACTGGGGGGGGGCAGCACACAGGACTGGGGGGGGCAGCACACAGGACTGGGGGGGGCAGCACACAGGACTGGGGGGGGCAGCACACAGGACTGGGGGGGGCAGCACACAGGACTGGGGGGGGCAGCACACAGGACTGGGGGGGTGCACACAGGACTGGGGGGTGCACACAGGACTGGGGGGGGTTCACACAGGACTGGGGGGGCTGCACACAGGACTGGGGGGGCTGCACACAGGACTGGGGGGGCTGCACACAGGACTGGGGGGGGCTGCACACAGGACTGGGGGGGCTGCACACAGGACTGGGGGGGCTGCACACAGGACTGGGGGGGGCTGCACACAGGACTGGGGGGGGCTGCACACAGGACTGGGGGGGCAGCACACAGGACTGGAGGGGTGCACACAGGACTGGGGGGGTGCACACAGGACTGGGGGGGTGCACACAGGACTGGGGGGGTGCACACAGGACTGGGGGGGTGCACACAGGACTGGGGGGTGCACACAGGACTGGGGGGGTGCACACAGGACTGGGGGGGTGCACACAGGACTGGGGGGGTGCACACAGGACTGGGGGGGTGCACACAGGACTGGGGGGGTGCACACAGGACTGGGGGGGTGCACACAGGACTGGAGGGGGTGCACACAGGACTGGGGGGTGCACACAGGACTGGGGGGTGCACACAGGACTGGGGGGTGCACACAGGACTGGGTGATGGGCTGCACATAGGATTGTGTGGGGCTGCACACAGGACTGGGGGAGGGGTGCACACAGGATTGGGGGGGTGCAAACAGGACTACTGGGTGATGGGATGCACACAGGACTGGGGGAGGGGTGCACACACGACATTGGGGGCCACACTGCGCTGAGAGTTTCATGCAACTCTGGGGGTGAGGGTTTACAGAACTGGTGTGAGGAGGCACAAAGCATTGGGCAGGGCACATAGCAGCAGAGGGTCGGCGCTGGACTCACAGCAGCATTGCACTCATATCACCGGAGTGCAGGAGCCGGACACTGCATCAGAAGGAGAAGGCAGGCACTGATCTCCGGAGGGCAGGGGGCGGACACACAAGGCTGGAAGCTGAGGCTGCTGTAGACCCGCCCACAATTGGCACTGGCCGACGGGAGAACACATTGCAGCACAAACAGCAATGTGTGGATTTAAAGGGCCGGCGGCAGCAAACTGCGGTGACAGCACCAGCACTGCCTCCCCCGGGAATCTGCCCGGGGGCCACATAAAAGGTCATGGCGGGCCGCATGCGGCCCGCGGGCCGGAGGTTCCCCACCCCTGGTGTACAGTATACAGTACATATGTACAGAAATTTACCTCCAGAGCGAGTCAGAGCACGGTGAAAGGATGGAACCGGAAGTGTGTGCGGTGAGTAATTTGCTCTTATAGCAAAGCATTGCTCTTAAACCAAGTTACAAATTTTTAGAAAGCTTTGCTTGTTTTGCAAAACGCTCTCAAACCAAGTTACCACTGTATAATATATGTAATTTTTTTATATATAAATACTTAAAATGCTTTTTCCTTATAGGAACAGATTGGTATGGATTCCATTGATGAACCCAAGAAGATCAGGGGTTTTTACCAATCACTAGTGTTGCACTATAATGCTCGTTACAAGCTAGTCAGATGCTCAATGCAAGTAACAACCATTAGGTTATGTGCCCACAATCTAGACATGCTGAGTCCTGGACGCATGAAGTACTCTCCTGCAGGGCCACGTGCTCTCCGCAGGAGACCGCAGCTGCCCATGCCCATGTTCAGGGTTCGGGTAGCTGTAGTCTCTCTGTTCTCTGGAGAACACTCGCGGCTCCACAGCAATAAAATGAACATGCTAAGGCTCAGGAAGCCACACCGCAGGTCAGTTTACAGTGCGGAAAAAGCAAGCACAGAGGGCAGGAGATCTCTAGAAATCCCATCCACTGTGCTTGTACAGTACAATGCAGCGCTGCGTCCAAAGCACTGTGAACCCTGATCATAGGCACGCACCCTTATGGAAAGTCAATGATAGGCCTGTTCAGGCCAAGTATGCAAGTACCCGACCACCCCAATGCTAGATCTAGTAACAAGCAGTACCGAGTATGCCCACTCATGACTAATAATTACAGTCCATATTCTGCTTAGAATTTTTGGTATTGCAAAGCATTCTTCAATGAAAAAATGTAAAATCATGTTTGTGTCAAGTCCTCCAAAAGAGAGAGATACAGTTTGCAGAGTCTCTTACTAATAAAGAAAGGTCTCAAACAGAAGACATGGGACAGCCAATAGAAAGGTCACCTCAAGTAAATAAAAGCACTAATCCCAACATAACTTCAGGGCCTGAAGACCATAAAACAAACAATTTACACCGAGTGCACAATTATTAGGCATTGAGTATTTTGCCCATGTCATCATTTTTATGCAGATTTTCCAACTCCAAGCTCTATAATCTTGAATGCTTATTGGATTCAGCAGATCAGGTGATTTGTATTTGTATAATGACGGACGGTGTGGCCTAAGGATATAACATTATCAAGTTGTGCAAAATTATTATCAGGCAGAAGCACAGTGGGCCAACCCCCCCCCCCCCAAAAAAAAACAAAACAGGCATTTAAATGACTTTGAAAAGTCAAAAATTGTTACAAAAAGGGATGCAGTATCTACACTAGCCGACAGTGACGTCCTGAGCAGGTACACTTAGATCTGCCCTGCTTGGCAAATCAAAGTACTGTAGTGTGCATGCGCAGGACCTCACTGTCAGCTAGTGTAGATGACGTAGAACGCGTCATCCACATTAGCTTCAGAAGGAAGACAAAGATGGCCAAAAGAGGAGGCGCGGGACCCGGAGTACGGAGATGCCCATCCGACCAGTCTACTCTGCACCGACCGTTAGGTAGGTATTGTAAACATCCGGTGACAAGTTCCCTTAAAGCATGAAGCGTTTTGGCAGCCATAATCCTCCAGTGCTGTCATATTTCAGAACTGCAACTTCCCTGAAGTGTTCGGATGTACAAGATGCACAGTGCACAGTGCCATGGCTGAGATGAGGAGGTTGCAACAACCACTGAGCAAGACACAGATCGGGATGTCAAGAGGGGACTGAGAAATATCTGACAACAGATTGTTCAATGGTTTCATAGAATGAGGAGATGAGAGTGACTATTTATGAACCAGATGGATGAGCCAGTGGATCAGTAACGGGCACAAACCTCCACTTCCACTGAGACGCCAGCAAGGTGGAGGTGGGAAACTGCTATGAGCAGGGATTATTAAAGATGAGCTAGTTAAACCTTTTCTGGTTTAAGATGGGCTCAAAATCAACTCAAACCTACCGCCAGTTTTTAGAAGACACTTCGTCAAGCAGTGATGCAGGCAAAAGTCTCAAGTTTTCAAGAAAACTTATTTTTAGGCAGACAATGCTCCATTGCAGCTTAAGTCTCCACTGCTCAGCCAGTAAAGGCCTTAAGGCCGCTTTACACGCAACAACATCGCTAACGAGATATCGCTGGGGTCACGGAATTCTTGACACACATCCGGCCTAGTTAGCGACGTTGTTGCATGTGACACGTACGAGTGTCCGCTAACAATCTCACTTACCTCAAATATCGTTGTTACATCGTTCATTTCCCAAATATCGTTGAACTTCTGGGACGCAGGTTGTTCATCGTTCCTGAGGCAGCATACATCGCTACGTGTGCCACCCCGGGAACGACGAACAACAGTCTTCCTGCATCCTCCGGCAAAGAGATGGGAGTGTCGATAATGCGCCTGCTCTCCGCCCATCCACTTCTATTGGTTCCCTGCTGTGTGACATCACTGTGATGCCGCATGAACCTCCCCCTTAGAAAAGGGGTTGTTCGACGGCCACAGCAATGTCGTTAGGCAGGCAAGTACGTGTGGTGCGTACCTCCGATATTGTTCGCCACTGGCAGCGATTTGCCCATGATGCACAAACGACAGGGGCAGGTGTGATCCCTAGTGCCATCGCTAGTGATGTCGCAGTGTGTAAAACGCCCTTGAAAGTTTAAAGAATAATGATCCGACTCCTCACTCTCCTGACCTAAACCCCACTGAGAACTTGTGGACCCTTCTTAAATTTGAGATTTACAGTGAAGGAAAACAGTCACCATTCTGATCAGTGTATAGGAGGCTTTGGTTGATGCTGCCCAAAAAGTTGATCATCAACAGATTAAGGATCAGACAGACTCCATGGATAGAAGGGTTATTATGATTGTTATAGGGAAAAAAAAAATAGCAGCTATATTGGTCACTGAATATTTTTTGTTTTTAAATGTCAAATGTATTGGTTATTATTCCGACTTTAACAAATGAAAACACTTGAGATGGAATTTTCATTATTTTTTTCTATTTAGTTGCATAATAATTCTGGCCCTTAATAGCGCAAAAGTTCTGAACACAGATATTCTAAGAAAAAAACCTTCCCTTTTACAAATTTAAGGTTTAACTTTTTGGATTAAATGACTGCAATATAATTGTCAATAATAAAATTAATTAAAAATACAAATTGCCTAGTAATTCTGCACACTGTATTTTTGCAAAATCAAAAGTAAAATTATAAATTCACCCCAAAAATAAAATATAAATTAACACACAAATTATATATATCTATATACAATTGACAAAAGTGTGCAAGAGATTTTATGCCAAGTATTGAAAGGTTTTTTTTCAAGGATTCCTAAATTGGTTCCTTGTGTGAAATATAAATTATACAACCTGGAAAAACAGCAGCTATTATGTGATGATGAATAGTCAGGAATGAAGCACCAGATCAGTAAATAACACTCTAAAACCGGTGATTCATGGAAAGTGGTATGCATCTTGGCAAATAGTAGACCCTGAGATTTGTGAATTAGATTTGTTAGAGTTTAGCTGAACTTAAAAAATGCAAAATACAAAATAAATGTATGGAAAGTCTTTATCAAAAATGGTCTCTGCTTCTATAGAAGAAGCATATATTCAAACGAGAAAAATACTAAATACTTCTAAGTCAAAGTCAACTGATGAAATGGATCTTTGGGAGCAGCAAATCTTTTAATTCAGTCTGGAAAATTAAAATTTTAAAATTTGCAGTTTCTTGCATTTGTCCAGTAAATTCAATTTATGTGTCTTTATAGATCCCACAGCAAAGTAAACTCAAGGGAAAAGAAATATATTCCTCAACTTCTCCTCGAGGCTCCCTACCTGGTCTTCACAGATCTTGTCCAGTTTTTAGTCTCACCAGGTCTTAGTTTTCTTCACAGGTCTCGTCACAAAGATCATGACTGCCTGATGCCCACTCAGGACAATGACTAGACAAGAGCAGTGATGTTTGAGTCTCATGGTGAGGCAATAATTCTTTTTAGGATTTTTATTCCCCCTTCATAGTCCTTCTGAAACCAACAAAATGGCAATTGGCTGAGCGAAAATCAGATTCCTACAAAATTTGGATTTCTTGTGAATGTGATTTATTTCAAGTTGATTTACTCGTTTGTGGTATCTAGACCAGTGTTTCTGTGCCACCCCTGCGTCAGCAGCTGGACTGCTTGGATCCGGAGTGGCTCGAGGGATCTCCAGACCCGGGGGTTGGAGTCGCGCAGCCACTCTGAATAAAGGGGGGATATTTACACGGGGTGTTATATTTGAAGTTCGTAACACCACACGTGGTCTGTGGTAAGGTGGAGTACCACCGCTGCAGTTGGGAGTACCCGGTAGCAATGGTGTGGGCAGCAAGGTGTTTAACCCCTCCATTGGTAGGGGGGATGCACCGGGACTCTGATGGTGACGGGGAGGTGCCATTGGGACGGTAAGGGTCACTTATGTACTCACTCAGTCCAATAATGCTGACACTGACAACTGTGGTAAACCAAAGTTATGGACACCGCTACAGCTTGGAGGGAGCACGCCTTGATCCCGTGCCCGTTGGTGTTGCCGGTTAGTCTGTGACCTTTGCCTTGGCACCTTGTTTTCTTTTTGGTCCCTTTAGCATGAAACTAGTTGGGTCCCGCTCACCAGTATGGCTAACTGGATGAGCTTGCTCTCAGGGTTCACGCTTGGGATTTTCTGGACCGTGTAGTGGGAAAGTCCTATCCCCCTCGTTGCGCTAGTACCCCGATTTTGGAGTGGGTGGAGAACGGATCTTGAAGGCTCCGTGTTCATTGGTTAAATTGCCAGGAAGCCTGAAGCTACTTCCTGACCTAGGGTCCACGTACCCGTCGTGCCCTGGCCCCTGCCCGGTGATGTCACAAGGCCGCCACCTGTCCTCGACAGTCCGTGCCCCTTGTCACAATCCCCTGCGATCGGGGTCCTGCTCCTACCAGGCCCAGACCATCGTCTGCCAACTAGTAGTTCCAAGGAGCCCAGCTCATGACCTCTCCTCTCAAGAGTCACTGCTCAACTCACTGTCTCCTTACACTCCTGACCTCCCCCTTAACCAACCCCCCAAGTGGGCGACCCTATTCCACTCAGGCCTTCCACTGGTGTGTCTGGTGCAGAGTGTTCCTAGGATTTTGAATAGCTTGTTCTTGGCAACACCAAAAGTCAGGGACCCGTAACCAAGGAGGAGATGGATATTGCACAGAAGGGCAGATTGCACAATACCCTGTGACAACCTGATAGGCCAGGGCATCACATTTCTCAACTCCAGTCCTCAAGACCCCCCAACAGATCATGTTTTCAGGTTTTGCTCAATATTAGACAAGGAATAATTCATCACCTGTGCAACAGGAAGGAAATCCAGAAAATCCGATTGGGGGAAAACGTGAAAACATGATCTGTTGGTGGGTCTTGAGAAGCAGATCTAGACGTTCTATGTGCAGTTTCACATATAAAGGTGTTGGCCATTTTATCTGAATAGATATTATAGGGACATGACTGTGTATACTTACTATTACATAGGTATCACAGGTTCTTCTCCTGCACTTGTTAATACACCTTTCCTCACAGATGGCACAACTATCCGGTCCATAAAATGGCTACCAAAATTGGGAGTATGTGATTATGTCAGTCCATTACCCTCCAAAATACAAAAGCAACTTTCCAAATCTAAAGTAATGCACCTAGGACAGAGTAATCCTATAGCTGCGTATACATTAAATGGAAGTAAACTCGGGACTACAGAACAGGAGAAGGACTTGGGTATCCTTATTACAAATAAGCTGAGCAGCAGCACTCAATGTCAGGCAGCAGCTGCTAAAGCAAACAAGATTTTAGGGTGTGTAAAAAGATATTAGATCCCGTGATCCCAACGTATTGTTACCCCTCTATAAATCACTTGTAAGGCCTTATCTGGAACATGGGATTCAGTTTTGGTCTCCACATTTTACAAAGGACATTCAGAAGTTAGAGGCAGAACAAAAGCGGCAACTAGACTACAAAAGGAATGGAGGCCGCCCATATGATGACATGTTGAACAGGTTAGATTTGTTTAGCTTAGAAAAAAGACATCTCAGAGGAGATCTCATTTATATGTATAAATACATGAGTGGTCAACATAAAGGACAGCACATGACATTTCTTCGAAAGACAATACTAAGGACCAGGGGACACTCACTGCGAGTGGAAGAAAGGCGATCCTGGCAGCTAAATAGGAAAGGGTTCTTTACAGTTCGATCAATCAGACTATGGAATGCCGACCACAAGAGGTAGTAATGGCAGACACTATAACAGCTTTTATATCAGGGCTGGATGACTTTATCAGTACACAAAATTGTTGGTTATAAATTACTTAGGGACAAAATGTATAATTGGTGGAGGAAGATTGAACTAGATGGACCTAGGATATTTTTCAACCTATGTAACTATGTGAGGTTTTTCAAATGGTCATGGATAAAAGACATATCTAGTCATGTTCCCTTGTCAGCATCCATAATGTGGACAGAATAGCTATGCAGTGTAACACCCTTGCTGGCATCCTTGCACTCTGCTGTCCCCCTCCCCCAGTGACGTCGTCTGCTCCCTCACCTGTCCAGGCGTCCTGCAGCGGTGGTCCCGTCCTCGTTCCATGCTGCAGCCTCACAGAGCGTCTGTACTTCTGACAGGCTCCAGGCCTCTGCCTGTAGGGCCTCCCCATGGCCACACCCCCTTTCTTAAAGGGTTAGCGTTCTCCTAAACTGGATCTGCTTCCCAGGTCAGCTAGCCATCACCTAAAACCTGCTGCTGTGAGCCACCCCACCGGCCGCCATTACCTATCCTGCCACAAGCTTCCATGGCAGCCACAAACATCTCAACCAGCTGCTGCGGCATTCATCTATCTGTTCATCCATCCTCCATAAATGGATTCTCTACACCTGCTGCTGCCGCAACCTAATACCAGAGGCTGTCGCTCCCGTACCCCTGGGGCCAGCCGATGCAACACCAGTCTTCCCGAGTAGCACCCACCCAAAACCTGCAGCATAACACCTCCACCATCAGGGAAGAAAACAAGACTCAGGCCCATAGTTAGGCCCCTCTGGGTTTTCTGTGTGTTATGGCCCAGTGGGTTCACTAACATCTCTGCTCACCCGGCAAGTATAACATGCAGACTGAGAAAAGCCGCACTAACAAGTGCAGGAGAACAATATATCATACTTTAACAATAATAAGTAAATATACAAGCTTATGCTCAACATATCTGATACAATTAAGATAAAGTGGACAATCCCTTTAAGTTTACAGCATCATTTTTGACAGTAGAAACATGGTCACGGATAGAAGTCCATAGTGGCTATACCGAACTGTAGAAAAATAAAATTATAAAAGATGTGTAATTGTAGTATTTATTGGTCTCTTAAAAAAACCCCAAATATATATATATATATATTATATATATATATATATATATATATATATATATATATATATATATATATATATATATAATATATATATAATATATATATATATATATATATATATATATATATATATATATATATATATAATTTCTTTCAAATTCTCATACTATAAGAACGGCTTATCTGTACTTTTTGAGATGTCCAAAATATTTACTGCAATGCAGGTTACCCAAATTTTAAAAAAAAAAAATAAAGAAGTAGCAATTACCTTGTTTAACCTTCTGTCATTGTTTTATAGCCTAAAAGATTAAAGGGAGACTCTCAATCTGATTGCTAGAAATGGACAAAAAGAAAAGATTAACGTGATAAAGCTCAGATAATAACGGAGTATTGCAAATTCCATTTTTCAAGGGTACGTTAAAGATTCCAATCATTTATAAATTACGATTCAAGGCAGAGGTAAAAAGCATGACCAAGTGAATGAATGAGACCTTGGACTGAACTCATATGAAAAGTTAATAAACTGCTACATTTAATATATAGGATGCCATTGGTACTGAAAAAAAATATATATAGAAGAAACAGCACTAACATTTATAGCTGGGCAAAACAACTGATATCAGAAAGGGACGCTTCAAGTCTTCAAAGCTATTTTTACTATAATTTCATTATTATGGGTTAAGAAAGTGTACTCTGAATTGTGGCTCTTCGAATATTGCAGTCTGCTGCAGTGAGGAACCTCTTCAGGTTGTATTCTTGCAAACTACTGAGAAGCACAGGTAGGAGACCCCAGGACCAAACTATACATTAAGGACTATTTTCACATTTGGTAGGTTTGCAGTGTATTAGATATACTTATTTATATTGTAACCTAATTAAGGCACAGTAGGAATGGAATGAATTTTTCATCTTGATGGCCAATAATTTCACACTTCTAGGACAGCCTTTCTTAAAAGAGAACCTATCACCAGATTTCTCCCATATAAGTTGCAGCCACCACCAGTGAGCTCTTCTATACAGCATTTTAGAGTACTGTATATAAGAGCGCAGGCCGCACTGCTCTCCGGTCCGGTGCCTCCTCTCTCCTGTGATCTCCGTCCTCCTTCTACCCAGCCCAGTGTGGATGACGCATCCTACATCATCCACACAGGTCGACACTGCTGTCCTGTGCAGGCACACTTTGATCTGCCCTGCTGAGGTCGGATCAAAATACTGTAATGGGCAGGTTAGAGGAAAGGTTAAAAACCGCCCGTGCATGTGTAGCACCCAGAGGGCAGGGGGATTCAGGCACAAGGGTGTCTCATGCCTGCGTTACTCATCACCGGGATGGTGTGAGGATCTAGAACGTCGCATTGGCCTGCCTGCCTTCGTACACCAATAAAGAGGGAAGATGATGGGAGTAGTAGTAGGATGAATGTCGTGATGCCACCTGTGGTACGTGGCCAGGGATTTAGCCGCCGCTGTTTTCGCTGTCCTCTGGCGCGGATGGTAGTAGCAGCCAGAGATGGTAACGCTCCCCACAGGTGGAGTGCGCCTCAGGGAGGATGATGAGGGGAGTAGTGATGGCGTTTGGCGCCGAGGCGTGGGGTGGAGGTACTGGTAATCAAGAGACAAAGTCAATTGCTGCGGTTCCAGATGTCTTTACTCTTTGTGCTGTTCCGCTCACTCGGTTAGTACTGGTCACCCACTGTGATGGGCTCCACCGACCCCGGATAAGTTAGGGGAAGTCACTGGTGTTGGAAAGAAGAAGAAAGTCCCTTGTCAGAGTGGTCCTTGTAGCTGTGAGGCACCTGGGCTGAGCGGCACACCCCCAGCCCCAGGCCCCATGAAGAGAGAAAGAAGTGTTCCAGAACTGGTGTCCCGCGTAGACTGTCTGGCGATTGTGTGCATTTGATCCTATTTCTATGCCAAGTGGGATCTGCCCCAGGTGGTTGTCCTAGTGACCGGGGAATTCCCATGCTTCGTGTGACGCCCTGGCCTATCAAGTCGTCACAGGGTATTGTGAAGTCTGCCCTTCTGCACGGTATCCACCCTCCTTGGTTACGGGTCCTGGTCCTTTGGTGTTGCTAACAGCTGAGCCAATCACAAACTCTAGGAACACTTTACACTGTACCCACCAGACACATCATTGGGAGGCCTGAAGGAATAGGGCCACCCACATGGGGGGTTTTGTAGGGGAGAGTGAGAAAGTGAGAGGAGAAGTAAAGTAGTAGTGGAAAGAGAAGGTAGTGAAGCGATTCTCGGGAGGAGAGCCACAGGTGGAGCAGGGCTCCTGATTCCTGGGTGACAGACGTTGGTCTGGGCCCGGTAGGAGCTAGAACCCCAGTCGCAGGAGATAGTGTCAGGGGGCACGGACTGCCAAAGAGGGTGGCAGGCGGCCTTGAGCCATCACCGGGCAGGGGCCAGGGCACGACGGGGTACATGAACCCTGGACCGGGAAGTAGCTTCTTACGTCCTGGTAATTTACCTGACGGGGGTGAAGACTTCAAGTGTCATCCCCAACCCGCTCCAAAATCATGGTACTAGCGGGACCCGAAAATTTTCAGACTTGAGGGTCCAAAGAGAAACACAGGTGCAAAGGAAAGGCCACGGACCCAAGCGTGCTCCCTCCCAGCTGCAGTGGTGCTCAGAACTCTGGTTTACAAGCTGTCGGTGTGGTTATTTCTGGACTGAGTGAGTACACTGAAAACCCTTATCCTATCCCCAACGGCACCCCTTCACCACCATCACCGGGCTCCCGGAGCAAAACCCCCTACCCACGGAGGGGTTAAAACATCTTGCTGCCATACCACCGCCACCGGACGTTCCCAACAGCAGCGGTGGTACTCTATCTTACCACGCACCGTGGGTGGCGTCACGAACTTTCCTAATCCAGTGTATATACTCCTCCACTCCTTCTTATAATTCGAGTGTCCGCGCAGATCCCCGGGTCCAGAGACCCCCTCGAGCCACCACGGCTCTGGATCCGAGGGGCTCAGCCGCTGCTACTGGGGCGGTACTCTTCGTGATGGCCAACCCCCTGCCTACTCCAGCACAGCTCCCCAGAGAGAAGGCTCCTAAGCTTTATGTAAAGTGTGAATGTGGAACACTAGTGATTAACCCCCTCCTTACCTCGAGGTGAATATTGCAACTAAATGAGCTGCAATATTCTGTGGTGACCGAAGCCTCAGAGGTGTCATACATGCGCACTATAATACTTTGATCTGCCCTTAGCAGGGTAGATCAAAGTACACCTGTGCAGGACCTCAATGCCGGCCAGTGTGCAGTACGTAGGGTGCATTATGTGCACGGGCCTCAAAATACGGAGGACAGCGATCGCCACAAAGATTAGGTGCCCGACTGGAGAGCAGTGACACCCATTGGACCTGACCACTCCTTAGGGGAGTATTATAAAAGTGTTTTGTTATGTTCTACACTGTGGCCTGGGCTCTTATATACAGTATTATAGAATACTGTATATAAGAGCTCAGTGGTGGTGGCCTCAGCTTATAGTCGCCAAATCAGGGGACAGGTTCCCTTTAAATTAGACTATCCACATCAACAGCCCCAGAGTACAAAAACAATGGTAGAGTGTTTTATAATTACTGATATCCAACTGCTAACCAATCCTCATTGAAAATAGCTCAATAACATTAATTTTGATTTAAACCCTTGAGAAAATGTGAACGAGTGTCTGTAGCAATCCTACTGCTCAGGAATATGACTAACAATTAGAGGCACTATAATTGCGGAGATCAGAGAATCCTTTGATTACCACCTTCTAATCCTGCTCCCTTTCATCTCGGAGGAACCAACTACTTGTGCTAGTAATGACGCAAGGTGTAATCTATGGCCATAGAGACAATTGTATTCCCTTGGAAAAGTTTTAAATAAAATTCAACTTCATGAAACAAAGGATGAAAAGATACAATAAAATGCTTAAAGGGAATCAATCAGCAATAATTCACACCCCAAACTGTATATGTCGCGGGCGGGAAGGACGCCGCCGCTGCTTGTCGCTCGCTAACGCTCGGGTCCAGCACTGCTGCGGCTGCTGCTCAGTGGCTCGAGCGGTGGTCCAGATCCGGGGACTCGAGCGGCGCTCCTCGCCCGTGAGTGAAAGGGGTGGTTGGTTTGGGGGATTTAGTCCGTGACGCCACCCACGGGTTGTGGTGAAGATGGGCACCACCGCTGCTGGTGACGGGGATCCCGGGAGTGATGGTAGGGAGCAGCTGGGATATTGTTTTCCGTCTCCGTGGGTAGGGGTCGGTGGTCCCGGGGCCTGGTGGTGAGACGGGGAGGCAGGTTTGGTGAGGTGCAGGGTTGCAGGGACAGCGCGGCGCGGTGCCGGATGGCACGGGTGTACTCACTCAGCAAGAGATGCACAAAGTCCTCGGTAAACCAAACGGCTGGATGGACGGGTCCCGCAGCCGGCTGCAGTGTCCCTCCCCGGACAGGTGATGGCGGCTGTCTTTCCCTGCACCTTGATGCACTTGATTGACTACGATGGATCCCCAACGGTAGTCCGCTTCCCGGTGTATTGATGCTGGAGGAGCCAGTTTGCCCGCAGGCGCTGGCCCTTGGGTCTCTAGCCTTAGGCGGTAGTTGTATACCCTCACGGTGTGGGAGGTTGCCTTCTATCGGGTCTTTGGCTGTTAGGAAACCCCTGGGGTTCCGGTCACACTCGGATTTGACTATTGTCGGCGGCTCCAAGCCTGGTCGGGGTCCGATGGCCCTGCCTGTGTGTGCTGGCTTCACTTCGCTCCCCGGTCGGTACCGGCGGGCCAACGCCCGACCCCGGTCCTACGGTTCTGCGTTGCTTCACCACTCCTGCAGACGGCCACCACCATCTGCCAACCTTGCTGTCAGTGCCTGGGCCCCAAACCCAGACACCCAAGTGTTTACTCCTCACACTTCAAACTCCAAAACTACTCTGACACTTTTCCCGCCTCCAGGCCTGTGAACTCCTCGGTGGGTGGGGCCAACCGCTTGGCTCCGCCCCACCTGGTGTGGATATCAGACCCTGGAGGGAGGCAACAAGAATTTTGTGTTTGGCTAATGTTACAGTCTAATGGGGGTGGGGGGTGTTTGTGTGTTATCTGTGACGACCTGGCTAGTCCCTAGTCCAGGGCTCCACATATATATTGTGCAGTAGCGCTTTCAAAGACAAGTCCAGCAATACTTTTACATGGTCAGTTCGTCCCTCTGTTATGGAGAAATCAGCATTTAAATTGATATGCAAAATAGGCTGAAAAAATATTGTAGATCTGAAGCCTGTGTAATTCCAGCTCTAATCCCCCCCTTCACTTGACTGATGTCTCTCTTGCCTGAAGTCAAAACAAAAAGGCTGGTAGTAAAATAGAAGGAGGCGATGCTAGACGTAGAATAGAGCTGGAGTGACAGAGGCTTCAGATCTACAGCCTCATTTGCATAGAAATTCAAACACTGATTCATCAGTAAGGGTCAGCACACACAGCAAGTAATATGGGGTAGGTGGAATGCGATATTTTAAAAATGAAAAGAAAAAAAAGATATCACATTCCACTTGGACCAATATTACTGTATGGGCAGCTCCCATGAACTATTTTTTTCTCAGCCATAATTGGACCAAGAAAACAATCACAGCGTGCTGCGGGTGGAATGCGAACCGAGCAAGGGCACTAGTCCCCTGGGCGTTAGTTCCCTGGCCAGTCGCCCCCATTAGCATGTTAGCACGCCCACTATCATGCTAATAAATCAACAGGATCAAGGGATGATCTCACTCACCTTTCCGCCGCCATCGCGTCCGAAAGGGGATTTTGTCTCAGAGCGCATGATCCCGGAGTTTGGGTCAAGTGCACTACTTCAGTTTGAAGCCAGGACACGTACATCTGGCTTCATAGTGCGTATGACCCAAACTCCGGGGTCATGCGCACTGAGCCGAAATCCCCCGTTGGGCGGCAATGGCAACGGAGAGGTGAGAGATCATCCTGTGACGCTGTACATTTATTAGCATGATAGTACGCCCCTGTGGGTGTACTAACATGCTAATGGAGGAGACTAGCCATGGAAGCAACGCCCAGGGAACTAGTCCCTGCCTTCATTAGCATACGGTAAAAGATCTTTAGAACTACTTTTTCAATAGATCTCTTTATCTATGCTAGTGTATACAAGGATGGTTAGGCAGGGAATAGCAATATGCAGCCAGAACTGCTTGTGGTACTGGGTGCATATTTGACCTGACAAGTTTCCTTTAATCTCATATCCCCATCTATGGACAGGACATCAGTCTATCAATTTACTGTACTTTTCAAATACTGTATTTTTTTCCAAATTTGTTTTCCTGTTTATCAAGATGCTTGTAGAAAAAAAAAAACCAAACCAAAAAAAAAAAAACAAAAAAAAAACAAAACACGCATGATATGTTAATCTTCCATTACGAGAAAAAAAAAAAAAAAATACACAAATACAGTTATGTGCCGTAATCTCCAAATTGCTTTGTCATACCTTGGATTTCAGATTCGCGGAAATATTTTGCAAAGAGGAAAACTGAGCAATACGAAATTATATTCCTCGCAGCTCATAGGAAGCAGCCATAAAATTCTAAATCCTTCTTTGTTTTCTTCTATCATATTCGCCATTGCTCAGTTATATTAAATGACCCTTTGTCCTTTAAACTGTATATGGTTTTTAGTATAATGAGAAAACAAGATATACTTCTCAGTCTAATCGCATTTAGTGACTTGCGCTCAATGACAGATGATCCAGTGGTTTTGGAGTTAATACATTTCTGGAAATGACACTGCAGCTGTTCCAGAAGGTCGTGTTTGCTTTCCATTTATAAGCTCTTTATGGTCTGGTAAGTGTCTGCTTTAGATAAACAGTATGGAGCAAATAGAACAGGAATGTATGACTCTACTGTGCACCCCATTGAAGAAATACATATATTTTATTCCAAATCTGTTGGAGAACGTAACATTTAGAAGTCATTTCATTGCAAGAATTAGCATTTATGCCAGGGTGAAGCGGAATTTTCTGCATTCAATGATTTCATATTCTCCTACTTTCAGAAATTCCTACGCATACAGTAGATCTCTATGGGCAGAGGGCAGCCCGTTGGGTGTACGGTTCAAGAACCTTTATGAGCTGCAACAAGGCGTAGCGGTATCTTGACTAGTAGTGGCCAGTTTGAAACACTCAAGACTTCTGACTTTTTAAAAAATAATAGATAATGATTAGAGATGAGCAAGCGTGAACAGTAAAGGGTGCTTTACAAGCTGCAACATTGCTAGCGATCTCGTTAGCGATGTGACACGCCAGATCGCAGATGCGACCGGCGCTATAAAAATGACCTATGTGCGATATCGGCATATCGCATCTGCAATCTGGCGTGTCACATCGCTGACGAGATCGCTAGCGATGTCGCAGCGTGTAAAGCACCCTTAAGGCTAGGATACATGGCGAGTAAAACGGAGCAAGTAGAACGCAATGGGGGAAAAAAAACTGATTAATTTTCACTCGCACCCATACAAGTCTATGGGTGCGAGAGAAACATTGCACTACACTTGCATTACAGTGGAGTGTAGTGCGATAATCGCATCAGCTAATAATGGAGGAGATAGGGAGATTAATCCTTCCCTCTCCTCCGCAGCTGGGCTCCGAGGATCGCAGTACAGTGGCATGACACTCGGCTCACACTCGCAGCAGAGCGGGAGCAGAGTGTGATCCGATGCACTCACAGCAATGCCCATGTGTCCTTGGCCTAAGGTTTGTTGTTTGTACCAAACACAGACTTTACAAAGAATCATGAAAGTAAAAGTTTGGATTTCGGGTGCTGTACGTATGAAAACCACCGTAGCGCTCGACCCAGTGTGAGCAACTTCCAGTGTTTGAATTGATAACATCAACATTACTAGATGTATTGTGTAGACACAAAAAAAGAAAACTAATTAATGAATAATAATTTTATTCATTTATATAGTGCTATTAATTCCACAGCGCTTCACATACATTGACAAAATGAAAAATTATAAAGAGTGTGTGTGTCTATTTTTTTTTTTTTTTTTTACTATTCTGCCTTTCCTCCCCCAGAAGTATTTGTTCTGTTTATGGCTGGCTGTATGTGGGCAGAAAGCTGAAATGCCAAATCCGTGAGCTCCAATAGGGTTTAGGGTAAGTCCGGGTCGCTAACTGAACGTTTTCTAAAGTTCGGGTGAATCCGTCAAACCCAGACATCAACCAGTCTGCTCGCCTGAAGAAAAAGATTTTTTTTTTTTTATAAAAAAAAACCCCAAAAATAACAAAACAAAAAAACCCAAACACTTTTAACATGAAACCTGATTTAAACAAATAGGTCACATTCTCTTTAAGGGTATGCTCACATGAGTATATGACTTGCACTAATGGAATGCAAGAAAATCTCGCATTGCACTCAACTCCATTTAAGACTATGATGCAGCCCAGATCTGTGAGTTTTCCCTCAGCCCTGATCGGACTGAGGGGGGAAAAAAAAAAAAAGGAAAAGAAAAAAATTGCAGCAATTGTCTGCGAGTCTCGGATCACAAACATTGGACTGCACTCAGATGACATCCAAGTGCAGTATACGCACAGGCTGACAATGAAGGAGATGAAGAGATCACTCTCTCCCTCTCCTCCGCAGCTGTGATCCGATCACAAAATTATATCACAATCACTTGACCCTCGGCTAACGCTCGCAGCAGAGCCTGAGCCGAGGGTCTTTGGCATATTGCATCCAATTGCATATGCTAGTGTGACTCCAGCCTAAAGGGAATCTGTCACCAGGTTTTTGCTCCCCAATCTGACAGCAGCATAATATAGAGAAGAGACCCTGATTCTTGTCACCTGTCACTTACTGAGCTGTTTGCTGTTATTATGATAAAAGCAATGTTTTCTCTGCTGCAGATCTAGCAGTTATACAGAGCTCATGAATATACTTGACTACCCACAGCACGCCAAGTAGTCCTGTAATGATAATCTACTGCTGATTAAACAGTGATTATCAAAACTACACTAAGTAGCCCAGTAACTGACACATCGCTGGAATCAGGATCTCTACCCCTGTGTTATGCTGCATTCAGGTTAGGTGGAAAAAACCTATTGACAGATTCCCTTTAACTCCATTCATATACAGTTAGGTCCAGAAATATTTGGACAGTGACACAATTTTCGCGAGTTGGACTCTGCATGCCACCACATTGGATTTGAAATGAAACCTCTACAACAGAATTCAAGTGCAGATTGTAACATTTAATTTGAAGGTTTGAACAAAACTATCTGATCGAAATTGTAGGAATTGTACACATTTCTTTACAAACACTCCACATTTTAGGAGGTCAAAAGTAATTGGACAAATAAACCAAACCCAAAAAAAAATTTTTTATTTTCAATATTTTGTTGCGAATCCTTTGGAGGCAATCACTGCCTTAAGTCTGGAACCCATGGACATCACCAAACGCTGGGTTTCCTCCTTCTTAATGCTTTGCCAGGCCTTTATAGCCGCAGCCTTCAGGTCTTGCTTGTTTGTGGGTCTTTCCGTCTTAAGTCTGGATTTGAGCAAGTGAAATGCATGCTCAATTGGGTTAAGATCTGGTGATTGACTTGGCCATTGCAGAATGTTCCACTTTTTTGCACTCAGGAACTCCTGGGTAGCTTTGGCTGTATGCTTGGGGTCATTGTCCATCTGTACTATGAAGCGCCGTCCGATCAACTTTGCGGCATTTGGCTGAATCTGGGCTGAAAGTATATCCCGGTACACTTCAGAATTCATCCGGCTACTCTTGTCTGCTGTTATGTCATCAATAAACACAAGTGACCCAGTGCCATTGAAAGCCATGCATGCCCATGCCATCACGTTGCCTCAACCATGTTTTACAGAGGATGTGGTGTGCCTTGGATCATGTGCCGTTCCCTTTCTTCTCCAAACTTTTTTCTTCCCATCATTCTGGTACAGGTTGATCTTGGTCTCATATGTCCATAGAATACTTTTCCAGAACTGAGCTGGCTTCATGAGGTGTTTTTCAGCAAATTTAACTCTGGCCTGTCTATTTTTGGAATTGATGAATGGTTTGCATCTAGATGTGAACCCTTTGTATTTACTTTCATGGAGTCTTCTCTTTACTGTTGACTTAGAGACAGATACAACCACTTCACTGAGAGTGTTCTGGACTTCAGTTGATGTTGTGAACGGGTTCTTCTTCACCAAAGAAAGTATGCGGCGATCATCCACCACTGTTGTCATCCGTGGACGCCCAGGCCTTTTTGAGTTCCCAAGCTCACCAGTCAATTCCTTTTTTCTCAGAATGTACCCGACTGTTGATTTTGCTACTCCAAGCATGTCTGCTATCTCTCTGATGGATTTTTTCTTTTTTTTCAGCCTCAGGATGTTCTGCTTCACCTCAATTGAGAGTTCCTTAGACCGCATGTTGTCTGGTCACAGCTACAGCTTCCAAATGCAAAACCACACACCTGTAATCAACCCCAGACCTTTTAACTACTTCATTGATTACAGGTTAACGAGGGAGACGCCTTCAGAGTTAATTGCAGCCCTTAGAGTCCCTTGTCCAATTACTTTTGGTCCCTTGAAAAAGGAGGAGGCTATGCATTACAGAGCTATGATTCCTAAACCCTTTCTCCGATTTGGATGTGAAAACTCTCATATTGCAGCTGGGAGTGTGCACTTTCAGCCCATATTATATATATAATTGTATTTCTGAACATGTTTTTGTAAACAGCTAAAATAACAAAACTTGTGTCACTGTCCAAATATTTCTGGACCTAACTGTAACTCTTGTGTTTGGGACATCCAATCACATACATAGCTAATCTTTAGACCCTGTCTATTTAAATATCAAAACAAAAAATGTATTTACTTGATATAGGGTTAAAAAGAATTGGGGGGCTTTGGACTGTATTCAAAGTATAAAAAAAAAACCATAGCATACATGGTTATCTGTAAAGAGGCATCTCATGTAGGTAAACTGTGCAATTTACTTTAACTCTAGCAAGGGAGTTTCTAGGCAAAATATTGTGTGACCCAATTGTACTCTTAAGGCCCTGTCACACACACACACACACACACACACACACACAAATAAATACATCTTTGGCAGATCTGTGGTTGTAGTGAAATCATGGACATCTTGTTCCATTTGTACACAGCCACAAACCTGGCACTGATTGTCCACAATTTCACTGCAACCACAGATCTGCCGCAGACTTATCTCTGTGTGTGACAGGGCCTTTAGGCTGCGTGCCCACAATCAGTGTTTGCAGCATTTTGGATGCAATGTGTTTTTGCTCCTTCCAAATTGCTGCATTGTACAGTACAAGTACAGAGGATGGGATTTATAGAAATCCTGTGCCCACTGTGCATGTGTGGCCCGCAGTTAAAACTGCCCTGTGGTGCGGCTTCCTGAGCCACAAGCATGTAAATTCTCGTCAATTCTGTGCGGTGGAGTCGCAAGTGTCCTCTGTAGGAAAAACACAAGCGAGAGACCGCAGCGCCCCAAACCTCGATTGTGAGCACAGGCAGCTGCGGTCTCCTGTGGAGGAGATTCATGGCCCTACAGGTCAGGACCTGCCACAGCCAGACCGCAACAGGTCCTGATCGTGTTCGCGTAGCCTTAGGCATCATGCAACCAAGTTTATACAAGATTTCATTTTTTTCTACTAAAAAAACCTCAAAGAAAAAAAAAAGAAAACAGAAAACAAAAAAAACAAAACAAAACCACTTTGTAGACTCATTATATGCATTTATATTGTAAAATGGTTTGCTCGTGACATGTTTAGTCTTTAAAAATTATTTTCCACTTCAAGTTTTGAAAAATACCTGGTGGGGGAAAAAAAAACAAAACACCACCACCAAAACCACTAGCCATGTTTGCATACTGCCTCATGATGAAATTGCGCTATACGCGGAAAACAACCAACCAATTAAAATACTGAACTATCGAAAACAGGAATGGACCACACATCCAAAAATTATACATTGATCTAATCCCACTAAGCAAAAAGTTTACAAGACTGAACCAGAGGTTCTTTGTATAACATTCTGCTCAGACTGTATGAAGCCACTGCCACTTCACAGCGAACCTCTGAGTGGAAAAGGTGCAAAGTAGAGTGTCATCCCCCATCACAGCGATGGTGCACAAGCAGCGTAAGGCCGGTTTCACACATCAGGCTTTTCGCCGGTTCCGGCACACGCACGTAACTTCCGGGTCACATTCTCCAGTCACATGACAGCATGTGACCGGAGATTGTCGCGCTACCACTGTACTGTATACACTGTACAGGCGTGCGCCATTACCAGCAAAAAGCCGCATGTGTGAAACTAGCCTAAGGCTAGTTTCACACTTGCGCTATTTTGACACAAACGGAATCCGTCACTAATATAGTACAGTTAATTTATTTACAGTGGAAGCGCGGTACTATGGTGCGTGTGTGTCATGCAGTACCCGCTTGTGTCCACACGATGTCGCGCTTCCACTGTAAATAAATGAACTGTACTACATTACTGACGGATTCCGTTTGCGTCAAAATAGCGCAAGTGTGGTGAATTTAGCCTAAGTAACCTGGTGCCCCATACCACAAGGCGGAGTCCTCGTGACTTCAGACAACCTCACCCCAGAAACAAAGAACCAACACTAATTGAATACACACAAAAAATGCTAAACTCACCCTCCTTCCACATAATCTCAGGCTGAGCTGAGGCCAAACCTAGGCAGAACCTTTCTGAGGGGCACTGCAGCCAGAAACTTGAGATGCTGCCCCCTGACTGCTGGCCCCTCTGCATGTTTAAATAGAGTTCTCCCCCCTGGAAAGACACTGACCTGCCGCCCCCGCCTTCTGTGGTGTGACTGGCCTAAGCCCCGCCTCCTGGATACATATCATCGGGCTGCCCAGCTTCCAGCCTCTCGGCTGCAGGACCCGGACCTGTTTGGACAGCCGGACACAGGGACTCGCTCCTGGATGCGGAATGAGAGCTATCAGCAGGGAGGTAAGCGTTTCAGCTCACAGCGCTGTTAGCTGTGAGCGGCTCCCTCTCTGCTGAGGCACAAGCGATGTGTGCCGGTGAGCGCGGCGTTCTATGGGAACTACCCGCCCGCTGGTCCGCTTGTGCTTGTCATTCCTTAAAACACCCTTAACCCCCTCCCTCCCTCCAGCCTTCCCAAAAATCAGCATGGAGGAAAGCGTCGTGCTCACGGCGCTTTTAGCGGTGAGCGGCTCCCTCCATGCTGAGGCTCAAGCTATGGGCGCCGGCGAGCGGCGTTCTGAGGGAACTACCCGCCCGCCGGTCAGCTTGAGCCGCCATTAAGTTTGAAAAAGAGCGCTTCGCGCTTTTTGTCTTTGGCCCCGCCCACCCGCCGCCCAGCCACCGCCGCCCAGCCACCGCCGCCAATACTGATGAGGAGCAGGGTAGGGCTGTGTGCGCTCTGCACGGCACCTAAAAGGTGTGCTTCAGAGCGCAGCTGAAAAGCTCCGTTCTGAGGCGCATGGTGCCGGCAGAGAGCGTGCGCTCAGCCTGCAGCTCCTGCCATAGACAGAGCAGGAGCTGCCGGCAGAGCGCACGGAAGAAGTGACATGTCACTTCTTAGAACACAGGGATTCGGGCAGCAGCTGAATCGCTGCGTTCTAATATGCCACATGCGTACGGCCTCTGCACAGTCTCCATAGACTGTGCAGGGGACGCAGGACGCATGAATTACGCACACAGCCTAATTGAAGTGCAGACTCAGTGCAGTCCCTGTCACAGCGCAGGTTGGAGGCACTGTAGTGGGGAATGTAGTATGCAGGCACTAACCTGCAAGAGTTCAAATCACCCCATCCCACACGCACTGAACTTCCCCTCCCCTCCGTTTGTATGCCCCGGGAATGCCAAGGGGGCTAGCCTGGGAATGAACCAGGGACCATGTGGGTCTCCCAGTGAGCGGGCGGGTTAAGGGATTCTGTTAGGACTTCATTGTTCAAATTGAGGGGGGCTGGTAGTGAACGGGGGCAAGAAGCAACAGTCAGCAGGTGGCATGTTTTCCCTCCTGCTGATACCACACCTACACCAAGCCCCCTCCCAGGCCAAAACACACCCCATTTGACATTATACAATGGTGACTGTTTACAGCCCCCCCCCGTTGTCACACAGTGGATTTCAGCATGTTATGGCGGCGGTGGGTGCGGTGCCGACCATCGCGTTGTACGGTCATGTGCAGGGGTCACGGTAGCAAGCTTTGGCATGGGTAGCCACCATGTCCGGAGTCTGTCATCTTAACCCTTGGATCGGTGTGAGCGTCGTCGTAGCAGGCGTTACGTGAGTAGAGCTAGATCCAGTCGTCTTGCCATTTCCTGAATCACCAGGTGAGTACCCTGATGGGGAATGCGGGGTGGGATAAGTCCCCCTAGGGAGGATAACGTGATGTCACAGGTAACAGGCGTCCCGCCCAGCTCTACATGTCGTCACTAAGTTATTTATAACAAACAATGTTATTGGTGCTGAGGGAATCGCCCTTCCCCCGTTTCTGTTAAAAGCTGTGATGGTATCTAGCATTCCTACCCCTTGTAGACAGCATTCCACAATCTACCTGCTCTAACTGTTAAGAAGCTTTCCCTATCTCGGAGGATTAAGTCTGGTGCCAGTTTATTTATATTGAGCATATGGGTATTTATACAAATTATTATTATTTATTATAGCGCCATATAATTCATGGCGTTTTACATGTGAAAGGGGTTTACATAATACGTACCGGTATAATGATCATGCACCATGCAGGGCACGGACGGGTACAGGAGGAGAGAGGTCCCTGCCCGTGAGGGCTCACAGTCTACAGGGGATAGGTGAGGATACAGTAGATGACAGAGCTGATTGTGCGGCGCTGTATCAGACGGAGGGTTACGGCAGCGTGTAGGCTTGTCGGAAGAGGTACAAATGAGATCTCCTCTGAGACGTCTTTCCAAAATTAAACATATCTTACTTTTTCAACCTTATTTTAATACAGGCGGCTCCATTCCTTGTAATAATCTGGTTGCCACCGGTTAACTGACCCTTCAAGTGATTTATAGATTAGTGACAATACGATGGGATCACGAGATCTAACCCCCCTGTTATACCCCTAATTTCATGCTGTAATTGAAAGAAGGGATCTATATTGGTAACAGATAGTTTTATCGAAATGTGAGAAGTATATTTTTGTACATTTGCATGGCTTGATTGTTTTCTAAAATTGCTTCTCTTTTTTAGAGAAGTAATTTTCAGCCTTTTTTACTAGATTTTCCCTCTTTGGTTAATTACGTATGTTTTAATTGGTTTTCCTTACCGTAGGAACCGAAAATAAACAAGTGAGATGGGAAAACCGGCAAGGTTAGCTATTCGCATAATAATTATGCCCACTAATATTTTCTGGACAATTACATCCACATAAATATCCTAAAAGGTATAAATTCACTTTTAGTTTCGTGTGCTTTGCATGGATTGGGGACGCTGTCCCCATTGGGGCTTACGGTCTGGATTCCCTACCTGTATGTTTATGGGGGTGTGGGAGGAGGCCAGAGTGCCCGGAGTAGACCCACGCAGTCACGGGGAGAACGTACAGGCTCCTTGCGGATGGTGTCCTTGGCGGGATTTGGGCCCAGGACCACAGGGCTGCAGCTAGCCACTGAGCTACCGTGCCATGCCATAATAGTTTCAAGAGCAGGAACAGACAGATTTGTAGATGGAGTATTCCGGTGTTGCAGGGCCAGCTGTGTGGGATTATTTGCAATATATGTTTATATAGTTATATATTAAAAAAAAAAAATGCTCCTTATGCTGGGCCCGGGGGGCATGGTCCGGTAACCTAACTTTGATTGCGCTTTTCCCCCTATTTAGGTTCCAGCTACACAAAAGGGGGGGTGGACTGGGAAATAGGAGAATGACCAGTGGTCCGACGATGCCGGTGGGAAAAAAGCCTTAACCAACTACAGCTCCTTCCTCAAATAAGTAATCAGGCTGATTAGGTTTTTTGTGGCTTGGAATGCCTATGGGTCAACGCAGGGTTGAAGGCAAAACAGGCATCTGGTCTCCGGGTTAGTATCGGTCACCTTATTGCAATCCCAATCTCAGGTATTTTGGTAACTCAACCCACCAGCAGGATCAAGGTTTGGAGTTCTCAGCTAGATGGCAGGGTGTTTGGTGAAGTTGGGCCTATGATCTGGGCCCCCATTTTGCATTGACCTGACGGTTCTATGGTACGTTATTCAGCGGGTGTTGCTCCGGTGGTTGATGTGCGTGACGATTTTACAAGCCACCCTCTAGTAATACACGCCCTGCAGTATTCAACGAATGTGCACCATTTTCGGTTGCAAGCAACCTGTTACGAGGTCGGTCTTCCCATTTTTAAATTGTGGAACGATGAGGGTCTTGTGGGGTGTAAGGTATTGAAGGGTTGGATGATTATGGTAAGTGAGTGGAGCACAGCAGGCCTATTCTTTTCTAGCCGTAGATTGTTTTAAAAAAAAAAAAAAAAAAAAGGGGGGTTTTTGGATTGTTCGCCCCATTGCAAATCTATACATTGATGTTTTGGATCTCTTTTTCCATCACTCGGCGGGTGTCCCGACGGTGTCGGTTATGTCTATTAGGCGAGCGGGTGTGATGGTACCAGTTTTTACCCACGACGACGGCCCTTCAATTTAGCGTCACGGATTTAGTCCTCCTTTTTGTGGGCTGGTTTTGGTCGGTAATGCGATGGTTCCTGGTTATTTCGGTGTTTGCCAGCCGTGGTACTCGGTACGAACTCTCCCAGAGTTGGGGTGTTCCTAGGCTTCAGGGGCCAGGATACATGAGCACAGTTTCAGTGGATTTGGTCACTGCAATTGAAATGCATTATGAGGGACGTCAGGACTGAGCTGGTTTTGAAATCGGTTTTTATCAGGCACATAAGAAGATTCAGAACAGCTTACAGGGCTAATGTAAAATGATATGATTGTGATTTGTTTCTATATAAAAAAAAAAAAAAAAAAAAAAAAAAAAGGGGGTTTTGGGTTTTGCCATTGGAGAGAAGAGGTGTTTGATGGTTATGAGAATTCTCTGTTCTGACAGTGTTTTTCCTTTCAGATCTAAGTCGGCCTAGTGACTGGGTCCGAGGTTACTTCCATATATGTTGGCTGCGAGGAGAGCGGATCTTCGCCTCTTCGCCTTGGTGGTCGGTCCTTGGTTCCCTTTACAGTGGATGTAATTGGAGGGGTTGCCGGAGCTTGGCTCAGCTGTGGGTCTATCAGAGGTGATCAAGATTGTGTGAGCTCTCTTTTCTCCAACCGACTTGGTGATACACATAGGCTTCAAGTATCTGGTCCAAGGCCGTCTAGCTAGGCCTCTTACCCTTATCTGGTCACAGAGGTACAAGTTTCCCTGTTTTCGTTCGGAGTGTTACAACGATCCGGCCGAAGGTAACCCTCTGGCCCAGGGGGCAAGGCGCTAAGGAAGAATGTGATATGGATCTCTCCTGGCGCATGGTCGATCGGGGCCTACCCAAGTTGTGCTGTTAATAAAGTGTTTTCTAAAAAAAAAAAAAAAAAAAGGTTGTTGGTCTGGCACCGCCAGCTGGAAGGCAATATTTGGCTGTCCTTAAGCTCAGATGGGTACATCCCAAATGATGATGTTGTAGATATGGTGGTTGCGGAAATTCCTGGGACGGCTCAGGTATTTCAGTTTTTGGGTGGGGTCGCAGCTTGCTGGCGCTGTGCTGCTCCTTGGCGGAAGGGGTAGGAAAAGTGGTGGTGAAATACCCGCGCCGGACGGCCGGAAGGCGGTACATTTGCCTGAACCCCGTGATGTTGGCAAGTTAATGCCTGGTTAAAAGCTGCGACCAAAATTTTATGCCAAAAGATGAGAGTGGTTTTTTCCCCATACCTCTCTCCAAAAATGGAAAATTCAAATAAAAGTATTTTAATTTATAAAAGAACGGTGTTGTGTCTTTCTAGGGGGGGGAAAATGGTGGTTGTTGGGTCCTGGCAGTCTGAGGGGCACTGCAGCCAGAAACTTGAGATGCTGCCCCCTGACTGCTGGCCCCTCTGCATGTTTAAATAGAGTTCTCCCCCCTGGAAAGACACTGACCTGCCGCCCCCGCCTCCTGTGGTGTGACTGGCCTAAGCCCCGCCTCCTGGATACATATCATCGGGCTGCCCAGCTTCCAGCCTCTCGGCTGCAGGACCCGGACCTGTTTCCCACCCTCCCTCCCGTTTGTTTTCCAAGTTTGTTGGAGTTTACTGTGTTTTAAGTCGCAGCAGCGGAAGGGGTAGGAAAAGTGGTGGTGAAATACCCGCGCCGGACGGCCGGAAGGCGGTACATTTGCCTGAACCCCGTGATGTTGGCAAGTTAATGCCTGGTTAAAAGCTGCGACCAAAATTTTATGCCAAAAGATGAGAGTGGTTTTTTCCCCATACCTCTCTCCAAAAATGGAAAATTCAAATAAAAGTATTTTAATTTATAAAAGAACGGTGTTGTGTCTTTCTAGGGGGGGAAAAATGGTGGTTGTTGGGTCCTGGCAGTCTTGCAGCTTCTTAATCTAAAAACACCTGTGTCAAATGGGAGGAGTGCAGGTCCATTACTTTTTTCTGCTTTCTGGCATGCCTCACATTTTTACCTAAGGCCGGTTTCACACATCCGGCTTTTTGCCGTTTTGCCGGATGCGGCGCTCTCCCGTACAGTTAATACAGTACAGTGACAGCGCAACAAGCGCCGGTCACATTCTGTCATGTGACCGGCGCATGTGACCCGGAAGTTACAGCGCTGTCACTGTACTGTATTAACTGTACGGGAGAGCGCCGCATCCGGCAAAACGGCAAAAAGCCGGATGTGTGAAACCGGCCTTAGTGGTTTTTAAATTAGCAGGACAGTGCAAGAGGGGTTCTGTATATTTTTTTTTTATCATCTCATCTCAACTCAGTCTGAGGACATGTAGAAGGTGAGTTTAGACCTATTTACTTGGTGTTAGTGCTGTGTGGCAGCCATTGTTGCTGTGGTTTTGTGGGGTGGTGCGCCCTGGTGTCATGGGGAATCAGCCTCGCACTGTGGGTGCTGTCAGGTGGCACCAGCTCACCCTCCCTGCTGCTTCACTGTTGCTGAAACAGTGGTTAGTACATTGTGTTGCATTTTTAAGACTAGGAACCCATTGAAAGGTTGTCAGTGGGCTTCATACAGTCTGGTTAGAAAGCTAAAAGACCCTCATGTTCAGTTAAGTAAATGTTTGCCTGGTGCCAGTAGATCAAGTTATGATTTGTGAATGTGTGGACAATGTCTTTATTTTTTTTTTTTTTTTTCTGTTGTGGCAAATGTCAAATTGGAAGGCTGCTAAAAAAAAAAAACCCTCTTCAAAATCACTTTTTCAGGAATGGAAAAACTCCCTAAGGCTATGTGCGCACTGAGCGGTTTTTTTTGCAGCGTTTTTGCGGTTTTCCGGGTACATTTTTGTGCGTTTTTGGGCTCAAAACTGCATGACTTTGCTTCCCCAGCAAAGTGTATGACTTTTCATTTTTGCTGTGTGCACACTTTTTTTTTCTTTTAGCTGCATTTTTGAGCTAAAAAAAACATGTCAATTCTTTCCTGCTTCTTACTGCGTTTTTCACCTATGCAATGCATTGGAAAAACAAAGCAAAACGCAGTGATCAAAAACGCATGCATTCTTACTGCTGCATTTTTGCTGCCGGTGCCTTTTTGTGCGTTTTTTTTTGCGGCCAAAAATGCAGCGCTTTTGAGACATGCAAAAACATGCATCCAAATCTGCAGAGAAAAAAGAAGCAACGTATACACAGGACTTCAGAATTCTCATTGAGATTTCTGGCATAAGGATCGATATGCTTTTTTGTCACAAAACTGCACAAAAAAAATCATCAAAATATGCACCGTGTGCACACAGTGTAAGGCTATGTGCGCACGTTGCCTTTGGACAGCAAAAATGAAAACTCAGAATTTGCTGGGGAAGCAAAGTCATGCAGTTTTTAGACCAAAAACGCACCTGAAAAATGCACAAAAATGCACCGTGCGCAAATAGCCTTAGGGTATGAGCACATGATGTCTTCTTCAGGTGTGAAAACCTGTCAAATTTTTCTGAAGACATCTCAGGACATACCAGTGTGTTTTTGTTTTTTTTCTGTTTTCTAGTTTTTTGTTTGTTTTTTTGTTTGCTTCTGTTTTTTAATCTCTATTCAGCAATGAAGAAACCACTTGTGTTTTTTCAAGCAACAAAGCTTGCAAAACCCTAAGGCTATGTGCCCACGTAGTGTATTTTCATGCAGTTACGCTGCGTTCTGCACCGCAGCGTAACTGCATGCATCCTGCGTCCCCAGCACAATCTATGAAGATTATGCCTAATCCATGCCCTAATCCATGCTGCTGCCGAATCGCTGCATTCTAAAACGCGACATGTCACTTCTTTCATGCGCTTTGCATACAGCCCCCGCTGTCTATGGGAGGGGCTGCATCCAGAGCGCATGAAATCGGCTTTTCAGTACGGACTGTTTCTGCAGCGATTTGAAGCGCACATGTGCTGTTCAAATCGCTGCAAAAATTTCTGCAGGGACAGAACGCAACGTGGGCACATAGCCTTACAAAAATCCCCAATTGTCTTTGGAGCCTTCATATTGACTTGTATTTTAAAGTACAGAATGTCTTTAGAGCAATAAAACATGTGAAGAATGGAACGGTCACTTCTTTTTACCACTTGATGTCTTTGGAGAACGAACGCAACTGAAAGACGCTTAGAAGACTAAACGTAAGAACAGCGAGTTGGGTTTTTAGCGCTTTTTCTGGGTTAGTTTTGGAACTTACTCGCCTGAAAAAGCTGTTTTGTGCACATACACTACAATAGGGGCATAAACTGAAGTGGTTTCTATTTTAAAAGCAAATTGTTTTCAACCACTTCAAAAACACCGTCTGCAAAGAGCCTTACAATACAATACAATACAATACTCCTGTCCCGATGTATTAATATCTAACAGAACGATATAACTTGGCATTAAGAAGGAATTGTTGTCCCCAAAATGAAATCTGCTGTATATTCTACAGCAACTTATTCTGATATTGTGGAGAAAGAATTCAAACCCTTGAGAGTGTATTATCCATTGTTACATTTGCTATAGAAAAATATTCTGCTCCTTTCTCTACAAGACGGCCATAATAATCTGCGGTAAATAGGCAAAATTTACCTTCAAATATATAACACAAAGTTTTGCAAAAACTTTTATTAAAAATAAGAAATTTCATCAAGGGCATAACATTTTTCAATAGTCACACACAATTAAAACATGAGCAGGAATAAAAAGAGAAAATATCAGTTCTCCGGACACGGTATTAATTAATTCTAATGGGACATGTACCGCCAAAATGTAATGACAGAAAAAGAAGATCCTGGCAGATTGTGCAATGCTAAATGAAATCCCAGGTCATCGATAGATATAGAGGAACTCGTGCAGAATTTCAGATGCAAGGTCAGGCTGAAGATGACCCTCAGTAATCTAGTGCTTAAAGCTTCATCCTAGTAACAAGCGGAATGTAATAGAGAATGGTGTACAAATAATGAGGAGTTAAGGAGAACATCATATGTGAGATGCTGAGATATGAAATGCACTAATGTTATATTATTGTTTCTCCTGCTGATTAGTGATAAGCACACGACTGTAGCCGCATGCTTTGTAATGGATGGAACAATCCTGGGCAGCTGCAGGCTGCTATTTTTAGGCTGGGGGGACTTAATAAGCATGGCCTCTCCAGCCTAAGAATACAAGCTCCCAGCTGTCGCTTTATCATAGCTGGGTATCAAAATTGGAGGGGATCGTACGCCAGTTTTATAAATTGATTATTTAAATAATTAAAAACAAAAGCCACATGCAGTACCTCTTAGGCCATGTGCGCACTAGAAAATGACTTTTTCTTAGGCCCCCTTCACACGTCCGTGAATCACGTGCGTGTTTGGTCCGTGTCCGTATGTACCTGAGACACGGACAAATGTGCACCATTGTTATTCAATGTCTGTGGATACACGTGCGTTTTTCCATACGGTCCGTGTGTCCGTGTGCGTGACACGTATGTGTATCCGTGACTCACGGATGCTTGTCCGTTTTTGGCACGGAACACGCGCATCCAATGATAGTCTATGGGTGCGTGAGAACACGTACGTGACACGGATGCATCTCCGTGTGGTCCGTGTCCGTTTTTTAAACTATTCTTTATACATTATAAAATATTCAACACTACCCAGTATGGCAGCACACAAAAAAAACACAATCCGGATTCGAGGCTCTTTTAAGTTGGAAAATGTTAATTAACACCAGCATATAACACATTAAATAATTAATGTGATGACAATCCACAGAAAAACGTTCGAGAAAAACGGATGGCAAACGCTAGTGACACGGATCACACACGGACTCTAAAAACGGACAAACGGATGAATCATACGGACATACGGAGGCAACACGGATGTTACACGGAACAAGAATACGGATGAAAAAACGGACAACGGACATGAAAAACTGTCCGTGAAACATGCGCGTGTTTTTCACGGACATGTGAAGGGGGCCTAAAGGAAAATGCGGACCCTCTGAAAGAATCCCGCACCTGCGGTAAAAAAACGCACCAAAACCGCGGTTTTGGTGCGGATTTGCCGCGGTTTTTTCGCAGGTTGGTCCCTGCGGATTTTTACCATTATCTATGGCAAAAAACGCAAGTAAATCCGCAGGTATAAAAAAAAACCCGCAGTGTGCGCACAGCATTTTTTTATACCCATAGGTTTTGCTGGAGAATGACTACAGAAATGTTCGACACATTTTCTGCAGCAAATCCGTGGTAAAATCCGCAGTAAATCTGCAGTGTGCGCACATAGCCTAAGTTTGATACACAGCCAAAATATGCTCACGGCTGGGGGCTGCAGCCTGTAGTCATTTGCTTTATTTGTGCTGGGGATCCTACGCCAATTTTATTTATTTTTTTACTACAATATAAACATGCAGGCAGGGTCTGTTATTGAAAACAGTCACACAGGGTGGGGGCATGTCTTACTGCAACCAATCAGAGATGTGGGGACTGCTAGTGGGCGGGGAAGTAGTGAATATGTATGAAGGATAATGATCAGCCCCAGAAGTAGCATTAGAGCCATGTGAAGACTCGGTAAGAATAAAACACCTGCTCCAATCCCCATATTCCCTTCTACAACCATTTTTAAAGCTCCTGATTTGGGTCCCCATAGACTTTTATATGGAGACCAGTGTCTGGCCAGATATCTGGAATCAATTCCAGGCCCAAAAAAGGTTTTAGGTTTTTTTTTTTTTTTCTTATTTTTTTCTTCTAACCCCCGATTGGACCCATCGATCCCGGATATCCGTGACACCCCCCCATCACTAATGCATACATTAATTCTGTAACACCCTTAAAGGGGATCTTCTATTTTATAACCATGTCTATAATTTAGCAATGGTAAAAAGAGGGGAAATTTTTTATATATTTATATCTCTCTCTCGATCGGCTTTCCACTACACTTTCAGCACTATCCTCATGGACACTCTGTGCACAAAATTCTTCAGGTTGGTAATCCTGGATATACAATGCAGATAAAAAAGGAGGGCTGGGAAAGAGGAATGTGGAATCCAGCTTCGAAACAATGCTTTAAAGGTAAGATGTCGCATTTTTTATTTTTGTATTAATAATACTGATTATGAAGTCACATATTTTTAATACAAAATTAAACTCATTGTTTATTTAGCTTTTTATTAAATTCGAGTTTTACTGAAGCACTGGGGGCTGCCATCTTGGATTTACTGTGTGGAACGACAGTTACCTCCTTTACTGTAACATAGAGAAGGCACCTGCTGTGAAATGGATGCGCCCCCTGGGCTGTCCAGATTACAGCAGAGGGAGGAGATAGCGCCATCTTTGTGGAGCAGACAGAGTATGCTGTACCGATGCCGGGCACCGGTGATTGCACCATTACTGATCCTGGCGTGCTGCTCCCCACTCTGCCGCTCACCCCCCCTCCCCCTTTGCTCACCCCCCACTCCGCTCACATCCCCTCTGCTGACTTCCCCCTCCTCCACCGCTCGCTCAGCCCCTACTCCACTCACACCCCCTCTGCTGACTTTCCCCCTCCTCCATTGCTCGCTCACACCCCCTCTGATGACTTTCCCCCTCCCCCGCTGCTTACTACCCCTCCCCACATGTACTCCCCTCGGGCCTCCGCTGCTATGGACTGTGATCACTGACAGGACAGGCTGCTGGGGGTGCAGGTCTGAGGTGAGCGCATGCAGCTGGGAGCGGGCACTGCACTACCGATCATCCCTCCTTGCCGCATGTCACGTCACCTCTGACCTCTGATCCCGGTCAGCAGCACAGTATATGGGGGCGTGGGATACAGAGAGGCAAAGGAAAACAGTCAGCGAGCGCTGGAGTACTGGGACACAGTGAGTGCTGGGGCATTGGGACACAGTCAGAGAGCGCTGGAGCACTATGCAGCTGGCCTTAGCGACACTTTAGACATTAGGATCACTTTTACGGCCAACAACAAAATGGCTCCACACTGTGATCTTAAACTTCATTCTCTCTTATCCTGTTGGAAATACCCAGATTGGGAGGGGGAGGGGACATCACACACAGGAGAGCGGATTCCAACCACTTTTACTGCAGCTGTAATGTGAGCTAGTTCTACAGTACTTCTATAGTCGGATTTCAGCAGCTGCTCCCCCTAGTGTTTGAGTGTAAAATATCAAACTTCTATTTTTTTTATATTTTTGTCAATTAAAAACAAATATTATTTAAACATCACATTAAAACATTAATACTTTCTATTTTTTCAGTAATTGAAAAAACATTTTTTTTTTTTTTTACAACACCTTCCCTTTAAAGTAAAATTAAAATTTATTGAAATATTTCAATGAAAAATATGTAGAAAAGACCTTTAAAAATAAGGAAGCATGTCCGAATTTTATCTGAGGGTCAGATCACCATGTAATCACTCTCTTCTCAAACTCTGATCAAAAAAAAGTGGTCTGGTTTTTTTTTTTCATATGTGGAAAAAAAAAATGAGTCCTTACCTGCAACATTTTAAAGAATCAGGCATCTTTTTGCTCTAAGGTCATGTTCACACGTTGAGTATTTGGTGAGTTTTTTTACCTCTGTATTTGGAGCCAAAACCAGGATTTTGTGATAAATACGGAAGTGGTGCTCGTGTTTCTATTATACTTTTCCTCTGATTGTTCCACTCCTGGTTTTGGCTACAAATCCTGAGGTAAAAAAAACTCCAAATGCACAATGTGCGCACGTGGCCTTACTGTCATTCTGAGTGTTATACTAAAAATACCAGGTCTGATCTTTTCTAAGGCTGGAGTCACACATCACATCACCCAGCACGGCCTGCCTCTCTCCTGACAGGAGCATCTCAGCTAAACTACTCCTGCCAGGGGAGTGTGTGTGGCCATGTCAGATGATGCGATGCGAGACACACGCAAGTCACTTGCAAGTGTGGCTCCGTCCTAAAGGGTGCTTTACACGCTGCGACATCACTACCGATATATCGTCGGGGTCACGTCGCTAGTGACGCACATCCGGCGCCGGTAGCGACATTGCAGCGTGTGACACAAAAACGGTGATCGTTGACACGTCACTCCTTTCCTTAATATCGCTGCTGCCACAGGTACAATGTTGTTCCTCGTTCCTGCGGCAGCACACATCGCTATGTGTGACATCGCAGGAACGACGAACATCTCCTTACCTGCGTCCACCGGCAATGCGGAAGGAAGGAGGTGGGCGGGATGTTACGTCCCGCTCATCTTCGCCCCTTCGCTTCTATTGGCTGGCCGCTTAGTGATGCCGCAGTGACGTCGCTGTGACACCGAATGCAAATCCCCCCTTGAAGGAGGGATTGTTCGGCGATAAAAGCGACGTTGCTGACAAGGTATGTGCGTGTGATGCTGCCGTAGCGATAATGTTCGCTACGGTAGCGATCACCACATATCACTGGAACGACGGGGGCGGGTGCTATCGCTCGCGACATCGCTAGCAATCGCTAGCGATGTCGCAGCGTGTAAAGCACCCTTAAGACTATGCATACATTGATTGTTTGAGTTTCTACCTCAGTACCAGCGTTTCCTCAAGCTGGTTTTAGAGTTTGCCTAGACAATCCTATTATGTGGGATGATTACATAATAAGTAACAATAATATGGCTATGTGAACTTGTTGAGATTTTGGTGAGTTTTTTACCTCAGTATTTGCAGCCAGAAGCAGGAGTAGATGATAAATACAGAAGTGGTGTCCACGTTTCTATTATACTTTTCCTCTGATTGCTCCACTCCTGATTTTGGCTACAAATACTGAGGTAAAAAAACTGACCAAATACTCAGCGTGTGCACACGGCCTTAGGTTATATGCTTACATTATGTATTTTGTCAGTTTTTACCTCAGTATTTGTAGCCAAAACCATGAGTGGGTGATAAATACAGAAGTGCTGCCCGTGTTTCTACTATGTTTCCTCTGATTGTTCCACTCCTGGTTTTGTCTTACAAAAACTGAGGTAAAAAACTCTCCAAATACTGAACTAGTCCATGTGGTATAAAGCATTTTTCTGAAAAGAAGCGTGCACCCTACTATTAATCCGCCGCACAGTAGAGGTATTAGCACATCGCATCAGTATTCAGTGAACTTTCCCTACAAAGATCCGTTATACAATTACATTGATCATCAACCTAATAAAAGTGAGTACATTTGTCAGGGCTCTCAGTGGGGGCGGAAGTCCCACACTAAGTTTTGCTTTTGTAGCCTGATGACTTCCATGTTCTTTTGACTCCTTTTCTGAATTGTGCTTAAAGATACAAAATCTTACAATTTAATAATACCGCCTGAGGACATTAATAGTTCTGCAGCGAGAGAGTCACTTGACACAGTCATTATTCTCTTTACACAGTCATCTTACATTTTTCTAACCGTTCATACGACGTTTTATCTATTAAGAGGAACCATTATCTGCCACTTTAGGCTGAATAGTTTTCTATTACAATTTCAGTTCTATTGTAATTTGTAAATAGGCATTTTATAAGAAGTTTTATGCATAACAGGAATTGCAGGAATTCTTGCGTAATAAGATATTTTGGGGGGGTTGTTGGCCAGGAGCCTCTTTGTTGTGTTACACAAGTCTGTAGGTAAATCTACTGCATCTGAGCACTGGTTACAGCGTTAGGCCGAAGTCACACTTGTGAGTCTTGCATCGCATCACCTGGCACAGCCTGACGCTATCCGAACAGGAGCGGGTCGGCTGCATGTATTTCTATGCAGCTGAGAAGCTTGTGTGCAGCCGTACCGGGTGATGTGATACGAGACACTCGCAAGTGTGACTCCAGCCTTTAAGCTTTTTTCTTTCACACATCCGTGCAAAACACTAACATTTTGCACGCTCCGTGGTGAAGGTACAGATGTGTGTGTTTTTATGTGTGCTATCCTTGTTACATCCAGATAGCACACGGACAGCATGAGCTTGTATGCTTACCTCCTGTTATTTCCGGGTCGGCACTCAGTACAGTGAATATTCATGAGGCATAATGAGTAGGCCAGGAAGTAACTGCAGAGGCAGAAAAAGGGGACAGGTGAGTATAAAAATTTTTTTTATGTCCCCTGTGTTTTCTCTGGTTCTTGTCACACTGATGTCCCATTGATCACATCAGTGTGCGGTCCGTGTAAAACCTGTGATGCTGGTGTTTCGCCCGGGGACCAGGGGTACTCAGATCCGGGCCACAGAGTCACTTCTGCGGGTATCACGGTGGCGTGACCCGGTCTGTGATCCCAGGCTCCACAGTAAAAGGGGGTTTTGTTAGGGGAGATTGTCCGTGACGCCACCCACGGTTGTGGTGATGGTGGAACACCACCGCTGCTCTGGAAGGGGATCCCGGGAGCGATGACAGGGAGCAGCGTAGTTGTTATGTCCCCTCCGTGGGTAGGGGGGTTGGTTGTCCCGGGGCCCAGTGATGGGGTAAGCAGGGGGCAGGGCGCAGTGCTGCAGTGCGATGCCCGAGGGCACGGGTGTACTCACAAGAAAGTCACACGGAGTCACTGGTGAACTAGAATTGCCGGTGTCCGCAGCCTTTGGTACGGGGTGTTAGTGTCCCACACACGGTGCAGCAGCCCTGGTTGTTCTTTCCCTGCAGCAAGTGTCTTTCTCTCCACTCTCTTCCACTGCTCCTCAGCCGGGAACGGGGAATCCACTCCCCTGTAGTAATCCGGGTACCCAGGCACCGAGGGGCCACCGCCCGGCTCCGGCTACCTGTTCTGGCCCCTTCCTCACTACGGCCTGTCCCGGCCCTCTCAGAGCACACTTCACTCCCAGCCGGGAGCTACAGCTTCAGACTTCCGTCCTGTCTGCCTCCACACACTCTCTGCACCAGCCCCTCCCCTCTGCTTTTCCCTTACACTGGGGGCTGTGCTTTGTCATGCTGCACCGGTGTGAGATCAGATTACCAAGGAGGATTAACTCTTTATGTGACAACCTGGCTGTGCCAGGGCGTCACAATGGCAGTCAATGGACATGTGACTGTGTGGAGCACAAAGACACTCATGTGCTCCAAATCGACAGAAGGTCCATGCCAAAACACGGACGTGTACGCAAACCCATTATTTCTAATTGGTCTAAGTGTCTCCACTATGTGTGAAACAAGATGGAACACCCTGGGGTCGAGGGGGTTGACCCGACTAATTGCCGGGCCGGAGATGCAGATCCTCTGCGTCGTCACGGAGGGGCCTGGCCCGGTTTTGAGACCCCGAGATGTACAGGAGGGAGGGAAGGCGGTGTACGAGAGGCAGGGTGGAGGATGGGGATGGTAGTGATGGTTAGGAAAGTCTTTTTAGATTATGACGCCACCTTGGTCCGTGGCCAGGGATGGGCCACCGCTTTGGGTGCTCCTCTCCAGGGGTGATGGGGAAGGCCGCAGCCAGGATGCTGTCGCTCCCCTCAGGCAGAGGGGGGTTACCCCAGGGAGGATGATGGAGGACAGAAGGGGGTGATGGTAGTCCCCATTGGCGCTGCAGTGCTGGGCGCTAGCAAATGAGAGGCAGAGACAGGGGCTGCGGCTCCAGGTCTTTTACTCAAAGATAGTTCAGGTGAAGTGTCCCTCGGTTGCTATCCAAAACCCGGGCCGAGCCTCCAGCTCCAAGCCACGGGCCTACAAAGAGAGAGAGAAACACTAAACTCCTGTTGTCTGTGTGAGATATTATCCCAAGCTGTGCCCAGGAAAGTCTGCTCTAGTGAGATGGTTGCGCCTACTTCTTACCCCAAGTGGTGCCCGCCCCCAGTGGTTGTCCTAGCAAATGGGGAAGTCCCATGCTTCGTGATGGCTCACCACCCTGTCTGCCCTAGTCCACCCCCCTGTGGGAAAGCCATGCTTCGTGATGGCTCACCACCTTGTCTGCCCTAGTCCACCCCCCTGTGGGAAAGCACCTTATTGTATTATGTGTGTGGTTTTGTGAAGGCACTGGCAGTTATCCCTCTCCTAACCCGGGATGGATATTATCCCTTAAAGGAGGTGCAATACCCTATGGCCCCTGAAGCCTCAGGGGCGCCACACAGACATCACACATACCGGAGACACGGATGTGTGAAGAAGACCTAATAAACAGAAAATAATACAAATTCTCCTTTCCTTCATCTGTACAGTACATCATGGCTACCTTTCTAATATTGAGCAGTTGGAACGGATATACTAGTGGTATAACATTTGCAGCCACACAGGGGGTCTAGTGCTAATGGGGTCCACTACCTCCTCCAAAGCGGGTGAAATTGTGTATTATGATGATCTATGGGGCTGCAAAGGGCCGATATATTGTTATTGCACAGGTGCCCTTTTCTGTCTTTGTACGCTCCCTGTTCAGCAGGGCTGTAAATCTTTGCAGCAGAACAGGCAATTACAATATGTCATGGTCTCCTCTGATGAATGTAATTCATACCAGTGTAATCCATTGCATAACCATTGCGAAGAACATTACCGTCATGTCCATCTATACTTGAATAATAATTCTGTAATCTGTACTAATCTCAGCTAAATAACTAACCTGCCACAGACCTTTACATTTTCATTATCGCTGTTCAGTTTATGGCTTTATGGCATTTTTAAGTCACTTTATCCTGATCATCCAAAAATGACAAATGTATAGAGACCTTGCAGGTCTACTGTTAGGAATATAGAGGAAAATGACTCTTCCTACTACAATATGCATAGAATGATTTCTTGGTACTAGTAGTGATTGGAAAAAAAGAGCTACCACAGGAAACAGCTTATTTTGTCTTGAGATGTATAATGCCTTGCAAAGGTATTCATCCCCTTGGCTTTTTGCTTATTTTCTTATAACCTGTTTTGTTAAATACTTTTGTAATCTGATTTAGGTCTGATGCATCTGCACTCAATAGTCTAAGTTGGAAAAGAGAAGTAAGAAATTATAGGCAAAAATTAAAATTATGGGGTGAATTAAAAAAAAAAAATTGTTGTGCATATGTATTCATCCCTTTTGCTATGAGTCCCTAAAATTTGTGGTGCAAGAAATTGCCTTCAGAAGTCAGATTTTTAGTGAAAGGATGTCCACTTGTGTAGAATCTAAGTATGCCAGGGTTGGTCAGTATATACACTCCATTTCTGGAAGGTCAGAGGCTGCAACACCATTAAGCAAGAGACACCACTAAGCAAACAACCCCGCGAAGACCAAGGTGATCTCCAAACAACCCCGCAAAGACCAAGGTGATCTCCAAACAACCCCGCGAAGACCAAGGTGATCTCCAAACAACCCCGCGAAGACCAAGGCGATCTCCAAACAACCCCGCGAAGACCAAGGCGATCTCCAAACAACCCCGTGAAGACCAAGGCGATCTCCAAACAACCCCGCGAAGACCAAGGCGATCTCCAAACAACCCCGCGAAAACCAAGGCGATCTCCAAACAAACCCGCGAAGACCAAGGCGATCTCCAAACAAACCCGCGAAGACCAAGGAGATCTCCAAACAAGTCCAAGACAGAGTTGTGGAGAATTACAAGTCACGGTACTTGGATGTGTTTTAAAAAAAAATCTTCCCATGCTGAGATAAACTTATAAATGTGTCCTTTCTATGTACTGTATAATGGCTGTGTCTGACCATACAGGAACTTGGTCTGATCATACCACATCTCCTGGGCCAGGGAGGAAAGAAAAAGTATACAGACATTACAGCACAGGATCACAAATTATTCTTTTTGTGAGGTAAAACATTTCTCTACTTTTTTCTAAACAATGTTATAACTCTAAGAAATAATTATTTGCAATCCCATGCTGTATGTCTGTATACTCTTTTTGCATCCTCTGCTGCCCAGGAGATGTGGTATGATCAGACCATGCCCCTGTATGGTGTCAGACACGGCCATTACACAGAACATGTAGAAACTTGGCACTCGATGAATGTGACTAGTCGTCTTTTATTGAGAAGAACTTGTAGAACCAGCACAAGCACAGACGTTTCGGTCAAAGACCTTCATCAGTGTGCATGCAGGGGGTCCTCAGAAGGTATAGCAACTTGGCAACCGGCGTAGTAAGATATGACATGGTGTCCACATAGACAGTGGAGGACACCGTGTCATACCTGACTACGCCGGTTGCAAAGTTGCTATACCTTCTGAGGACCCCCTGCATGCACACCGATTAAGGTCTTTGACCGAAACATCTGTGCTTGTGCTACATGTTCTTCTAACTAAAAGACCACTCTTCACATTTATCTTCAGTGCCAAGTTTCTATATCTACTTGAGACTGTTTTGAACCCTACTTGAGCACCACCCCAGAAGTGCCATGTGTATCAACTCATTACACAGAACATAGCAGGGACACAGATATAATATTCTCAGTACAGGAACATTTATTTTAAACACCTCCAATTGTGGAACCTAGGCTGGAGTCTTGTGATTTGACCCACGCGTAACTCATGCGAGTCTTGGAATGCATCACCGAACACGTCAGCTGCTCTCTGGACAGGAGCGGGTCAGCTTCTTCTATTTCTATGCAGCTGAGACACTCCTGTCCAGAGAGTAGATGGGTGATGCAATGCGAGACTTGCATGAGCCACACGTGAGTCAATTACAAGTGTGACTCCGACCTTATTTTTGTTCCAAGATCTATTAAAATGAAGTTTGTGGGACAACTCCTTTAACTCAAAGTTCACCCCTAAATAACTCCTCTTTGCATGCTAAAAGGAAAAGACTTACAGCCATTCCTGGACCTTTCACTGAACGCTTCTTCCAAGCCTACCGATACTCCTGTTCAATTACCTAGACCAGTGCTTCTAAAAATTTACGGTTGGCCTCACTAGTGAGGTTCTAGTTGTTGGCAACATTCTGCTCTGTTTATAAATTGTATGCTTTTTTGCCTAGGTACATTATTCTCTGGTTTAACAAAATTATTAACTTTTTATTTGACAATTTTTAAAGGAGATTTGGGACAAATGAATGTTAAATTAACCAGTGTTTTTTCATTTTGGCATGTATTTGTTTCAATGATGATGAGGCCCCGGCATCAACTTGATCTATTAGGTTTTGCCTCAGAAGAAAAAGTTTTACAAGCCTTGCCCCAAAAACGAAAGAACTAGGCCAAACCAGATGTTTTAAGGCAGCGGTCCTCCACTACTTACTATCTCAGTCTAGCACCACACAAACTTACTTGCTTCCTACCATGGCTGACAACTTGAGGAAAGTGTTTTCTTCACAAAACACATATGGGCAATCCATACTTTAGCTTCTTTAAGTGCAAAATACTACATTTTACCAGATCCTATTAGCTTTGCGATATCACTTTGACACATACATGATCTTCCTTTGCCTACCTTGGCACTTGCACCTCCTCTTGGTCTCTCTTCCAGCTATATTAAAAGGGTATGGTGACACCAAATACCTGGTTAACCAATCCAGCAACCCAAAATCGAAATAATGTACAATCATCATCTAACACAAAATCTTATATACATAGTATAATTGTGATTCTAGTCACTACTTATGGACAGTATGGATAGAAGGATAGTCAGACAAGCAAGGATCTGAAAACAGGAGAACACAACAGGACTCGGGGAGTAAGCAGAAAGGCCGTCAAGTCACAGGCCGAGGGTTAGAATTCCAGGAGAGTACATATTGGATTCAGAGAGCAGACAAACGTGGTCAGGTAATGGTCCAAGGTCAGAAGCCAGGAGGTAATGACAAGAGCAGGCAGAGAGGGCTCAATAAACAGTCCAGGGTCAAAGAGCCTAGATCAGAACACATGCAGAAACCCAAGCCAAGAGCACAACTGCAGAACCAGAGAGTACGACTGGCAAGGTTCTGGGAGCGAATGCTCATGAAACAGATCAATTACCAGGAGGGTGGAACTCCTGAGTAAGCACTTCCCAGAACCAGCATGGAAACCTGTGCTTCAAAAAGTTACACAATACTGTTGCCCTTTTTTAATCAGCTGAACAGTCTCTTCTAATGAATCAAGTTGTCTCTTTACCTTAAGAAGGCGAGAGGCCCCCACTCAATAACATAATTTTGCTTTACTGGGACATATGGGAAGTGTTTGTTTGAGATGAAGCAACCCCTTTGATATGTAGGTACGTGATTAGTATACAGCTTTCTAAAAATATCTACTAGCTAGGATATAATTATGATGTCTTGAACATAAGACATTTATGTGGATTTTCTCTGCTGCTTTATTCCCCCACAGCTATCATTGAAGATACTGAGAAAATACAGCGCCTTTATATGCCAGCTCGAGCTCTTTACATCTTCTCGTTACATTTGCATTCATTAGTCTTAAGAAGTTTTACACTGGAAATAATTTTCTAAAAGTGATGTAAAATGCAATGAAACCTGTAGATGTTAATTATTATTTTTTTTCTTTGAAGCTGTAAGTTAAAATGGCTTCGTGCGCAAATTTCTCAACTCTTGAATAAGTTATAATGGATTTTGGTAGCTAAACTTTGTGAAGCCGTGACAGTGTATTGTAAAAGTTTATTAATGTAGAATTTACATCAGATTATCATATTTTTGGGATTATGGGATGCCATAAAAAAGTGTAATTTAAAAGCTTATTTTGTAATTGTAGAAATCCTTCAGCAAAATGGCACAAAATAAAATTCATAAAGAGTACCTATAATTTAATTTTAAATCTTAGATAAAACCTGTCAGCAGAATTTTGCTAAAGGGGTATTCAAATCTCAAAGAACCTAGCCCAAATAATTAGTAGTAGTAATAATAGCAAATATCTCTAATTAGAATGTACAAGATGGCCATAAAATAACCTAAGTTGTTTGGAGCCATGTGCAGATTGACCCAGTGGACAGAATTGGCTGAAAATTGGGATGTATGCTATCCAAGGCATGGGGAAACGGAAGGCATCTTTAAAAAAAAAAACCAAAAACCTTCCAGAGAACATTACACACGGTGCTGTACGGGAGCCCCAATTGCCTGGAAACACTGCGTGCACTAGTGTTCCTGGCAGGGTTGTTTGTGCCCTGTTCCACAATGGCAGTGGCAATGTCCTCCACAACCTCTCTGCTTACCGGTCATTGCCGGTGCCCTGGCTGAACACTCAGTAAACCTGTTGCCTCAAAACGTGTCATCATCTGTCTCAGCGAATTAACAGCCATTGGACCGCTATGTGTGTGAAGGTCTTTCTCAGTGCAGCTGTAGCATTCCCATAAAACAACCGCACTAACAGCGCACAATCCGTCAAAGAGACAGGCATCTTGCAGACTGAGTTGCAAGGCGTGCACACTGTACAGTCCCACTTTTTCACCTGGTGGGGAGTTTTGGTATAAAGTATTTTTAAGATTCCTTCTGTTTCTCCATGCCTTGAATAGCATACATACCAATTTTCAGCCAATTCTGTCCACTGGGAAAGTCTGCACAGGACTCTAAACACCTTAGGTTATTTCATGGCCACCTTGTAGTATACTTGTGTGATGCCCTGGGCAAGCCAGGGGTCACAGGTCACAACATCACATGCACCCCACATTCCCGGCAGGTACATCTAAGCTAACCTAAAAATCCTTGTTGCCTTCCTCCAGGGGATGATGTCCACACCAGGGGGTGGGCCAGGCGGTTGGCTCCGCCCACCGAGGAGTTCACAGCCCTGGAGGCGGGAAAACCAGGCAGTGGAAGTGAGACTAGAGTCTGAGAAGGAGTCCAGCTAGGGAAGTGAAAGTAGAAGGAAGTGAAGTGGTAGAGGAGCTGGAGAAAAAGAGTAAGAAGTGACAGTAGAAAAGCCTGAAGTTGGTCCGGGTGTGTGCCCCGGACTGAGACAGCAAGGTCAGCAGACGGCGGTGATAGTCTGCAGGGGGACTGCTTGGAGGTTGCTGGAAGGACCGCGGACGGGTGGTGACCCGGCGGTACTGGAGCAGTATACGAAGGACAGTCAGCACCAGGGCAGGGGCCTTTCAGATCCCAGCAAGGCTAGGAGTCGCCATAATTTGCCAAATCCGTCAGTGAAGGGGACCTCTGTCTCCTAACAACCAAGTCCCGATTGAAGGCAACAGTCCGACCGTTAAGGGGAGACACCGCCACCGCCAAGGCACCAGTTTCCCAGGGCCAGCGCCTGCGGGCAAAGTAGGGCTCCTTCGGCCCAGATTGAAGCCGAGGAGTGGGTAACCGGTGGGAACCCATCGCTACCAAAAAGACTTTACATAGGTGCAGGGAAGAGACCGTCACTGCTAACTGCAGGGAACATCAGCACCGTAACCGTCCGAGGGACCCGTCCAATCAGCCGTTTGTTTACCGATAACTGTGTCGTGTTTACTGGCTGAGTGAGTACCTCCGTGCCGTGCGGCACAGCGCTGCCCCTGCGCCCCTGCACCTCCGCAGGACCCAGACCCGCCTGTCCACCATACCAACCCCATCACTGGGCCCCGGGATCACCAAAACCCCTACCCACGGAGGGGCAAATCAACAACTGGCTGCTCCGTACCATCACTCCCGGGCTCCCCAGACAGAGCAGCGGTGGTGTCCACTTAATCACCACAACCGTGGGTGGCGTCACGGACAATAAACTATCCCAAAACCCAATCCCCTTTCACTCACGGACGTGGAGCGCCGCTCGAGTCCCCGGGATCCGGCCCATCGCTCGAGCCACCGAGCAGCAGCAGGCCGCAGCAGCCGCGGCAGCCGGACACGAGCAGAGGGAGAGCGCGGCATCTCCTCCTCCGCCCGCGACACTTGGACTAATTAGCTATGTCACTTACCTTATGTGCAGGGCATTACAGTAGCTTAGGTATGCATGGTTACGACCACTGACACCTAACTGTCAGTATATGAGTAGAAATGAGTGAACCCAAGGATGTTTTAAAACCGAACACCAACTTAAAAAAAAAAAACAAAGCTCAGGTTCCGAGTTTGGATGCATTACATTCGAACTTAACTTTTGAGACTAATACTGTGCTCAAGTATGCTTGGCGCTCAGCCGTGTGCAAGCCGCTTTCAGTGTTTGACCATCTCGCACTTGGGGTAACAACAGCATGATTGACTGTAGTGTGCACAAAAGAGAAAGGAAAGGAACCCACTCGCCCCCGGAAGTGATTTGTTTATGGCTGGCAGCATGTGGGCGGAGGCCCAAATGGCCCAACTAGTGACTCCAATTGAGATTTATGTCAAGTGGGCGTCCCAAACCAAACTTCACATAAAATCCGGTTGCACCGGATGAACTGAACATCCATGAGTCTGCTCCTCTCTACTTAAGATAAGTTGTTGATCCAAAGATATTCCAAGGGGTTATCCAGTATTAAAGAAGATACCCCAATAACATTTTCATTTTATAACCTGTCCTAATTGCCTATAAAATGATATACTTTTCAATAGCTGTCTTTTCCGTTTTCCAGCACTGTTCCGGTCCCTTATAGATGCCCCTCTGTTAGAATTAGCATAAGTATTATACAAAGTATTCACTTTGTCTCTTGCAGGACCTGTGTGAGGTCATACCCATGTGACCTGGTATCAGCTTTGTTGGCTGAGGCCCCGCCCCTTCTGGTCTAATGGGTATGACCTCACACAGGTCCTGCAAGAGACAAAGTGAATCATTTGGATAATACTTATGATAATTCTAACAGAGGGAGGGGATAACTATGAATATATTATCTGATCCTCAGCTGCTGTCACTCAACAAGCTGCTATTTTTATAAACTTTACTTTCTTGCCTTTCAAAACCTAAACATCCGAGCTGACCACTAATGGTATGTAGAGAATCAGCCTGATAGTGCCAGTAAAGCACTGGCGTTCGCTTATATACCAAAATCCTGGTGACTTTTAAAGGGTACCTGTAAGCAGGTTTTTGCTAACTCCTCTGAGAGCAGCATGATGCAGGCAAAGAGATCCTGAACCCAACGATGTATCCCTTTGATTACTGGCTGTAGCCATTCTGACAGCATCTGAAATTTTAGCTTGAGCCAGGTAGCAGAGCTGAGAAAGCTGTCCGGCGCATATCAGGCTCTCTATAGAGATTGACATTGACAGAGAAGGAGGAGACGTGTCTGACTTCTTTGCATGTGAATTTCTAGTCTTGTAATGGTAAGGGTCCTGCTCCTTAAACAAACATAGCAAATAAGCAAAAGATCAGACTGTGACAAAACAGGCATGCTTGAACTTTGTTTTAACCCTGCAGCATGCTGAATTCAGCTTGCATAGCAAAAATCTGCTGGCAGATTCCCTTTAAGGAACGTAACTACTTTTTATCCTTGGAAGAAGCACACACTTGTCTTGTGGCTGTTTCTGGTATTGCAGCTCATTACCATTGAGTTATAGAATAACCAGTAAAAGGAGTTGTCCACGACTTTAACATTTATGACCTTTTCTTAAGATAGGTCATCAATGCCTGATTATTGAGGGTATGACATACCACACACCCACCGATCAGTTGTTCCCGATGCCGCCACTTGTCGGAACTACTTGGTTGTCTAATTGCACTGCACAGCACAGCCCTGTCAACTGTACAGCAGCCATGGCTGGGCACTGCATATTGGCCTGCTATTCACATCAATAGGGGACAGATGTGCAATACTTGGCCATGACCTATTCTGTTGACGGAGCTATGCTGTGCACCGGCGCAACAGAGTAGTTCCGTCAGGCAGCACTGGAAACGGCTGATTGGTGGAGGTGCCATGTGCTGCACCCCCACTGATCAGGCATTGATGACTATCCTAAGGATAGGATCATCAATGTTAAAGTCCTGGACAACCTTTTAAAAGTAGCTGGAAATGTTTGCATGTACATCCGTATTGCTTATGTTGCAATCAGCGCCCCTTGGAATAACTTTTGACTTTCAGAATGTCGCAAAGTAGACAGCACAGTTAAATAGATGGCATTTTGTTAGTAGTTCTCTGAAAATATTTCTCTTGCTGACATCACAAATTGCAAAAAGAAAAAAAAATAAAGTAATAAGTGGGAGATAAGTGGGAGTGAAGACGGTAATATAGACAAGAACGGAACATACTCCGGAACTGGGGGAAGTCTGCTCAGTACATGCCGTACGTAGATGTGTATTTCATAACGCGAAGGAACTTCTTAATTTATAGAAGATAAGTTTAATATATCACAAGGAAGCTGAAGCAATGTAAATGCTTTTATGTCTCATAAATGACACAATTTATAATGTTCCCAGAAGACAGGGCACAGTCATTTACATGAAACACTGTAAATTAGGTGTAAGCTCCTGGTAATTTAGCCAAGAAAAAAAATCCAAAAAGAATCCATTCTCCATAGTAGATTGTTTGTTTGTTTCTGGATTAGCAGAGCCACATTCGTTGTTGAATTGTAAATTAATTTAGGAGGACAATTTAACAATACAAATTCAACACATTATCAGGACATGCGGGTAAAACCCATGACAGTCTTCAATTCTCATCACAAGACGAGATGGTCCCATACAGACATATATACAGAAACGTCTCCTGACATAGTATTCAAATATCATATTTTGTCTTAGCGACAATAAAAAAAACCCCTCATCATCTAGAACCACTCATGAAGCCAGAAGGACATGTATGAAAGGAAATATCTGTAGAAGCTGGCCTCGTAGTTAGTTTAGCAAGTACCTAACTATTTGCACTCATTATACTTATAACGAGTACTGTCTATTCATTCCGAATAGCGTGTGCAATGCAAGTCAATGGGGAATACTCGCCATGTAACGAGTAACCAGAATTCTGAACTATTCGCTACTCGCACGAATAGTGCGGAATTCGGGTAGCTGGCTTTACACACAGCGACATCGCTAGCGATGTCGCTGCCGATCGCACCCGCCCACGTCGGTTGTGCACCACGGGCAAATCGCTGCCCGTGGTGCACAATATCACTAACACCCGTCACACATACTTACTTGCCTAGCGACGTCGCTGTGGCCGACGAACCGCCTCCTTTCTAAGGGGTCGGTTCGTGCGGCGTCACTAAGCGGCCGCCCAATAGAAGCGGAGGGGCAAAGATGAGCGGGCGGAACATCCTGCCCACCTCCTACCTTCCTCATTGCGGGCGGCCGCAGGGACGGTGATGTTCCTCGTTCCTGGGGTGTCACACGTAGTGTGATGTGTGCTGCCGCATGAATGGCGAACAACCTGCGTCCTGCAACAGCAATTGGGATCAGAACGACCGGTCAACAATCAATGATTAGGTGAGTAATTTTGATCGTTAATGGTCGGTCATGCGTTTCATGCGCAACGACGTCGCTAACGAGGCCGGATATGCGTCACGAATTCCGTGACCCTAACGACCTCTCGTTAGCGATGTCGTTGCGTGTAAAGCTCGCTTTACTCGTTACTTTGCGAGTTTTTCCCCATTCACTTGCATTGCACACACTATTAGGAATGAATATGCGAGTATTAGACAGTACTTGGTATGAGTATAGTGAGTACAAATAGGTACTCGTTCAACTCACCTCATAGTCCTCTAAAATCCAAAGATTTTTCATGAGCGAACCTCTAAATATTTAGGTTTTAAGTGAATTTAGGCTTTAAAATTAGTTATTTTACTGAACCCAAAAATTTCATCAGCTATCTGTCAATGCTCTTGATATTAAACACTGCAGGGAAGGAAATAACATACGGTATGTAATATAGCTCTAAAATAACATTAAAATGAAATTGTGTTCTGAGACTATACCAGGCTCCTCAACAGGCAATAAGATAATTGAGAATTTTATAAAGTCTGGAATTTCATGTCCCAGCCTTTAAGCTGGAGCAAGAATCATCAAATAGATTAATATACACATGACTCGATAAAGTTGGTGTATATTTGGGCTATGGTTAGCCACTGTACTCTAAGGGGTACTTTGCACGTAGCGACATCGCTACTGTGATATCGTCGGGGTCAAATCGAAAGTGACGCACATCCGGCACCGGTAACGACGTTGCAACGTGTAAAGCCTAGAAGCACCGATAAACCATTGCAAAAGCGTCGAAAATCGGTGATCTGTGTAGTGTTGGTCATTTCCATAATTTCGCTGCAGCGACAGGTACGATGTTTTTCCTCGTTCCTGCGGCAGCACACATCGCTGTGTATGAAGCAGCAGGAGCGAGGAACATCTCCTTACCTGCGTCCCGCCTGCAATAAGGAAGGAAGAAGGTGGGCGGGATGTTTACGTCCCGCTCATCTCCGCCCCTCTGCTTCTATTGGCCGCCTGTCGTGTGATGTAGCTGTGACGCCGCATTACCTGCCCCCTTAGGAAGGGGGCGGGTCGCCGGCCAGAGCGACGTCGCAGGGCAGGTAAGTGCATATGAAGCTGCCGTAGCGATAATGTTCGCTACGGCAGCTATCACAAGATATCGCATCTGCGACGGGGCGGGGACTATCGCGTTCGGCATCGCTACAATCGGCTAGCAATGTCGCAGCGTGCAAAGTACCCCTTAGTCCTAACCACATAAAAATAGTTGTCTGACGTAAAATGTGCACCTTTTTACTCATTTGAAAACTTTCATTTAGGCAATGATAAATTTCTCCCATTAAGGAGTATTTTAATTAGAAACGTCTAGGGAAATTCCCCAGCCTGGATGCTTATACCGTGTTACTTCAAAAGTAAGACCAAGGTCTTACATTATTTTTTGCTCTGAAAGATGGGTTAGGACTTATTTTTAGGGATTGTCTTATTTTTTTTTTCCTCAGTGAATAAGAATCCATATTTGTTTTTTAACAAAAAAAAAACAAAAAAAACATTTATTCAAATATAGTCATGTCGCATTCCGGAACATCAATATAACTCTCCAAACCCTGAGAGCAACTTATCTTATCTTATCTTATCTTATCTGTCAAGCTATCCGTAGTTGGCGCAGGGATTCGGGTAGGAAAAGAACTTCTGAGTGTGGTTAGACAGATGCCCACTACTGGTCGCTAACACAACAGCAGGGATAGTCAATCAGTCAGGGTCTACGCCAGGATGTCACGTATGTATCGAGGAGAAAACAAGCCAAAGTCAAAGAACAGATCCAAGGTCGGATACCAGGAGAGCAAGTAAGCACAACGGAGGGAGTGGAGGACACGGAACAGGACTGGAGTCCGGAGGAGCTGAGGTAAGGTCGGGTAGAAGGGACGGATGGGCAGGAGGAACGGAGATCAGTATATCTGTGGGATATTCCTTATCAGATTTGTGACGTCCCTGGACTATCAGGTCATCACAGGGTATTGCACAATCTTCCCTCCCGTGCTGTAGCCACCTCCTTCTTGGTTTTGGGTCCCCAACTACATGGTGTTGCCTACATCAGCTAATCATGTCCTGGATACAGCCTGCCCCACATCCACCAAACACACCAGTGGTCGGCTTGAGTGGAATAGAGTCACCCACCTGGGGGGTTGGAAAAGGGAGATCAGGGGTGTCAGTAGGAGAGAGTCGAGTCTGAGGAGTGAAAGTGAGAGTAGGTCAGGAGCAGGGCTCCTGAGGAGTAATCTAGGTGGCAGACGGTGGTCTGGGCCTAGACAAGCTGGACCCCTGGTCGCAGGGGACCGTTGCAAGGGGCACAGATCTGTCGAGGAGGACATCCGGCAAATTTGCACCATCACCGGGCTGGGACCAAGGCATGACTGGGTATGTGGACCCTAGGTCGGGGAGTAGCTTCAGGCAACCTGACAATTTACCCGAGGTGAACGGAGTCTTCAAGAGCAATTCCCACCCGCTCCAACATCGGGGTACTAGCGCAATGAGGGGGATAAGACTTTCCACTCAATACGGTCCAGAAAATCCCAAGCATGAACCCTGAGAGCAAACTCCCACATTTAGCCATAGTGGGGAGCGGGACCCAGCAAGTTTCATACTACCGGGACCAACAGAGAAGTAAACTTAGTGCCAGGAGGCAGGTCACGGATCACAAGGCAGCACAATTTGGGATGGGACCCGAACTAAGCTCCCCTCAGTGGCAGCGGTATCCAGAACTTTGGTTTATCCAGTTGTCGGTGTCAGCTTAATGGACTGAGTGAGTACGCAAATGACCCTTTTGCATCCAACGGCACTCCCCTTCAATCACCGAGCCCCGGGGTATCTCCCTACCCGTGGAGGGTCACAACACTGGCTGCCCAATTCCATCACCCCCGTGTACTCCCAACTGCAGCGGTGGTACTCCTAATTATCACACACCACGGGTGACGTCACAAACTCTATAATTCTCCCTGTAAATACCCCCTTCATTTGAGTGGCCGCACGATCCCCGGGTCAGGAGACCCTCGCGCCACCGCGGAACCAGATCCGAGTAGCTCGGCTGCTGGCACGGTGGCGGCACACCTCACATTGCTTCTGGAGAGAAGACCTGTTTTGTGCTAAGTGCACCAGTTGCAAGCTTGTGATAAAGTGTTCATCTTTTTTCCAATACTCAATATCAATAGAAGCGCCTCTTACATCAGATCCTTCTGTAAATAATATGAGTAACTATCAATCTCCATTGAAGTGTCTCCTCCTGATCAGTTTCCTTCCAAATTCTGAGGAACTAATCCATATCAAAAAGTGTGTCCTATAGCACCTAATCAAAGCTCATTTTTTAAATTCTTGATTTGAAAAATAAAAGCTGCACTCTGCTTGGCTGTTTTGGGCAATAAAGACAGTTATTGAGTAACCTCGTTTCATAAATCTGCATCATTGACTTCTTTGACTTTAGTGTAGACTGTTCAACGTTTCAATGGCTGATTATGTAAAATATCCTAAGTATGAAGGAGTCTCTTTGGAATCTGTCACTAATTTCTGTTCACTTTAACCTTTTGTCATTGTTTATAGTTTGATTCTTGAGTCTACACTTAAAAATGTTTTATTTCAGAAAGCAGAACATGACTAAAAGCCTATTGTAACATGGTATTAATGATGGATGATTCAGTAGGAATGTCTGGAACATCCAGTATATGGATAAACGTTTGGGACACCTTAACTTTACACCTGCAGGAGCTTTAATGATCATCCATTTTACTTCCATGGATATTAATCTTAATTAAGATGCTTACCTCTTTCCAGCTAAAACTTACTACTCATCTGGAAAGGCTTTTTTCAAGATTTTCGAGATGTATGTGAGAATTTTTGCCTATTTATACACTAGAGCATTTGTGAGGTTACAGGAGAGCTGGTGACTCAAAGTCTCTGTATTAGTTCATCCCAAAGGTCTTAAATGGGGTTGTCGTCAGGTCTCTATGTGGTCCATTAAATTCTTTCACACCGAATTCCCTCAACCATGTCTTTATAAACGTTGGTTTGTGTACTGGGATACAGTTATGGGGGAACAGAAAATGGCTTTTTCCACAAAGTCAGAAAAAAAGTATTCAATTGTTTTCATAGACAGAAGCATTAGGATTTCCCTTTTGAGTGAAGTAAGGGGTCTAGACCAATTCCTAAAAAGCAACCCCATAGTATTATTCCTTTACCACCAAACTTTACAGGTGGCACAATGCAGTTAGACTGGCAATGTTTTACTACTCTTCTTCATTCTTTGACTCGTCCAGTTTATTATTATCTAAGGTCAAACCAGACCCTAAAGAAGACCGGAAAGGAAATATATATATTTATTTTTAAACTATACTCTTCTATCCAAGGCCCGTTCCTCACATATTCAGCTTCCTTAACTCACCTCTAGTGTTCAGATCTTCAAGGAATGACTAGGCCCTCAAGAGGTCACCTCAATAACATATCTTGAGCATATGATAGTGAAGCGTTGAACCGAGGGCCCTCCACTCTGCAGAGCAAGTCATGGGATCACACAGACTTAACGGGTAAACCAAAAAGGGTGTTTATTGCTCAGAGTGCCAAGTGGCTGTGGAATAGGGAAACTGGGGACAAACTGTAAAAGAGTATACTCAAAGTACAATCTTGTATAGTTTAGCTAAGGCGGACAGGTCAGGTCGCCACAACTAGTACAATAAGCAATAAGAGTTCAATTAGCTATGCACATATACAACATTAACCAATCCTACTCTATCCACTACCTGGCTGGCCTCCTCTAAAGGGATCATGCGGATACCACACTCTCACTATGGAGGTTTATACTGGCTCCCTCACCGCCGTACCCGTACTCACACACAGTTCCATCCGCTAGACCGGTCCGCTCTGGGGTTCGTCAGTATGGAGGTGCTCTCTTCACTGTTGAAGGACGATGCAGGAGTCTCTTTTCTCAACTACGCTGGAAAGTTGGGCTAATGTAGCAAGAAGATCTGACAGGCCGGAATCCGACTCTCCTATCTCTGTATCTCCCAGCATGTCCTAGAATCCCTCTGCTCAGTCATTTCCTGCTTCTTCAATCCCAGACTCCAATCAGACCAAGTCAGCTCCAGCAGCACGGGGAGGCGGGGGGCGGGGGGGGGCTTGGAGTCCAGGTCAAACCATTATGCCCTGCTTATGAGCCAGACTCTTAAAAGTACAGGGGTGCAGGACACGTCAATGGTGGAAATCTGAAAATCAATACAAAAACCAGAGGGAGCAAATGGACGACTGCTAAATTATAGTAGCAGGATAGGTAAGGGCTAAGCACAGGACAAGTAGGTATAATCGTTTTTTATTTGTAACCCCCTCCTGACTCTTAAAACAATCTTGCTAAATTATAGCCGCTATTTTGTTTAAATTGTGGAAATCAAACCTTTAAAAATCTTGTTATAAATTGATGCACTCCTCTTTTTCGAACCTTAGGATTAATGTTTGCAGGTATGGTAGTTCCTTCAATGCATACAAATGTGTTTTATTGCTAAACATACGCAGCGTGTGTTACAGTTTCCTGTACAAAAGACCAAATGAACAAAATAAATACAAGCTGTCGATTTTACAATGAGTTTTTTTTATTTTTTTTTCTCTTTACAGGTATCTTTATAGCTTACAAGTTACAACATTTTAACATTGCAGCTCGTGGAGGAAACGCAACAATCATTCCTAAGCCAGAACGTTAATAACATTGCTACTTACTGAGGTCAAAGGGAAACTAGTAAAAAGCCACCTTAAATCTGCAGCTGAGGAGAGATTGCTTCTATTACTTTTGTGTGACCTTGAGATATATATATATATATATATATATATATATATATATATATATATATATATATATATATATATAAATATTATACAGTACAGACCAAAAGTTTGGACACACCTTCTCATTCAAAGAGTTTTCTTTATTTTCATCACTCTGAAAATTGTTGATTCACATTGAAAGCTTCAAAACTATGAATTAACACATGTGGAATGAAATACTTAACAAAACAGTATGAAACAACTGAAAATATGTCTTATATTCTAGGTTCTTCAAAGTAGCCACCTTTTGCTTTGATTACTGCTTTGCATACTCTTGGCATTCTCTTGATGAGCTTCAAGAGGTCGTCACCGGAAATGGTCTTCACTTCACAGGTGTGCACTGTCAAGTTTAATAAGTGGGATTTCTTGCCTTATAAATGGGGTTGGGACCATCAGTTGTGTCGTGCAGAAGTCTGGTGGATACACAGCTGATAGTCCTACTGAATAGACTTAGAATTTGTATTATGGCAAGAAAAAAGCAGCTAAGTAAAGAAAAACGAGTGGCCATCATTACTTTAAGAAATGAAATTCATTCAGTTCGAAAAATTGGAAAAACGTTTTGAAAGTGTCCCCAAGTGCAGTGGCAAAAAACATCAAACGCTACAAACAAACTGGCTCACATGAGGACCACCCCAGGAAAGGAAGATCAAGAGTCACCTCTGCTGCGGAGGATAAGTTTATATGAGTCACCAGCCTCAGAAATCGCAGGTTAACAGCAGCTCAGATTAGAGACCAGGTCAATGCCACACAGAGTTCTAGCAGCAGACACATCACTAGAACAACTGTTAAGAGGAGACTTTGGGCAGCAGGCCTTCATGGTGGAATAGCTGCTAGGAAACTACTGCTAAGGACAGGCAACAAGCAGAAGAGACTTGTTTGGGCTAAAGAACACAAGGAATGGACATTAGACCAGTGGAAATCTGTGCTTTGGTCTGATGAGTCCAAATTTGAGATCTATGGATCCAACCACCGTGTCTTTGTGCTATGCAGAAAAGGTAAATGGATGGACTCTACATTCCTGGTTCCCACTGTGAAGCATGGAGGAGGAGGTGTGATGGTGTGGGGGTGCTTTGCTGGGGACACTGTTGGGATTTATTCAAAATTGAAGGCGTACTGAACCAGCATGGCTACCACAGCATCTTGCAGCGACATGCTATTCCATCCGGTTTACGTTTAGTTGGACCATCATTTATTTTTCAACAGGACAATGACCCCAAACACACCTCCAGGCTGTGTAAGGGCTATTTGACTAAGAAGGAGTGATGGGGTGCTACGCCAGATGACCTGAACTCCACAGTCACCAGACCTGAACCCAATCGAGATGGTTTTGGGGTGAGCTGGACCGCAGAGAGTAGGCAAAAGGGCCAATAAGTGCTAAACATCTCTGGGTACTCCTTCAAGACTATTGGAAGACCATTTCTGGTGACTACCTCTTGAAGCTCATCAAGAGAATGCCAAGAGTGTGCAATGCAGTAATCAAAGCAAAAGGTGGCTACTTTGAAGAACCTAGAATATAAGACATATTTTCAGTTGTTTCATACATATACATACATTATATATATATATATATATATATATATATATATATATATATATATATATATATACTCTCACTACAGTTCAAAAGTTTGGGGTCACCCAGATAATTTTGTCTTTTCCATGAAAAATCCTACTTTTATTTATCAAATTAGTTGCATAATGAATAGAAAATATAGTCCAGACATTGACGAGATTAGAAATAATGATTTATACTTGAAATAATAATTTTCTCCTTCACGCTTTGCTTTCGGCACAGAATGCCCCTTTGCAGCAATTCCAGCTTTGCAGACCTTTGGCATTCTAGCTGTTAATTTGCGGAGGTAATCTGGAGATATTTCACCCCATGCTCCCCCCTCCACAAGTTGGATTGGCTTGATGGGCACTTTTTGTGTACCATATGGTCAAGCTGCTCCTACAACAGCTCTATAGGGTTGAGATCTGGTGACTGGGCTGGCCACTCCATTACAGATAGAATACCAGCTACTTGCTTCTTCCCTTAATAGTTCATGCATAATTTGGAGGTGTGCTTTGGGTCATTGTCCTGTTGTAGGATGAAATTGGCTCCAATCAATCACTGTTCACAGGGTATGGCATGGCGCTGCATAATTGAGTTTGATAGCCTTCCTTATTCAAAATCCCTTATATCTTGTACAAAACTCCCACTTTACCAGCACCAAAGCGACCCCAGACCATCACATTACCTCCACCATTCTTGACAGATGGCGTCAGGCAGTCTTGCAGCATCTTTTCATTTGTTCTGCATCTTACAAATGTTCTTCTGTGTGATCCAAACACCTCAAACTTCGATTTGTCTGTCCATAACACTTTTTTCCAATCTTCCTCTGTCCAATGTCTGTGTTCTTTGCCCATATTAATCTTTTCCTTTTATTAGCCAGTCTCAGATATGGCTTTTTTTTTGCCACTCTGCCCTGAAGGCCAGCATCCTGGAGTCGCCTCTTCACTGTAGACGTTGACACTGGCGTTTTGCGAGTACTATTTAAAGAAGCTGCCAGTTGAGGACCTGTGAGGCGTCGATTTCTTAAACTAACCGTCTGCACAAAAATGACTGTTAAAACCAAGGTGCACCATTGATGAGGCAGAAGAGTTCAGTGCACCTTCCCACATATTTGTTTTTCATCTCTCTCTGCCCTCTTCTGGCTACTGTAAAGCTACAGCTGTCAATCAAAGAAGAGGAAGGTGAAGATAAATATAAAAAAAATTATATGATAAAGTGAATTGAATTCTCAACCTTGCAAAGGGTGCACCGAGTGCCCTTGCTTGGTTTGAACAGTCATTTTGTACTGACAGATTTCAATTGTATAAAGAGCTGTATCTGTTTGTTGCTTTTGGGATCTACAACAAATAAATATAAGGCGTGGCCTTCTTTGAATGTCTACACTGGCAATAAATTAATCTTTTTTATATACGGTGTGTGTGTGTATATATGTATGTGTGTGTGTATATATATATATGTATATATAATATTATTTATTATGATATTGTATAAGAAAGACAAATCTATATTAAATCAGCATAGTACCAATTAGTCATTGCTTCATCGGCGCGTTACTTTGTGTTCCATGATGAATAAGAATACGTGGCATCTCATTTTTTACCCCAGTCATGTAGCCCCAGTAACATGAGTAAATCAAATGATGGAAAGGAGTTATTTAAAGTTAATTAAATATGCTAAGAGCATCTTCAGAAGAAGTTCAGTTTGAAACAATACGCTCAGTGAATGCCCTACAAATTACTGATTATTAATGTTATTATTATGGTAATAAGCGACTTAAACCGACCATGAAATAAGCAGCTGATAAGTGATGGATTCTCATGGAAAGTAAATGAAAATAAATAATGAAAAGTCAGATTGTGGTCTATAAATAGGGAAAAAAGTCACAGTGAGCTTAAATTTCATTAAAAGAAAAGCTTTTTTTAAGTTTAAAAAAAAATAGCATGTCAAAAATGCAAGAAAGTAAAAAATATCTGAAGTTGAAAATATAAAGAAACTTGGAGACCTAGAGACACAGCTGAACAAAACCCATTAGATATTTGTTGGCAGCTATAACTGCTTCTTTGCTGATAGAATGTGATCACTGAAAGTTCCAGTAGTCATCGGTCTCCATCCTTCAAACAAAAAGCGACAGATATATTATCCCTTTAATTTTCTTTTACATGTGTTATCAGACACCACTAAAATAAGCAGTTAGAGGACCAACCACCAAGATCTTCCTATATAAACTAAAGCCAGTGCTATACTGGCGTTATCATGCTGATTCTATACATACCTTTATTTCTGAGATCGGATGTATAGTTTCTGAAATACAGGCAAGTAAAACTTGTGAAATGCACTGTTATTTGATTGATAGTTGCTGCAGAATATCTAATAGATGGGTCGGGTTTGGCTAGTTATTCCCCACCCTGACTGCCTGCCTGTCCTGCCTCCCTCCTTTCTCCCCTGTAATAACAACCTGCAGCCACCGAGGATTGTTGCATCCATTAGATGAGAGAATCCTGGAACTTTACATGGCACATCCCAATTGCCCTGGTGCAGTGGCAATCAGGGTAATAAGGGGTTAATAACAGCTCACAGCTGCCACAAAGCCCTAGATTAGTAATGAAAGGTGTATATGAGAACCCCCAATACTAATCTGTTAGGTGAAAATAAATAGTTACAAGCACTAAAAATCCTTTATTTGAAATAAAAGTACAAAAAACTCTACTGTCTTTCATCCCTTTATTAACCCCCAAAATTCCCAGCAGAAACAAAAAATTGGAACCAGCTCACCAACTCCAGGGAAGCTTGCAATCACCAGATGGTGCAGGGATACGATGGAAAACTGCCAATAATCTACATGGAGCACAAGGAGGGAGGTATCCAGCAACGATATCCAGAAACTTAAAAATTGAAGTTTATTCAGGCCATTTTAAAAACAACAAAACCAATATGTATCAAGGGCTACACGTTTCGGACTATCAGTATTTACTCTTGTTCAAAATACCCAGATCTGTCATAATCCACATAAGGTCCCATGATGATTCTGGCTCTGCTATATCTGAACTGGCAGTGTTCAGCCATTGAACATGGCTGCTCGCTGTGGCTTCAGGCAAAGACTGAGCTGCGCAATGAACGATGACATCACGAAGGTTATTTGTGGTCACAGCTGTAGGTTCCCACAGTTCTCCACCTGTGACCTCTCATTAAGGTCACCTGAGGTCAGGTTACCTGCGATTACAGGTGTAGGACCATGGAACCTCCAGCTGTGATGACAAATAACCTGAGTGACGTCAGGGGCTCATACTTTGTACCTTGATCCTCATTTTTTTTATTTAACTTTCTATTACCTGTATTCCTATAAAGCCAGCTTAGGTGGGCTAATCCTTCTGACAGTTTCTCTTTTAAAGTGTAGCTGCAGTTTTACAAACCTTTTTTGATATTCAATAGTAACGTACCAGAAGTTTTTTTGGGGGAGTTTGCGTGCTGAGTCAACTGCTGCTCTCCTTCTGGAATGAAAATGGGCTCAATTGAAAGTCTAAAGTCTACGAGACCATCTCCAGTCTCCGGAGGGAATATCCTCTAATAAAAGACACTCCAGTGTAACACACAGTTGTAATTTTTTTTTTCCTTTTTATATTGCCACCATCAGTGCACATGATACAATGAGCGATATTTTGGCTGTAAATGTACAACCATTCTTGAAACTCGGAGGGCAGCAACACGTGGCTAAGCAATTCTGCCTTCTCTAGTTTAGCGATTTAATGGAGTCTCCACACTTGGCCCCTCACCAATCCAAATTTCTATCCTCTCTCTACCACAAATCAAAAGTTTTATAATAGTGCAGGTACATTTTGACAAAGAAAAACTTTTAACTCCGCTCTTTGGCTCATTTGTGCCATCATAATATTCATTTTCATAACTGAAGAAAAGATTGAAGAACGCTATTCTGAATATTTTTCTATATTCAAATGTGATTTCAGCTTTTACCTAAAATGTTACTATGGAGATTTGAGATAGAGGGGAATATCTGTCATGTTTCACAAAGCAGGAAGGGTGCCTACAGTCCCACGGCCCGCATTTGTAAAAAAATAGATTGTGCGTAGCCTATTTATCGTTCATTACACAATGGAGGCCAATAAAAGAAGTTATTAGATGCAGACACTAAAATTACGTCATCTGAATTGAGTGATCTGATATTTCTGCTTCTAGCAGTCATATTATATCTTCTCACTTTACTGTATCTTCTCTGTTTATGCTGTGACATTGCTGCATATAGCACAAGCAATCAACTCATTGCAGGTTCAAGTCCCTTAGGGGGCGTCTGATGTCTTTGCACCCCTCTCTCTCATTTGGAGACTCTTTGGAGACTTTTTTTTAAAACTCTTCAATAAAATGGTGCCGGAGATCGCGGTATGCGCATGCGCTGACTCCGGCACCTTTGTAATGAAGCCAACATCACAATAGCAATGCGCATTTGCCTCCAACAGCGGCAATGACTGCGTGGCACAACATTTAAACAAAAGGGGGCAAGCCAGGAGAACACAGGAGGAGGAATATATACAGAGGACCCAACCCACAAAGTATCGCCCCGCTAAACCTGCCACTCGACCAATTCACTCATTTCTGGATCTTTTGAGAGCGTTGTTTTTGGCAATCAAACATACAATCTGGAAATTAAAATTATGATTTGATTCCCCATGCTAGTGCCAGTATCGGAAAACTTTATTAGGGCTGGTTCTCTTTTAACATCTTTAATTCTAGACAAGCCATTAAAGGATTACATAGATAGGGCTTAATTCATCATTTGCACTTTTTTTTTTTTTTATGTCGCTTTTTTTTCTGACTTTTATTCATCACCAGCCATTGCACTAAATTCTTAAATAGGGTGTATAGGGGTTGTGAATTTTTCTGCACAACAAAAAATACTTTTTATATTCGACATCCTAACTTTTATTTCAGAAACTTTTTAGAGCAAGGTTGGGCAAAAGTTGCATAAAACTTTCAGGCGTACACAAAGTCTTTTTATGTGTGTGTAAAATATATATGTCGCGGGCGGAGGGGACGCGCTCACCACGCTCGTGTCCAGGGCTGCTGCTGCTCGGTGGCTCGAGCGGTGGACCGGACCCGGGGACTCGAGCAGCTCTCCTCACCCGTGAGTGAAAAGGGGTAGTTTGTTTAGGGAGATTGTTCGTGACGCCACCCACGGGAAGTGGTGATGATGGCACCACCGCTGCCGATAACGGGGATCCCGGGAGAGATGGTAAAGTGCAGCTGAGATTTTTTCCCCTCCGTGGGTAGGGAGGTTGGTGATCTTGGGGCCCGGTGGTAGTAACTGGGAGGCCGGATGGCTGGGGTATAGGGTGCAGGGGCAGCGTGGTGCTGGATGGCTCTGGTGTACTCACTCAGATAGACAATCACAGAGTCTCTGGTAAACCAAACGGCTGGATGGACGGGTCCCGCAGCCGGCTGCAGTGTTGTTGTTGGGCTCTCCCCGGACGGCTGATGGTGGCTGTCTTTCCCTGCACCTTTTAGTAAGTTCTTGACTCCTGTGGTTGCCCACCGGTAGTCCGCTCCCCTGCGTATAGGTGCCGTAGGAGCCAGTGTTGCCCACAGGCGCTGGCCCTTGGATCCCTAGCCTTTGGCGGTGGCTGTATATCCTCTCTGGGTGGACGGTTGCCTTCAATCGGGACTTGGTAGTTGGGAAACCCCTGGGGTTCCTGTCACATTCGGATTTGACTATTGACTGCGGCTTCAAGCCTGGTCGGGGTCCGATGGCCCTGCCTGTGTGCTTAGCTTCACTCCGTTCCCCGGTCCGGTACAGGTGGGCCGTCGCCCAACCCTGCTCCTTACGGCTCAGCGGAGTTCCACTAACTCCTGCAGACAGCCACCACCATCTGCCAACCTTGCTGTTAGTGTCTGGGCTCCAACCCAGACACCCAAGTGTTCACTCCTCTCACTTCCTCCTCCAAAACTAGACTGTCAGTTTTCCCGCCTCCAGGCCTGTGAACTCCTCGGTGGGTGGGGCCAACCGCCTGGCTCCACCCCACCTGGTGTGGACATCAGACCCTGGATGGAGGCAACAAGGGTTATGTGTTTGGCTGGTGTATCTGCCTAGGGTGGGGGTGTGTGTGTTGGTATGTTTGTGACTACCTCGCTAGTCCAGATATATATATATATATATATATATATATATATATATATATATATATATATATATATATATATATTATATTATATTATATTATATTATATTATATTATAAATAATTTATTTTTAATTTTTTTTTTCATTTATTTTAAATGGAAATTACTAAATCAGCCACAACCCTTTCTGGTAAATAAAAACAAACATGTAAAATAGACATGAAAAAAAGCGCAAATTAAAATAACAATTTAGTGCTGATGTAAACAAAAACAAAAAGGGGTTAAAGAACCAAAAAAAGACAAAATAGATGCAATAAAAAGTCAGATCCATAATGTTTCATGTTTCAGGTAGTGAACAATAAAATATCAGTACAGTCTTTAGTGCAATCTCTGCCAGGGCAGTAGACAAGGAATTCCTTTGAGAATACAAAAGAACCAGAATCTAACTGCAACATTTCAGCTTCCAAACTGACATCTTGAAAAGGGAAGCTGAAATGTTGAACCCAGATAGGTGATTAAAGCTCTTCTTTTTCTTCTTTTTTTTTTTTTTGCCTTTTTAAAGGGAATCTGTCACCAGATTCGGCAACTATAAGCTGCAGCCACCACCAGTGAGTACTTTATATGTAGCATTCTAACATACTAGATATAAGAGCCCAAGGCGCTCTGTATAACATAAAAAAACACTTATTATGCTCACCTAAGGGGCGGTCCGGTCTAATGGGTGTCGCTGCTCTCTGTGCGGTGCTTCCACTCTGTGGCAATCTCCGTCTACCTTCTTTTGAGGCCCGTGTACATGACGCGTCCTATGTCATCCACACAGGGTGGCACTGAGGTCCTGCTCAGGTGCACTTTGATCTGCCCTGCTGAGGGCAGATCAAAGTATTGTAGTGCGCATGTGCGGGTGGTCTTTAACCTTTCCTCGTGCCTGCGCATTATAGTACTTTGATCTGCCCTCAGCAGGGCAGATCAATTGTGTTTATTCAGGACCGCAATGCTGGCCAGTGTGGATGACATAGATGTGTCATCCACACTGGACTGGGTAGAAGGAGGACAGAGATTGCAGCAGAGAGGGAGCGCCGGACCGGAGAGCAGCAATACCCATCGGACCAGACCGCCCTTTAGGTGAGTAATATAAATGTTTTATACATTATACAGAGCGGCCTGGGCTCTTATATACAGTATTCTGGAATGCTGTATGTGTGCCGCCCCTGTGCCAGCAGCCGCCGCTGCTCGGATCCGGACCTTCAGGGAGTGGTGGCTCGAGGGTCTCTGGACCCGGGGGTCTCGCGGACACGCCAACTAAATGGGGGGACGTATATGTACAGGCTGGGCCGTATTATGTTCGTGACGCCACCCACGGTGTGTGGTGAGGTAGGACACCACCGCTGCTGTGATGTGGCACCTGGGGGAGATGTTGTGCAGCTAGTTGTTAACCCCTCCGTGGGCAGGGATGGTGGCCCCGGGACCCGATAGCTTGGTGCAGGGGGATGGCGACCGCAGGGGGTGCTGGTGTACTCACTGTTAGTAAAACACACAAGTCTCTGGTAAACCAAGGTGATGGTGGTCGGTGCCCGCAGCCGGCTACGTTCTGGTTCCCTACCTGGCTGGTGGTCTCTATCCTTCTCCTGCACTGTTTGTGTAAAGGTGGACTTCCTTAGTGTAAAACTTCAGGAGTCCGCTCCCGGCTGGATGTGGCCTAAGGAGCCGTGCCCACAGACACTGGCCCATGGGATCTATGGGCCCTGGCGGTGACCTCCTATCCCGAATCGGTGGGCTGTTGTCTTCTATGAGGGACTTTGGGTGGGACAAGACCTATAATCCTGGCCTCAATCTGTTAATTAACCAGTCCACTTGATTCCGGTTTCTGGCTTCAGGGTCCGAGTACCCCCCTTTTGTGCACAGTTTTCCGGGTCGGTTCCCCGGGTCAGTACCGGCGGGCTACAACCCTGTCCCGGTCCACCTCTGTTCCACTGAGCCGTATTCCCGGCTCCTGCTGACAGAGACCACTGTCTGCCTCCTAGCCAGTGGCACCAGGGCTCCTACCCTGGTACCGTTCAATTTAGATTCGCCTTTGCTGGAGCTACACTTGGCTCCAGCCCACACTCCTCTCCAACTTGAACTTCAACTTAATCTCTTTGTTTTCCCGCCCTGGGCTGTCTAGACCCCTGGGTGGGCGTGTCCCAACCACCGGGTCACGCCCACTGGTGTGCCTGTCTTTCCCTAAGGGGGGTGACTACGGTTTAATGGTTGGCTGTGTGTCACCTAGTGGGGGAACGGTGTAGTGCAGGGGCCTAATTGTGACTACCTGGCCCGTCCAGAGCTCAGTGGTAGTGGCCGCAGCTTAATCGCAAAATCTGATGACCGGTTCCCTTTAATGATTTGTTTATTTTTTTGTTCTAAATGTTACGGTTTGGCGTTTTGTTGTACCTTGAACTGGTCCAGTCCCATTTGACTCCCAAATTTGGGGTCGGTCAACTCCATAGCGCCACCTGACCGTCGCTTGAGGCATCAGGTGGCTAGAATTTTTTTGTACCTTCCTGAGCCTAAGTGCTCATGCAGCCATACTGAACATGTGCGTGATGTCATCAATGACAAGGCAGCCGCTGATTGGTCATCATGACGTCAGCAATGATGTGGCAGCCTCTGTATGGCTTCACCTGACGGCATTACCACATGCCATGTAGTCTGGGCCAGGGAGGTGGCTATTAAAGGTCTGTAGCTCCAACCATCGGTGTGCGAGTGTCATACTGCATTCTGACAGCTAGGGTTGCTATCCTGGCTGTTAGAGTGATTGGGTTCCAGCGCTATTTTCCTGCAGTGCTTGTGGTAGGTGTGTGTATGGGTAAGGACAGTGACTACATCAGGGCTTGGCATCGGTGCAAGGTATTCGTATTAGTGCACACCTGTACTTCGGTACGGTGAGGGTCATCCATTGTCCTATCATTCCTCGGGTACCCGGTGACGCTAACCAGGTGATCCATGTGGTCTGACGTGCCCCTTTCAGATGTGACCAGTAGTCTGCAGTGCCAGTGGCAGACTTGTGTATATGTGCCAGCCCTCGATACCCAGTGAGGCTAACTGGGTAGCCTACTCGGTCAGACGTGCCCTCTACGCACGTGACTGATTCATTTGTACCTGTACACAGTCTGACGTGCCCCTGTACGCACGTGACCAGTTCAGCGGTAACGTCTTAGGTTTCCCAGTGACGGTAACTGGGTTACCTCTCGGTCTGACGGCTTCCTACACACGTGACCGATACCTGTTGCGATTCCTTTTGGTTTTGACGTGTCCCTACACACGTGACCATTAGCCATGAAACTGTGAGGTTAACAGGGATACGCTTCACGTTGGCGTGTAGAGATTAGCGAACCGGTCGCGGTTCGGCTCGAGTTCGGTTCGTCGAACGGAGGTCTCGTTCGAGTTCAGTTCGGCGAACGTTCGACGAACCGAACTTGAACCGCATAGGAAACAATGGCAGGCAATCACAAACACATAAAAACACCTAGAAAACACCCTCAAAAGTGTCCAAAAGGTGACAAACAACTCACAACACAAACACATGGGAAAGTGACAAGGACAAATTCTCATGTGAAAACAAAAGAGCAGGACAAGGAAAAAGAGAAGGAGACACCGATATAGGCATGGCACGCCCTTCTAAAATCATGTAAAACACCGCAAGGTGACTCCAAGCGGAGTCTCCCTTTTTTCCAAAAATTGGGCCACACACACACCCACCCCTTCAGTGGCAGCCCTTGTGCCCCAGTTGTACGCTTCACAGCTAGATTTGCATCAAGCACATTAAAAAATACGCCATACTTAACCGTCCCCCAGGATGACACCGGGGTAGGTAGCAAAGTCTTTCCTGATCCCAGCGCTGTGCATCTTGGATCATTTTTAAAAACAATGTAAGCAAGGGTTACTCCAAGAAGAGTCTCCCTTTTTTCCAAAAATTGGGCCACACAGACACCCCATCAGTGGCAGCACTTGTGCCCTAGTTGTACACTTCACAGCTAGATTTGCATCAAGCACATTCAAAAAACACAAGCATTTACTCTCCCCAGGATGCCACAGGGGTAGTAAATTCCTTGTGGATCCATGACTTGTTCATTTTGATGAACGTTAGTCTGTCCACATTGTCACTGGACAGACGCGTGCGCTTATCTGTCAGCACACACCCAGCAGCACTGAAGACACGTTCAGAGACAACGCTGGCAGCTGGACACGACAAAATCTCCAAGGCGTAAGTGGAGAGCTCTGGCCATTTTTCAAGATTTGAAGCCCAAAATGAGCAAGGCTCCATTTGCAAAGTAATGGCATCGATGTTCATTTGGAGATACTCTTGTATCATCTTCTCCAGCCGTTGACTATGTGTCAGACTTGTTGTCTCTGGTGGCCTTGCAAAGGAGGGTCTAAAAAAATTATGAAAAGATTCCATAAAATTGCTGTTACCAGCACCAGATACAGTCCTACTGGTACGGGTAGAGTGTTGAAGATGACGAGACCGTCCCATGTTTGTCAAGTTACAACTGGGAGAATCACTCCCTGTACCTGCACGGTTGTTTGGTGGAAAAGCCGAGCTAAGATTGAGTAACAGCTTCTGCTGATACTCCTGCATACGTGCGTCCCTTTCTATGGCTGGAATTATGTCACAAAATTTGGACTTGTACCGGGGATCTAATAGTGTGGCAATCCAGTAGTCATCATCACTTCTAATTTTGACAATACGAGGGTCATGTTGGAGGTAGTGCAGCAAGAAGGCGCTCATGTGTCTTGCGCAGCCATGCGGACCAAGTCCACGCTGTTTGTGGCATAGAGGTGCTAACCGTTCTTTCTTCCTCTGACATCTCCCCCCAACCTCTTTCAACTGAAATTTGACCAAGGTCTCCCTCATCCGCTGAGTCTTCCATGTCCATGGACAGTTCGTCTTCCATTTCTTCATGTTCTTTTGCACCTTCCTCAACATTTCGCCTGCTACCATGCGCCCTTGTTGATCCCTGTCCCCCATGGTACCATGCCTGCCGCGTTGGTGATGATGAACGTCTGGACCTTGGTGATGTTGTTGTGTCTTGCGCATATGAATCCTCCTGTAGATCCCTTCCTGTTGTCCCACACCCTGACTCCGAATAGTGTTTAGCGTGTGCTCCAGCATGTAAATGACTGGAATTGTCATGCTGATAATGGCATTGTCAGCGCTAAACATATTCGTCGCCATGTTGAAACTGTGCAGAAGGGTGCATAAGTCCTTGATCTGAGACCACTCCATCAGGGTGATCTTCCCCACCTCTGCATCTTGTTGGCCCAGGCTATACGTCATGACTAGTGATGAGCGAGTACTAAAAAGCTCGGGTGCTCGAAGCTCGGGCCGAGCATCCCAAGATACTCGTGTACTCGGGCCGAGCAACGAGCCCAATGTTATCCTATGGGAGACCCGAGTATTTTTGTGAAATGACCCCCCGGCAGCATGGAGAAACCCTAAAAATGTCACAAAAGTCTCAGAAGAGTGCTCAAATGACATGGCAACAGCATGGGGAAGACCCCTTGAAGCATTTATCACTCAAAAGTCACAGCTGTGAACAATTTTGTCCGCGTTTCACGCCATTTTTACGGACTCACCAGAAAACCTTCCAAAATGACCCCAAAATGATTTTTCATGGCAGAAATGTTAAGGGCACATACCCAATAGTGAGATAGAGCTGGTGTATGTTACTTTTTGAGATTAATACATGAAAGATTTTACGTGAAAACATTGTGTGGCACTCCGATGTCCCTGAGAAGAGACGTACATGAAGGCCTCTTGAGTCTAATGTGCCCATTTTGAGGAAGTGAGTCTTTGTAGTATTTTCCTTTGCCAGGGCAGTCCAAAATTGTGAGGTTCACCAATGCCCCTGCATAGAGACGTGCATGAGGGCCTGTAAACCTGAAGTGTCCATTGTCAGGAAGTGGGTGTATTATAGTATAGCCCTTAGGCAGGGCAGCCAAAAATTGGGAGGCTCCACGTTGTCCCTGGGTAGAGACGTGCATGAGGGCCTCAAAACATTGTTCCCATTGCAAAGGAGCGGGTCTCCTGTCGTTGTAATGTCCATTCTGCAAAGAATGGGCGAAAAAATTTACCACTGGGGGTATACCTGAAACAAAGGCCTAAGTATTGCAATTTGTAACGGTCATCATCATGGTGGCGCATGAGGAGAAGAATGAGCAGTCCAGCGATTATCCAAAGTCCAGAAGTGTGTACCCATGGGTGAGTGGAGGTACATGGCAAACTTTAAATTCCGCTCTCATTTGCTGGTGGTGTGGTGAAGTCTGGCCCAATCCAACCCTTGTTCATCTTGATCAGAGTCAGCCTGTCAGCATTTTCAGTTGACAGGCGGGTGCGTTTATCTGTAATGATTCCACCTGCGGCACTAAAAACACGCTCTGACAAAACGCTAGCGGCAGGGCAGGCCAGGACTTCCAAGGCGTAGAGAGCCAATTCATGCCACGTGTCCAGCTTGGATACCCAATAATTGTAAGGCACAGAGGAATGTCGAAGTACAGTTGTTCGATCTGCAAGGTACTCCTTCAGCATCTGGGCAAACTTAGGATTTCTTGTGGCACTACCCCGCACCTCAGGGGCTGTGGTACGTGAGGGGCTGAGAAAACTGTCCCACATCTTAAAGACTGTTCCCCTACCTCTGGCGGATTGGACTTGTGCCTCTCTCGGCTGTACGCCTCGGTTGTCCACTGATTCATGACCTATGCCGCTAGCATTTTGTGAGGGGAATGCTTTGCCTACTTCCGTGACTATGGCCTTCCGGAACTGCTGCATTTTGGTTGACCTCTCCTCCACGGGAATAAGAGACAAAAAGTTCTCCTTGTAGCGTGGGTCTAACAGTGTTACCAACCAGTAATGATTGTCGGCCAAGATGTTCTTAACGCGAGGGTCACGAGACAGGCAGCTTACCATAAAGTCAGCCATGTGCGCCAGACTCTTAACAGCCAGGACTTCAGTAGCCTGACCAACAAGATGACTGAACATGCTGTCCTCCTCCTCCTCCTCCTCCTCCTCCTCCTCATCTACCCTGTCCTCTGGCCAGCCACGCTGAACCGAGGATATGACTGGTGTGCATGTCATATCCTCAATTTGGCCGGAGAGTTGCTCCATGTCTTCATCCTCCTCCTCGTCATAGTCCTCCACTGCACGTTGTGATGAGACGAGGCTGGGCTGTGTGTTATCACCCACACCCACTACTGTTTCTTGCTGCAACTCATCGCGCTCCGCCTGCAATGCATCATGTTTGTTTTTCAGCAGAGACCGTTTTAGAAGGAAGAGTAGCGGTATGGTGACGCTAATAATGGCGTCATCACCACTCACCATCTTGGTGGAGTCCTCAAAGTTTTGGAGGATGGTACATAGGTCTGACATCCATCTCCACTCCTCAGGTGTTATGTGTGGAGTTTGACCCATTTCCCGACGGCTTAGGTGATGCAGGTACTCAACAACTGCCCTCTTCTGCTCACATATCCTGACCAACATGTGCAGAGTTGAATTCCAACGCGTGGGGACATCACACACCAGTCTGTGAGCCGGAAGATGCAAACGGCGCTGAAAGCCGGCAAGGCCGGCTGAAGCAGTAGGTGACTTTCGAAAATGTGCAGACAGGCGGCGAACTTTTACCAGCAGATCAGACAGCTCTGGGTATGACTTTATAAGCCGCTGAACCACGAGGTTGAGCACATGGGCCACGCATGGAACATGTGTCAGCTGGCCTCGCCTCAAAGCCGCCACCAGGTTCCGGCCATTATCACACACGACCTTTCCTGGCTTTAGGTTCAGAGGTGTGAGCCAGTGATCTGCCTGCTGTTTCAGAGCTGTCCACACCTCTTCTGCATTGTGGGGTTTGTCACCGATGCAGATTAGCTTCAGCACAGCCTGTTGCCGCTTCGCCGAGGCAGTGCTGCAGTGCTTCCAGCTTGGGACTGGTGTGGAGGGTACAGTGGATGAGGATGCGCAGGAGGAGGAGGAGGCTGAAGAGCATGACATTCCTGAGCTGTAGAGTGTGGGTGAAACACTGACTGAGGTAGGGCCTGCAAACCTTGGTGTGGGAAGGACGTGTTCCGTCCCTCGCTCAGACTGGGTCCCAGCTTCCACAATATTAACCCAGTGTGCCGTCAACGAGATGTAGCGGCCTTGCCCACAAGCACTTGTCCACGTGTCTGTGGTTAGGTGGACCTTGGGTGAAACAGCGTTGTTCAGGGCACGTGTGATGTTTTGTGACACGTGGTTATGCAACGCGGGGACGGCACACCGGGAGAAATAGTGGCGGCTGGGGACCGAGTAACGTGGGACAGCTGCCGCCATCAGGTCACGGAATGCTTCTGTCTCCACCAGCCTAAAAGGCAACATTTCCAGCGCAAGCAGTCGCGAAATGTTAGCATTTAGAACTGTGGCATGTGGGGTGTTGGCAGTGTATTTGCGCCTGCGTTCAAAGGTTTGCTGAATGGATAACTGAACGCTGCGCTGGGACAAGGACGTGCTTGATGATGGTGTTCTTTCTGCGTAGGCAACTGCAGGTGCAGGAGTGGAGGAGGCTTGTTCGCAGGCAGCATGGACAGGGGATTGGCTCGCATGCACAACCAGCGAAGACGTAGCAGTGACATCAGCAAGCACTGCTCCTCGACTCTGTTGTACTTCCCACAAAGTCGGGTGCTTGGCTGACATGTGCCTGATCATGCTGGTGGTGGTCAGGCTGCTAGTTTTGGTACCCCTGCTGATGCTGGCACGGCAGGTGTTGCAAATGGCCTTTTTAGAATCCTCTGGAGCCAACTTAAAAAACTGCCAGACTCGGGAAGACCTAACATTTGTACAGGCACCTTGTGTTGTCGTGTTATTCCGGGGAACGGTTGCCTGACTTCTGCCTGGGGCCACCACCCTGCTTCTTACTGCCTGTTGTGATGCTACGCCTCCCTCCCCCTGTGCACTGCTGTCCTCGCTCTGCATATCCTCCTGCCAGGTTGGGTCAGTTACTGGATCATCCACCACGTCGTCTTCCTCTTCCGCACCCTGCTCCTCCTCCTGACTTCCTGACAATTGTGTCTCATCATCGTCCACCACTTGAGACACGTTGCCAACTTCGTGAGAACGTGGCTGCTCAAATATTTGGCCATCTGTACAGACGATCTCCTCATGACCCACTTCAATATGAGCTGGCGAGAGGCCAGAATGTGTGAATGGAAACGTGAACAGCTCTTCCGAGTGTCCAAGTGTGGGATCATTAATGTCCGAGGAGGACGTGTACTCAGCCTGGTGGTAGGAAGGAGGATCAGGTTCAGAAATGTGCGGTGCAGTATCACGGCTACTGACACTTGACCGTGTGGAAGACAGAGTGTTTGTGGTGGTGCCAATCTGACTGGAAGCATTATCTGCTATCCAACTAACAACCTGTTGACACTGGTCTTGGTTCAAGAGCGGTGTACTGCTGCGGTGCCCAAGAATTTGGGACAGGACGTGCGAGCGACTAGATGTGGCCCTTTGTTGTGGCGAAATTAGAGCTTGCCCACGACCTCGGCCTCTGCCTGCACCACCATCACGTCCACTTCCTTGTTCCTTGCCAATGCCCTTGCGCATTTTGCAATGCTGTGCTGACGTGTATTCACTACTTGTGCGTTATATCAAAGTTTGTGGAAATTGCACACAAGTGCACCTGTACGCTGCCACCGACAGGCACACACGTGCGGTTTTAAAAACCAAGCACGGACGCACTAAGAACCTAACAGGTTTTTTTGGGGAGCGACAATTACAGACAAGTCAGACACTATCTGGACTGTTTTAGACTGTGTACACCAGCCCCAGATATGATGAAGGCTGGTATACGGTCACCACTAGGAATGGCTATATATACCCTGCCTGCCTGCCTGCCTGTATACTGGTACAATAGTCCTGACAAGGACTCTTCTGGTCACTAGCCTGTATTCACACCTGGCTATACCCTGCCTGTATATAGCAACAATAGTCCTGAGAAGGACTCTGCTACTGTACTCCGACCTGGCTATACCCTGCCTGCCTGTATACAACTAGAATAGTCCTGAGAAGGACTTTTGGTCACACTGTTTGCAGCCCTGCAACTGAAAAAGCTATAAAGGGCCGCAAAGCTTTCCCTGAATCAGCGACACTCTCCCTGCACTGACTGTCTGGATAGCTGTGAGCAGAGCACAGCGCGCCGGCCGGTATAAAGGCTCGGTCACGCTGTGCAGGCCGGCCAATCACTGCAATTCCACAACTAACAGGGCTGTGGCATTGCAGTGGTCTGCCAGCCAATCCCTGCATGAGGGCTGGCTCTCAAAAGAGCGCCAACATGCAGGGATGAAGACCACGAGTACAGCACGAGTATCGCGAGATTACTCGGTCCCCGCCGAGCAGCCCGAGTACAGCGATACTCGTGCGAGTACCGAGTAGTTACAAGCATGCTCGCTCATCACTAGTCATGACGTATTGCACCAGGGCTCGGCGGTGCTGCCACAGTCTCTGTAACATGTGGAGAGTTGAATTCCAGCGTGTCGCCACATCGCATTTCAGGCGATGAACCGGCAGGCCGAAAGACTTCTGGAGCGATGCAAGTCGCTCAGCTGCGGCGGGTGAACGGCGGAAGTGAGCAGACAGTTTTCGTGCCCTGGTCAGAAGGCCATCTAGGCCGGGATAGTGTGTTAAAAATTGCTGGACAACAAGGTTCAACACGTGAGCCATACAAGGCACGTGTGTCACCTTGCCCAGGCGAAGGGCCGCACCCAGGTTTGCAGCATTGTCGCACACGGCCTTACCAGGCTGCAGGTTGAATGGAGACAACCATTTATTAAACTCGGACCGCAGAGCTGCCCACAACTCATCCGCTGTGTGACTCTTATTCCCAAGACATGTCAAGCTAAAGACCGCCTGATGCCGTTGCGCTCTGCTGCCAGCATAGTAATGAGGGGTGCATGATTCCTTCTGCGCAGTGAGAACGCTGGTGGCCTGACCAGGCAGGCTTGGGGCGGAGGTGGAGGACCCAGATGAGGTGGAGGAGGCAGAAACAGTGGCGGAACTTGGACAGACAGAGGATTGACACACAAGTCGTGGGGACGGCAAGACTTGTGCAGCAGACCCTTCACCATCTATCACCATAGTTACCCAGTGCCCAGTCAGCGACATGTAACGTCCCTGTCCATGCTTACTGGTCCAAGTATCGGTGGTGAAATGCACCCGTTCACACACAGAGTTTCTCAAGGAAGCGGTGATGTTGTGTGTGACATGCTGGTGTAGCGCGGGCACACCTTTCTTAGAGAAGTAGTGGCGACTGGGCATCTGGTACTGGGGCACAGCGACAGACATAAGGTCTCTAAAATCCTGTGTCTCCACGAGGCGGAAAGGCAGCATTTCGGTAGCCAAGAGCTTACAGAGGGATAAAGTCAACCTCTTAGCTTTGTCATGGGTTGCAGGAAATGGCCTTTTATTTGTCCACATCTGAGGGACAGAGATCTGGCTGCTGTGTGTAGACGGTGTTGAGTAGGGTGTCCCTTGAAAAATGCAGGTTTGTGAGAAAAGTGCAGGCGTAGACATGATGCCTTCATCCAACGTTGGTGCTATCGATGTCTGAGAGAGCTGTACACACGCACTTGTTTCCCCTTCCAAACCAACTGACGACCTACCAAGCAAACTGCCTGTTGTGGTTACAGTGGTGGAAGTTGTGCGTGGAAAACCAGGTGTGACAGCTGTCTCCACAGTCCTAGAAGATGAAGAGCGCGCGGATGCACTGGAAGGGGCAGGCGGTGGATGGTTCTCTCCGCTAGGCCGCATTGCAGCACGGTGAGCTTCCCACTGGGACATATGATATTTATTCATGTGACGATTCATGGAAGAAGTTGTCAAACTGCTGAGGTTTTGCCCTCTACTAACAGAATCACGACAAATTTTACAGATCACATAATTTGGGCGATCTTTTGCTATGTCAAAAAAGGACCAGGCTAGGCAAGGCTTAGAGGGCATGCGACCTGCTGATCCACCCCGACTAGTGCTCAGAGGCACAGTGGTGGCTGAGGATGCAGTTGTAGACGTGCTACCAGTGCTCCGACTCTGTCCAGGAAGGCGCAAGGTAACTTCGTCGTCGGTTGCATCCTCCTCCACCGCCTCTGTTGACCTCCTCAAGTGCCTGACTGTGGGTTGACAGTACGTGGGATCTAAAACTTCCTCATCAATTGTTGTGTTTGCACTCCCCTCACCCTCAGACCGAGCCTCTTCTTGCCCTGACCGAATATTTAAGTTGTCATCCCAATCTGGTATCTGCGTCTCATCGTCATCAGTATATTCCTCATTGTCTATAACAACAGGTGTTACAGTTTGTGAAAAAGGGTCAACATTATGCTCAGAAACTTGGTCCTCATGGCCTGAATCAGAGTCACAAAGGTTCTGGGCATCACTGCAGACCATTTCCTGGTCTGTACTCACTGTAGCTTGGGAGCAGACTTCTGATTCCCAGGCTATACCGTGACTGAACAGCTCTGCAGACTCAGCCATATCAGTTCCACCATACTGTGCAGGGCGGATGGAGACTTCAGAGCTGGGAGAAAGCAAGTGTGATTGGGCTGAGAACTCAGAGGACTGGTGTTTTTTGGATGCGGTAGTTAAGGTGGCGGAAAGGGCACTTGTTGGACCACTTGAGATCCATTCAAGCATTTTCCTTTTTTGGCCATCATCTACCTTTGTTCCAGTTGTTCGTGTCCGTGAAAAAGGGAGCACATCGGATTGTCCACGGTAAGTAGTAGACCTCTTACTTTTTCTGGTAGATGGTCTATCTTCAGCAGATGTTAATGGAGCTTTGCCACCTTCCCCACGGACAAACCTTTTTTTTCCTTTTCCAACACGCCTCTTCCCCTTTCCACCAGCATCTGTCATTTTGCCACTCATTTTGATTGCGACAAGATTGTGCACTTAAAATGTGGTAGTAAAAATTGAGAGGTGGTGTAGATTGCAGCGGTGGTCTATCTTTATTAACAGCAGAATAAACAACAATAACTATCCCTGACAATGCAACTATGGCCCTTAAACTGGCAGCAGTGTTTGCTAGTATAATGGCTTAGTAACAATGAGTTTGAGTGTGCAATGCAGAGGTGCTGCACATAGGTTTGCACCAGTGGGACACTAATGGAAGTCCAACAGCCACTTTTAGGATGCCACTAAGTTTCCTCAGTGTTTGCTAGTTTAATGGCTTAGTAACAATGAGTTGGAGTGTGCAAAGGGCAGGAGGGTACAGTGGCAGGGTTGTGGGTCTGGGTAGAGGAAAGGAAGCCTCCCTTTCTATCCCTCTTAATGGGGAAATGCAGCGAGGAAATCCCTGACCTTAGCTACACAGACGCTATCATCTTGTGTAGCTGTTAAAATCTGTTTTCACGGACCTGACTGTCACCTATGGCTCTGACCCTGCCGGTATTAGCCCTTACAAGGGCTGAAAGAAACTTCTATCCCTATTCTGTATAGCGCTGTGTATAGAGCGTACACAGCAGTATCGGAGACAGGAGCAACGCCAGCGGTGACTGACACCAAGACGCAGAAGGCAGATAATGGCGTGCTGGAGGAAAATGTCCGGTTTTATAATGCAGGGACATGTGACATGGATATCCTATCACACATGCCGTTGCTTCTCTGGCTAAAAGTCCACTTAGCTGTGTGTGTGTCTGGGATTGGCTGACATGCTGGCCCGCCCCACTACACGCGCACGCTTAGGGAAGGAAGACAAGGAAAAAAAAAAAAATGGCGATCGACATTATCCAAACAGCAGTGATCTGAATGCGCTCTTCCCGCACACTAAATGCTGAAATTTCATAATAGTGTGAGTCACAGAGTGACTTACACTATTACAGCGGAAAGCCAGCTAGTAATTAGCTTGACTTTTTGCTGCTAGAACCATTCTCGAACGTATCTAGAACTATCGAGCTTTAGCAAAAAGCTCGAGTTCTAGTTCGATCTAGAACAGCCCCCAAAATCACTCGAGCCGCGAATTGGAGAACCTCGAACCGCGAACCGCGCTCAACTCTATTGGCGTGTGCCCTTAAACATCCCATTCGTTTTCTTTGTGTTCTTTTGAGTTGCTTTATTTTGTTCTCCTGTCCCATAGTGGCAGTAATACCTGCCCGGCGGACTTCGGGTGACAATTGATATATTATTTTATATCCAATCATCCCCTCCGTAACACTAAATACATTTCTTGTAGCTTCCAATTGAGTCATGTCCAAACTGACGTTCTCTGCTCCTTAATGACAGTCAAACGTCTCCTAACAGACTTGCAGGACATTAACAAGAACCTAGAATTCCTTGTAACTGGAAGTTTTAATATGGAAATTCATTTATTAAATAATAGTAATAAAATGTTGTTTGTAAGTGTAGGGTAACTTGAGGTGAATGTACATTAACATTTTTGACTTAATATTATAGACTGTGATTTTCTAATCTAATATTTCTTAGTAAAAAAAAAAACCAGAAATTCATATATCTTCCTTAGCACTGTCGGAAATTAATATTTTAGATAAAACAATTGCTTGCTTCTCCATCAAATCATGAAGTTGGAGGATTAATGGAAGCCATATGCCGCACATGGGTAAGCCAGTCATATTACATTTTCTATCTCTTCCTAATTCTGTAGCTGTGGGAGGACGCAACATTTATTCTGCCAAGTGAATTTCTTTGTGCGTTAAATGAATTGCAGCACAACATTGCATGCTGCTTTATGACGACGTTTCACCAGATTAATGGTTATTATTCTATAAGAAGTTGTGTGGTCTGTTCTGTGATCTAGAACATGGAGCTTCCTTTCCTAATGTCTTACAAAAGCCACAAGAGTGTATAATCACAGCATATTTCCATTATGCCATATCTCTAAAACTGCCAGGATTTTACATGCATTTTTTTCTTGCATTTTTTCTGCAGTTTTAACAATGCACCATTGTTTTGTCATTTGATGCACAGAACATTGATTTGATTAATGGGAGTTCAAACATCCATATGTTAATTTGATTGGATAGTTGATCTTAAAGTATCATTATTTAGGGTAAATAGATTTTTTTGGTGGGTGATTTAAAAATCTGTATGGCACTACTGTAATAACTTGACAAAGACCCACAAACTTCACCGATTAGTATACTTAACTCCCAAGTGTCTGGCATCCAACAAGAATATGAGATGAAGAGGACTGTTCACAGCATAAGGATATTTTTCGTAGCTTTTATTCACATTAAAAGCATTGTTGATGCGTTTCGAGCTGACAGCTTTTAGTCTATGACTAAAGGGGGCTTTACATGCAATGACATATCTAACGATATGTCATCGGGGTCACGGATTTCGTGACGCACATCCGGCGTCGTTAGCGACGTCATTGCGTGCAACAGCTCTAACGATCAAAAATACTCACCTTATCGTTGATCATTGACACGTCGTTCATTTTCAAAATGTCTTTGGTCGTTGTGGACGTGGGTTGTTCATCGTTCCTGAAGCAACACACATCGCTACATGTGACACCCCGGGAACGACTAACACCGTACCTGCGTCCTCTGGCAACGAGGTGGGCGTGTCGATAATGCAGCTGCTCTCCGCCAATCCGCTTCTATTAGACGCCTGCCGTGTGACGTCACTGTGACGCCACATGAACCGCCCCCTTAGAAAAGAGGCGGTTCGCCAGCTACAGCGACGTCGCTGGGAAGGTAAGTCAGTGTGACGGGGCCTAGCAATATTGTGCGCCACGGGCAGCGATTTGCCCATGACACAAACGACGGGGGCAAGTGCTTTCCCGAGTGACATCGTTAACTATGTCGCTGCATGTAAAGCAGCCTTTAGTCTATGACTACTGATGTGAACAGTCCTCTTCATCTCATATTCTTGTTGGATGCCGGACACTTGGGAGTTAAGTATATTAGTCTGTGTTACATGGGAGTTGGCCCAGAGATCTTTGTCCGAGCACCACATCCTATCCTGCAGAACGCTGAATGAACTTCGGATCTGGTGAGCTGATCAACTATTATTTATAGACCAAAAACGTCACCGACTGTCATGGCAGCGTTGGGCTCTATTCAGATTGCAGATTCTGACACTCTGCCTGATGGTTCTCTGGTGTTTGGGATCAACACAGGCAGACTTGGGCATTGACCTGCTGTGTGCTGATTCATAGGCAGCCTAGCAAGAGTTAATCTCTGCTGGTCTGCTTGCTGCTTTGATCACATGTTGTGGGGAGGCCTATCACATCTGTTCCCCTCTTATTTATGCTGGTTGAATCCTTCAACCCATGCCAGCTATAGTTTGTCTATGCTGGTCTGTGTGGTGTGGTGTCCCAGACTTACTGGTTAAAGTTCTGCTTATTGCTTGGAGCAGTTGTGGAGTTTACCCCTGTTGTTTTGTAGCTTCCTTCTGGCTATTGATTTTCCTCCTGAATATTTTTTAGTTTAAACCTTTGGTGTGTGCATGATGTGTGACAGTGTTTTGGCTTTCTCCTGTTTGTTTTTATCTGTGGATTTCATCTCCTCCTGTCTGTCCCTCCCTGGTGGGAGGGAGAATTAGATCAAGACTGCTCAGAAGCAGGGCCAGAAAGGAACCTCAGGCCTCTTCACTATTAGGAGTATTCCTGAGATTAAGAATAGCATAGGACTCTTTGATTGAGGGACAGCTTGAGAGCCCCGGTTCCCCACTATCCCATAGTCAGCGTGACAACATGTTAGGGTCGAAACAATGCTACTACCAATATTCTGTATCTGACTCAATGAAAGAAATGTATGTGTACTAGATGCTGTCTCCATAAGGATTGGGGTTCATCGTGTTATTACCAAACAGACACTGCTATTGGAATATTCTGGTTACTACATTATTACATTTACACAAAACATATGATTGTGCGGTTTCTAATAGAATTGAAATTATATGCCAAAAAGTCTTCAAACACCCCAACCAAAAAGCATAATACAAGTTTAAGGGGTATTTTCCTTGAGATAGGGGATAACACCCTGATCGCTGTGGGTCTCGAACCACTGGGTATCATAATGATCCAGAGAATTGGGGCTCTTCTGAAATACAGTTGAGTGATTGATTACTTGAACTGCTGCTCCATTAATTCTTAATTGGTCCTTCGGAGATTGCTGAACACTGCACTCGGCTGTACTTTAGCATCCCCATTAGAATGAAATGTTATGGACATGGTTATGAGTATTAAGAATTATATGAAGATATCCAAAAAGCAGGACTTAAAATGGTGCTTGCACTGTGTACTGCACCTATATCTGCATTCAGACATCATAAGACTCATAAGACATTCTGGGATTTTCCTGTAATAAGTGAATCATGCTGACTGATGAGGAAACACACATACAGTACATATATATCTCAGAATAAGCTCTTTTTGTAGTTTACCCAATAGGAGACATGTTACATATTCTTTGCTCTTAGCCAACTGATTTCTTTAAATGTATCTTAACTTCCGCAATTAAACTAGCCATATTTTCTACCTAGACCTGTGTACATCTTTTACTGGTCTGGGTGGATGAATCCAATAGCATGCTACTGACAAATGACTCATATGATTTGGAAGCAGATAGGTTTAAGATGTAGACGCATAACTTGGATTGCATCACCCTAAATTATGCCCCCTTAACAAAATGGAGTGACAATGTGCATGATCGAGCACCTCTATGTTCAGCTGTGGCTCTCCAAAGCTTAGCTTTACAGGTTAGTGGATGCCCCATTGATTGGGCCAAAAACAATTGGGAATTTGTCTCCTATCCAACAGGGGAACGTTTAAACTTGAGAATACACCTATAAGGCTAGGTTCCCATGAACACCGTGCTCTCTGTTGAGCACTATGTTGGGGTTTCGGTTGGAATCACCGAAAAACTCTTGTCAGGAACTACAAAAGAGACATTCAATTAAAAGAAGCCGATGGAGTCACTGTAAAAACTGACTAGTACTCATTCGGCAGTATTCCATTTTTTTCAGATATCTGTGGAGAAGTGTGGTTTGTCAAAACAATACGTACAGGCTTGTTAATCATTAATTTTGCAGAAGATGTGGGGGCATTTCATTTAGGGAAATTCTTTAAAAATTGAATTTCCTTATCAACCTTCTGAAAATATCAGGACATAATGTTCTTTGGGGCTAATAAAAAAGCAGACTATCAAAAAGTGAGAAGCACTATTAAAATTTGAGCATAAGAAAAGACAACAATATAAGTGAAATATAACATCTAATATTATAAATGAGCAAATATCCGATCCAGAATGTCAGACAATCGTTCCTCCTAGAAGATTCTAGCTGGTTTTCAGTTGACGAAATGCATCAGGCTTGACATGTGTTACTTGTACTGGTTTTGTCTTGCAGCAGATTGAACTGAGCATCGCCATGAAAGCCTAAATCAGGACCTTGTCACTAAAGCGTCTGCTATTGTAACATCATCATCGGCCTTTTTATGTTGAGATTAGTCAAGATGACATATTGGTCTAAATACATAAACGCAGTTGACGTTTCCTTTCTCAGAAAACAAACCTGTACTTTCTAATAGCATTTCCTGACATAGGTTGATTATATTTCTCTTGTAAAGAACACGCAGCGAGCGCATCCAGCACACAGCGGAGAAAAGAGCAAATATCACTGCTCCGCTGACCTCGAATACACCCGAATCGCAACCTTGATTCTGCTAATTTAGTTTTTTTGTCTTATTTCTCACTATCTCTGAAAACAGCTAAGAGCAATCCTGACACCTCTCGTGTTTTAGAAAGGTGGTGTAATTGCTCAGGTCCAGGTCGATCTGCTTTCCTACCGTCTGACTTGCCTGGAGCCCAAAAAACAGCGCTCTGTGAAGTTAGTCTTGCCTTCTACCTAAAGAGCAGAAAATTAGTATTTTTAATGATTAGGTCATTCCAGTATTTTTCTATAGATGACATTTTTGGTAAATTGGAGAAATTATTCTCCTTCCTTGGGTATTCTCTAAACCCTACATATCATAAGATTTATAGCGCAAAATGTTATACAAACAGAAGAAAATCTGGTAGATGCCTCAATGATTCGCATAAACTCCAATCACATAAAAGCATACTGTATGTTTAATATTAGAAGATACGAGCAAATCAAATTTATTGGGATTTTAACAACAAGAATTTGGATTCACCAAAAATTATTATTCTTTTGTATCTCTATCCTCTTGACTTACCTTAAGAAAAATTGAAGCCTTTCTTTCTTTTTACAAATGAGAAGGGGTTAAAAAATACAGAAAATCTTACACTCATTTCGACCCTCATCTGATCTGGAACCATAGCTCCACGGTAATTACTCTGTTGGATCGTTTTCTCCCTCAGGCTCTGACCTGCTCTTTCATTTTTATTCTTTAGTGCCTCCAGTGATGGCTATGCCTCAAGTGACATCATGGGGTGACATATATCATGATGCCGCAAGAGACCAACTGAGCGTAGATGACACCAAAGAGTGAAGAGAACTTAAAACTTGATCCAAAGACTTTTTCTTTCTTTCTTTCTTTCTTTTTTTCTTTCTTTTTCTTTCTTTCTTTCTCTCCTTCTCCTTCTCCCTCTCCCTCCCTCTCTCCCTCTCTCCCTCTCTCCCTCTCTCTCTCTTTTCTCTCCCTCTCTCTCTTTTCTCTCCCTTTCTCTCTCTCCCTTTCTCTCTCTCTCTCTCCTTTCTCACTCTCTCTCTTTCTCTCTCTCCTTTCTCTCTCTCTCTCCTTTCTCTCTCTCTCTCCTCTCTCTCTCTCCTTTCTCTCTCTCTCCTTTCTCTCTCTCTCTCTCTCCTTTCTCTCTCTCTCCTCTCTCTCTCTCTCCTTTCTCTCTCTCTCTCCTTTCTCTCTCTCTCTCCTTTCTCTCTCTCTCTCCTTTCTCTCTCTCTCTCCTTTCTCTCTCTCCTTTCTCTCTCTCCTTTCTCTCTCTCCTTTCTCTCTCTCCTTTCTCTCTCTCCTTTCTCTCTCTCCTTTCTCTCTCTTTCTCTCTTTCTCTCTCTCTCCTTTTTCTCTCTCTCTCTCCTTTCTCTCTCTCTCTCTCCTTTCTCTCTCTCTCTCTCTCTCCTTTCTCTCTCTCTCTCCTTTCTCTCTCTCTCTCCTTTCTCTCTCTCTCTCCTTTCTCTCTCTCTCTCTCTCCTTTCTCTCTCTCGCTCTCTCTCTCTCTCTCTCTCTCTTTCTCTCTTTCTCTCCTTTCTCTCTCTCTCTCTCTTTCTCTCCTTTCTCTCTCTCTCTCTCTCTCCTTTCTCTCTCTCCTTTCTCTCTCCTTCTCAAATCAAATCGGCTTTATTGGCAGGACCAAAAAAAACAATTAGCATTGCCAAAGCAAGAAAAGAACTGTGACAGGAGAGTGGGTTAGGGTTGTGGGGATGGGGTGTTGGGGCCACAATTTGGGGTATGATGGTCCATTTGGAGGTCTTTAGTACCCCTCATCTTATGACATGTGATGACATATTGGGCGGTGATCTCCTCCATTGATTCTTCTTCTCCTAGTAGGATACAGAGTTTCCTCTCCTCGTCCATGGATGGAAACTCAGGGGTATGAGAGGTACATATCTGGAAGTGGGAGACCCTCACTGCTGAGTATTTTGTCACAGTGCAGTAGGAAATACTTCTCTTCCTCTCCTTCTCTCTCCTTCTATCTCTCCTCCTCTCTTTCTTTCCCTCTTTCTTTCTCTCTCTCCTTCTCTCTTTCTTTCTTTCTCTCTATAAAAGTGACACTCAGAAGAAGTGAGAGTTTCTGCCGCTCTGTAACTTCTTAATGTCAGCTACGTCCAAAGGAGGCAAGATTGAAGTATCTGCTGATGGGCTGTAGCCCTCACGTGACATAACATTAACCCATGAGCCCTGTTGTACAAGTGCCAACATTGCTGGAACCTCGCCGGAACCAGAGGTGACTGCACACTATTGTTATAAGGAGAAATGTAGCAATTGAGAAGGGGTAGTCTGAGTAATGGACAACCCCTTTAAATAACTGAAGACGACTCTGACTATACATTGAGATTCAAGGATTCAATAAATTTTTACTTCTGAATTAAAGCCTTTTTGCATTTACTAGCTCCGAAATTTAATCCTCTCCCATTATTTGAATACATAAACATAGCTGCACAGTTTGGGACTGAAAATATGAGTCTTAAAATAGAGGATCTTTGATTATGAACTTTGAAACTCCAGCCTAGTCTTGAAATATATATATTTTGGATGGTGAAGTAGCAAATTGCTATTCTTAGTTTTGTGAATGGTATCATTGCTTTTTCCTATCATTAATTTAAAGTATGAGATTTTCTTGAATTACTTTTTTTCTTCAATCCAACAGATTAACGGTTAGTTACTTATCAATTTATCAGCAAATGTATAGGGGTAACTTATTATTAGAGCTAGGCGAAGCTGCAGATTGGGTTTGGGTTTGGCGGGTCCAGTGGGACTTGAAAAAAATCCAGTTGGGGACTGGACTTGAACTCCAGCATCTTCCTAGACACCAAACCCCATACAAGTCTATGGGGATGTGGCGCCCCTGAGGCTTCCGTCGCCACAGAGACATTGCACCCCAGTCAGAGGTGTGATGTCCCATCCTGGGTAAGAAAAGGGGTACATGCCAGTTCACAGGTAAAACTGCACTACATCCATTGCTAGGCACACACTGGGACAAGGGACAGTGGCAGTAACCCTCCCATGCTGCATGCTGGGAGGGGTCGTAAGACCCATCCCTGCTCCCATAGGGTGGTAGCTTAGCAACCAGGGGGTGGGAAGAGCCAGTCGAGTGTTGAGCAGAGAGGAAGGTAAGAGTTTCAGTTTACCTCAGAGAGTGAGAGAGTTCAGAGTGTCCGCAACCGAGAAAGAAAGCAACAGAGAAGGAGAGAAACAGAGAGTAGAAGAAGAGCTCTAGTTAGGCAGGAGCTAAAGAAAGAAGAAAGTGACGCTTCCTGGTGAAGACCCTGGGACTCGGAGGGTCCAGGTGACACCAAGCAGGGAACGAAGGGATTCCAGGGCCCCAGATAGCTTCCTAGCTGGTGGCCAGTGAAGTCAGCTGAGAAAGGACACAATTAGAGGGGTGCACTGGCATCAACCCCCAGATCTACCCGGAATTGGCGGAGGTCCCTGACGGTGGTCACAGCAGTCCAAAGGCTCCTGCAGGCCTTGACAAGAACTGTGAGTAAAGACCTTGAAACTGCACCCCTGGTGTTGCCTCAGTTATTTCTCTGCATAGACACTAATAAGCACCAAGTGTGCCCCGGGGTATTGCTCCACCTGTGGGGAGCAGTACCATCATTGCTGCCATTCCATCACCCCGGAGGCCTCATACAGCAGCGGCGGCTTAATAGCTGCATACCACAGGTGGCGTCACGAACACAAACTTTATTCAAACCCTAAGTCACCAGCGATATTTAACTGACACCCACCAGGGCCACGGAGCCGGGCCCCGCCACCACTGACTACCTCCGGACTAGTTTGGCCCGGCACCGGGTGTCCCATAGCCCTGGGGTGGGCGAGTCAGGGACCCAAACATTGTGATGTAAAATAGTGGTGGATAGAGCTAGGGGGCTGTAAAACAGGAGAATTATACTTTGAGTCTCCAGCGCAGCTGTCGCATTGGTTCCAGGTTCGATGATTAGCTCTCATACATATTCGATGTTTCCCTTGCCCACCGTCAGTCCCGGCATCTGTGATTGGTTGCAGGCAGACCGCGTCACCACCCCATGTGACAGCATCAGTGATTGGTTAGAATCGCACACGCTGTCTGCATCCCTATAATGGTGTAAAAATCAATAAAAATTGTAGTAGGGTCCCCCTATATTGTGATACCCAGCGCAGATAAAGCAGATAGTTACAGGCTGCAGACCCCAACTTTGTGCTTATCCTGGCTGTGTATCAAAATAAAAGGGACATTATGTGGCTTTTTGTTTAATTATTTAAATAAATCATTTTAAAAACTGGTGTGTGGTCCCTCCCAATTTTGATACCCCGCCATGATAAAGTTGACAGCTGAGGGCTAATATTCTCAGGCTGGGAAGGTCCATGGTTATTGGGGCCCGCCAAGACTAAAAAAAAAAAGCAGGTGACAGCCTTCCAGAATTGTCACATTCATTAAATGTGAGAATTTCGGCACTTTACCTGGCTCATCCCAATTTGTCCTGGTGCAGTGGCAATCAAGGTAATATAAGTGATTGATTGACAGCCACTAAGCCCTAGATTAGTAATGGGTATGGGTTTGAGACCCCCAATCTAATCCTGTAAGTGAAAAGAAATAATTACAAACTCTAAAATAATCTTTTACTTGAAAAATAAAAGGCAAAAAAGAAAATACCCTCTTTCTCAAATTTATTAACCCACGAAACACTCTGCAATTGAGACGTAATCCACATGAGGTCCCATGACAATCCCGATTCTGCTACATCCTGAAGTCGCAGCGCACGGGCACATTAGAAAACATGATTGTACCTTTCAGCTTCAGGCAGACAATGACTGAGCCGACGCTGTGAGCGGTGACCTTACAGTACTGTCAGTTTATCTGCGGTCACCGCTGGAGGTTCCCATGGTACCCCACCCGTGACTGCAGGTAAACTCCCCTCAGGGGAACTGATTGAACTATGTGACCTCACCTCAGGTGAACGGAGTTCAATCAGACCTGCATCTCTTGGCAGAAAACAACCGGATTTTTTTAGAGATAAAGATTTGTTGTTTGAATTTATACACCAATTTCCTGCACTAATACTGCATCTCCTGGCAAAAAAAATCACATCAAAACCGCATTGCATTTTGATGACATTTTAGTATCGGATTCTTTTCTCTTATGGTTTGTTATTAATCATACTGTGATAAATTGAAAGCAGAATTAAACAATACAAGTATATTTTATAGGGGTTGCCACTACTTTTACACTGATGGCCTATCCTTAAGGCCGCTTTACACGCTGCGACATCGCTAAAGCGATGTCATTGGGGTCACGGAATTCGTGACGCACATCCGGCCGCTTTAGCAAGGTTGTTGCGTGTGACACCTTCGTGCGATCGAAAATCATCGCAAACACGTGCAAAATCGCTAATCGTTGACATGCTCCCCTATTCCCAATTATCATTGCTGCTGCAGGTACGAGGAACCTCTCCTTACCTGTGGCCGCCTGCAATGAGGAAGGAAGGAGGTGGGCGGGATGTTCGTCCCGCTCATCTCCACCCCTCCGCTTTGATTGGGTGGCCGCTTAGTGACGTTGCTGTGACGCCGAATGAACTGCCCCCTTAGAAAGGAGGCGGTTCGCCGGTAACAGCAATGTCGCTAGGCAGGTAAGTCGTGTGACAGATGTTAGCGATGTTGTACGCCACGGGCAGCGATTTGCCCGTGACACACAAACGATGGGGACGGGTACGCACGCTAGTGATCTCGCTAGCGAGATTGCAGCGGGTAAAGCGGCCTTTAGGATGGGTCATCAATGTCTGATTGGTCAGGGTCTGACACCCAAAACCACCGCAGATCAGCTGCTGTTGCTTGCAATGCTCAATTCTGGGCTGCCCCGTCTTCTGATAGTGTCTGTTGCCGGGTACTGCCCATCTTCCTCCTATTGATTTAAATAGGAGGTGGATGTGCAGTACCCAGCCGTTGCCACTATCAGAAGATGGAGCTGCTACGGAATTATTCATTTATGGCTGCCTGCTGCTGCCACCAGCACCAACAACAGCTGATCGGTGGGGAATGTGGAATGCCGGACCCTAGCGGATCAGACACTGATGACCTATCCCAGGGATAGGCCATCAATGTAAAAGTAGTGGCCAAGCTCTAAGTAAAGTGACCTTTACTTTTTCTAGAAAACTCTAATAAAAAAACTGATCTCTTACAAATGGAACAAAATCGGATGCAAAATGGAAATCCAAAATGTGCATATTATTCAATTTGTAGGAAATCCAGTTTTTTTAATACTCGATTTGTTACAAACAGATAACAACTGGACATGTGAACAGGGTCTAACTCTTTCTTTTGATGCTTGTAGTATCTGATGAAAGTTATGTATCCTTTAGCAATGGGCCCACATGTTATCATAAGGCTTCATAGCCTTGTATATGGAAAAACAGGAGGGGGGCCAGTTAAGCCCTGATACTTTTTGTTAACTGGTATTAAAACAGCAGTGAGTAAAAGAAAATCCTAGTTTCTAGAGGAAAACACAAATAAAGATTATATTACTAGTGTACAATGAGTCATTCCTAAGCTCTGGCTGCAATGAGGTCAATGTTTGTTTCTAAAGAACTTGTAAAAAGAATAATCTTTTTCATGTTCTTATAATTAGACTACAAATTGTATTCCTAAAGGTTGGTTGGGATATAGAAATGTGTTATTTTCAGCAATGTAAAACCCCCAACTGCGGACAAACCCAGAGATTATTTTGTGAAGGATGCCATTTATTAAAAATAAGATTTACTTGGGTGAGTCACATTAATTTAAAAAAAGAAATTCTCCAAGGTTATGGATTATTCACTATTAAAAATAGTCTTATCATAAGAAGTTCATGCGATCAACTTTTACCCAGACTTAGAACAAATTCTGAGGTCAAATTGAGTGTGAGGAGGCAATGAGGTTGTGCAGAAGGGCATGGAAACCGGGAGCCTTCCATTCTTCCCGGCAAACACAACAAGGGTTTCCCATCTTCAGCTGTCACAGGTTTGAGAGCTTTGCGGTGTCTAACCTCATCATCTGTCAGGGCAGAATCAATTGGCCTCCATACACATTAAAGTCTCCCAAATATGTAGCTTTTATCTCACGATCTAGCGTGCAATCATTCAAGGGGTTTCCTGATTTTCTGATGATCAACTGTTGGGAAAACAAGGATCGGAATGTTTGAAGTTAAACAAATAGATCCCTTTGTTCTCCCATAAGAAGCCTTCTCCCTCCCTATCATCACTGAAAACACTTGATTTATGCCAAGGGGAGTACTCGTGTATGGACAAATTAGAAGAGATAGACGACATTCAGCTTATTAGCTATCAAAGATGCATGGGCAACTTTACTCATATGGCAAGGGTCAAAGTTTGGACAGTTTTATTTGGTAGCTACCTTCAATACATGGCACTTGAAAGCAAGCTTTCTCCTTTCAGGACAAGAGTTAATTTGCATACGTTTTTTCCCTAAGGTGCAATGCTTGGTCTGAAAGTCTCCCTGTATAAGATGGCAGTCAACATAAGAAAATACAATACTCTCCTGACATATTAAGAGCACTCTGCTGCAATAGCGGCAAGAACCACCTGCCTGTAGCTTAGCATCTTTTTCCTCTTGGCTAAATATCCTTACTTGTGATAGTCATGTAGTAATAGTTTTGGATGTTGACTTATAGGATAGTGTAACGGGGAGATTCGGGGAAATAGAATGGTACAGGACCCTTATGTTGACCCTACAACTAGGGACCCTGAGCTGCCTTTTATCCCGACGGTAGCCTTAGTGGTGGTCAGGTTCAAGCCTCCAACGTGACCCGGTTTCCTTTCCAGGCAATAACAACTGTGTCCCCACCACCAAGGGGATTGACTCGGATGGAGCCTAACAACCCACCAACACAGAACAATAGACGGAGGTATCAAAAAACCTCACACACACCAGAAACCTACACAACGAACAATCAAGGGAATATGGGTGAGGAATAATAAAGGAAAGGAGGTAGAACACAAACACTCAACTTGCACAAACCACAGCAGACATCACAGCGGCAACCACCACAACGTCCTCTCTGCTAGCTCCTAACCTCCCAGGCTAGCTCCTAACAGAATAGAATAACCAGCACAATACCCAGGAAGCAGAGGGCTTATATCTCGGACGGAAGTGATTTAAGTGCTGACCAAGTCTGCTGCTGTACTAGTAAAGGAATTAACCCTTAATGTACCCGAAGACAAAAAATACATTTTAAGTGCATGGTGTGGCGCCCCTGAGGCTTCCGTCGCCACAGGTCATTGCACCCCATCCAGCGGTGTGATGCCCCATTCTGGGAGAGGAAGGGAGTGAACTCCGGTCCCCTGGTAAATCCACACTACACCCATTGCTAGGAACACACTGGGACCAGGGAAAGTGGCAGAAAACCCTCCCATGCTGCATGCTGGGAGGGGTTGTAAGACCCATCCCTGCTCCTATAGGGTAGAACAGGGCAACTGGGGAGGTGGGAGGAGCCATCTGAGAGCAGACACAGAGAGGAAGGTCAAGTTTAGTCAGTCTACCTCAGGGAGTGAGAGAGTGAGGGGAGCCAGCATGTAGTTGAAGAAGGAGAATGAGAGAAAGTGGGGAAGGAGGAGGAGGCCTGCTGGAGGCAGGCAAGGAGGAGAAGAAGTAACGGAAAGAAAGCTCGAAGTCAGTCAGGAGCTGAAAGGAAAGAAAGAGACGCTTCCTGGTGAAGATCCTGGGACTCAGAGGGTGACACCACGCAGAGAACAGAAAGGGTCCCAGGGCCACGGGTAGTCCTAGAGGTACCACGGGTAGTTGTAGAGCTGCAGTGGCCTGCTCCACAAGAACATCGGTGGAGGGATCAAGCTGCAACAGGGGACGGTCCCTAGAAACCGGAGGAGTGCAAAATCATCTCCAGACAGTAAAAACCGAGGCCCAGGGAATGTTGTAAACTCCCCGGGCCACAGCCCACAGCAGTACCTCTAGAAAAGGGATAATCAGCCGACAGGTGACTCCCCAGCCTGGAGACTGTTGTGGAGGCCAAGCCAGGTTCAACCTACCAAGGCAAGGCTAAGGAAGACAGCTGAAGGCAGAGACACTTAAGAGAAGGGTACCGGCTTTCACTCTCAGAATCACCCAGAAACGGCGGAGGTCCCTGACAGTGGTCCCAGCAGTCCAAGGGTCCAAGGGTCCCTGCAGGACTGTGACAAGAATTGTGAGTAAAGAACTTGAAACTGTACCCTTGAAGTTGCCTCTGTTATTTCATCTGCATAGACACTCACAAGCACCAACTGTGCCCCGGGGCATTGCTCCACCTGTGGGGAGTAGTACCACCACTGCTGCCATATCATCCCCCGGAGGCCTCATACAGCAGCGGTGGCTTATTAGCCGCATACCACAGGTGGCATCACGAACACAAACTTTATTCACCAAGCCACATATTCTACTGACACCCACCAGGGCCACGGAGCTGGGCCCAGCCACCACTGACTACCACCGGACTAGTCCGGCCCGGCACCGGGTGTCCCATAGCCCTGGGGTGGGCGAGTCACATGGTCCAGATGGTAAACGAGAAACCTGACCCGGAGTCTGTCCTTATGCACTTGACAGTTTCTCAACATGGGCTTTTTTAGTGGAATTGAATTCTACTAGAATGTTCCAAAAATCTGCATTTGTATCAGCAAAATGGAGGTCAGAGATGCAGCTGCCATCGAACTGAAGAGTAAAGACCAAAAAAAAAGTCACCTCACCTCTCCAGTCATCCCCACTGTCTGGTGCTCCACATCCCTGTTGAACCATATCTTTAGCCCAGTGTTCACCCTAAATTCAGGCTTGTATCCATGAGAAGGCCCTAAAGCAAACTGCAAATGCTCCAGGGACTGCTTGCAACCCCAGCCTAGAACATTGGACTGAAGATGCAATGAAATAGAAGTCAGGAGGACCCGAACAGCTGGCAGATTAGGTAGGTATTTTTTTTTTTATTTAGTTTTTGCATTTTACTTTTATTATACTTATAGGTTTGGAAAGACCACAGATCATATTAGAGCACATTAAATTTGCACAGAATAACTTCTCTACAAATCGAAAATCCCAGTAAAATCAACGTGGACAGGCGAATTTTGAATTTTGTCAGATTTGCTCATCTCTAGTAACTATTTTTCATAGGTGGTACTAAATAGCCAGTTCTCATCCTCCTGGGAGCTAATTTGCATAGTCCTAGGAACAGGATATCCAACCTCCCAGAAGAAGGAAGTTCGGTAGTAAAGCTTGTCTCTTCTCCAATCCTCCTACAGCTAAAGTTGAGGATTTCTTCTTCATTTTTTTTTTTTTTTTTATCAAAATGCTCCAGAAGTGGCATTGTTAGGTTCCCACTTATAGTCCCAAGTTTTAAAGGGAACCTGTCAGGTCCCTTATGCGCTCTAACCTACAAGCAGAGTGATGTGTGGCCTAGAAACCCCTTCCTACCCATCCCTGTGTTGTAATAGTTTGTAATATGATTTTTTTTTTTTTAAAGTTTTATTACTTACATGTTCCCTATGTAAATTATCAGAGGCTCTAGTCCCCAGTGCGTCGCTTCGCCCTGTGGGCGTTGGCATGCTTTCCGTCACTGTCATCTCCTGGAGATCCCACGCCTGTGCACTTGCCATTCACGCAACCTTGTTATCCTTGTGCTTCCTTGTCTGTTTCACAAGCGCAGTTGTCGCGGGCGGAGGAGGGGACGCCGCGCTCTCCCACTGCTCGGGTCCGGCTGAAGCTGCTGACGCGGCCTGCTGCTGCTCGGTGGCTCGAGAGATGGGCCGGATCCCGGGGACTCTAGCGGCGCTCCTCGCCCGTGAGTGAAAGGGGGTTTTTTGGGTGTGGGGATTGTTTATTGTCCGTGACGCCACCCACGGTTGTGGTGATTATGTGGACACCACCGCTGCTCTAGCTGGGGATCCCGGGAGTGATGGTATGGAGCAGCCAGCTGTTGTTTTGCCCCTCCGTGGGTAGGGGTTGGTGATCCCGGGGCCCAGTGATGGAATTGGGATGGTGGGCAATCGGGTAGGGGGCCTGTGGAGGTGCAGGGGCGCAGGGGCAGCGCTGTGCCGTACGGCACGGAGGTACTCACTCAGCCAGTAAACACGACACAGTTCTCGGTAAACAAATGGCTGGTTGGACGGGTCCCTCGGATGGTTGCTGTTGTTGTTTCTCCCCTGACCCAGTTTAATGGGATAAGTCCTTTCTTTCGCCTCAGTGCACCCTCCTCCTGCGTTCCGGCTTCCAGCTGGCTCCCCGGTTCAGTACCGGTGGGCCACCTCCCAGCCCCGGCTACCTACGGTTCCACCAGCTGTCTCCCCGGCTCCCTGCAGATGGCCACTACCGTCTGCCGGACTCTCTGTACGAGGCCCTAGGCTCCAACCTAGGCCCCTGGCTATGTTTGCCTTTCTGCAGACCTTCTCTCTTCCTCTCCTAGGACTTGACTCGGCTTGTTTTCTGCCTCAGGCCAGCTCACTCCTGGGTGGGCGTCTCCATCTCCTAACTCCGCCCACCTGGTGTGTCAGTCTGAGCCCGAGGCAGAAAGCAGGTCACTTTGGGGATGTCTGCTGTGAACTGCTGGGGGTGTGTGTGTGTGTTGTTACCTGTGTCCCCTGGCTTGTCCAGGGCGACACACAGTGCGTATGCTCGAAGACTCCTGCGGTTACGACTATGCACAGAGCGCTTCTAAGGCCGGCAAGTAAACATCCGGATAAGAAGGCTGTGCGAATGAAAAGTGCGCACATGCGGGATCTTCAGGAGCTGACGGTGACGTCGCTCATGTAAATCCACAGGGGCGTGATACCATGGAAAGCATGCAAACGCCCACGGGGCAAAGCGACACCCGGGGGACTAGACCCTCTGCTTATTTACATAGGGAACACATAAGTAATAAAATATCTTTTTATACATTCATATTGTGATGCCCTGGTCTATCAGATCGTCACAGGGTATTGTGCACTCTGCCCTCCTGTACGATATCCACCTCCTCCTTGGTTACGGGTCCGTGACCTTTGGTGTAGCCAAGAACAGGCTAATCAAAATCCTAGGAACACTCTGCACCACACCCACCAGACACACCAGTGGACGGCCTGAAGGGAATAGGGTCACCTACTTGAGGGGTTGGTTTAGAGGAGGTCAGGAGTGTCAGGAGACAGTTAGTGAAGTGGTGACTCGAGAGAGAGGAGAGGTCAGGAGCTGGGCTCCTTGAGACTACTAGGTGGCAGATGTTGGTCTGGGCCTGGTAGGAGCTGGACCCCGGTCGCAGGGGATCGTGACAAGGGGAATGGACTGTTGAGGAGGACAGCCCGCGGCCTTGTGCCATCACCGGGCAGGGGCCAGGGAACGATTGGGTATGTGGACCATAGGTCAGGAAGGAGCTGCTCCAAAATCGGGGTACTAGCGCAATGAGGGGGATAGGACTTTCCCACTACACGGTCCAGAAAATCCTAAGTGTGAACTCTGAGAAAAAGCTCCCCCAGTTAGCCATACTGGTGAGCGGGACCTGATTTAGTTTCACACTAAAGGGACCAACTAGAAAACGAGGTGCCAAGGCAAAGATCACAGGCTAAAAGGCAACACCAATGGGCACAGGATCCAGGCGTGCTCCTTCCCAGCGGCAGCGGTGTCAACAACTTTGGTTTACCACAGTTGTCGGTGTCAGCGTTATTGGACTGAGTGAGTACGCAAGTGACCCTTACCGTCCCAACAGCACCTCACCGTCGCCCCCATCGAGTCCCGGGGCATACCCCTACCCGTGGAGGGGTTAAACACCTGGCTACCCACACAATCGCCACTGGGTATTCCCAACTGCAGCGGTGGTACTTCACTTTACCGCACACCACGGGTGGCGTCACGAACTTCAAACATAACAACCCGTGTAAATATTCCTCCTTTATTCCGAGTGGCCGTACAACCCTGACCCCCGGGTCCGGAGACCCCTCGAGTCACCGCTGATCCGGATACGAGCAGCCTAGCTGCTGACGCGGGGGCGGCACAATATTACACACTATTACAACACAGGGATGGGTAGGAAGGGGTTTCTAGGCCACACATCACCCTGCTTGTAGGTCAGAATGAATATAGGACCTGACCGGTTCCCTTTAACAAACGTTGCATCTAAAACTTTAAGAGGTTATCTGGGATTACTTTTCTATTTCAGTTTAGGCTTGCAGATGTATAGTACAGTACAAAATAACAAACACATCAATACTCAGTCTTCTGGTGCACCAATGCTGCTCCGCAGTTGCTGTCTTTGTTGACTGACTGTAGTGATGACATCAAAAAATAGTGCACAAGAAAATTACAGGCAAACCCTGAGTGGCTCAATAATTCTGGATGACCCCTCAATTTAGACCTTTTTGTAATTTCTTTCTTGGTAAAATGCTAAACAAATGTATTATTATTTTTTGTACTTGGAGCATCTTTTCCGGAAGGTAGATGATCAATATTTAATTCCTCTTTACCGCTTGATTAAATCAACTTGTCAACTTGAGCTACAATCTCCCCGTGTCTCTAAACCAGAGTTAAAAGTACTTATTAGAGGTCAATGAATTGTATCCTCTAAATTTTTTATAATATGTCAACTCTTTATACAAATGAGGTTGATTTTCTTTTACTGCAATGTTTTAATGTTTGTATTATTTCACAATGATTTGAATAATTCCAGTGCCATCATTCTTCCGGACACTATTTTTATATGTTGCTTGCTTATTTTTTGTGCTTTATTTGGGACGTCTATGATTTTTACCTACCAGATACTAGAGTTGAGAAATTTGGCTTCATATTAGTGTATGTCTTGTGGATACATTCTAATACATTTCTACATATAATATTGACTATTAAGCAAAAATTGGGGGAACAAGGTGAAAAGGAAGAGAAGCAACTCAATGGCTTTATACAATAAAAACTATGGTGGAGAAGACCATAGTGGATCTATCTAGACTCACACAGGATCAATCTCTCTACAGATCGTTCATCTATCCAGTCACCATAGAGCAAAGGGCATTAAAAAAGAAAATAAATAATAAGCGGGTACCAAAAACTTGTCATTTATGTGTAGCATTAAGGGTGCTTAACACGCTGCGACATCGCTAACGATATATCGTCGGGGTCACGTCATTAGTGATGCACATCCTACGCTGTTAGCGTCATCGCAGCGTGTGACACCAAGGAGCGACGATCGACGAAAATGTGAAAAATCGTTGCTCGTTGACACGTCGTTCATTTTCTTAATATCGTTGCTGCTGCAGGTACGATGTTGTACGTCGTTCCTGCGGCAGCACACATCGCTATGTGTGACACCGCAAGAACGACGAACATCTCCTTACCTGCGTCCTGGATGCCAATAACAAAATTAAGACTGAAAATGTAATGGAGATTATGACCAAAGAAAAGTGTGCAGTCGAATGAGGAAAAAATTGTCCCCATGTTTTCAGTCTTAAAAATTTGGACCAAACTAGGTTAGTCAAAAAAAGAGCTTCAAAACAGCCATATGTAGTCATAGAGGCATAAACTAATAAAAAAGCCAGTGACAGTGAAGAAGCCAAGGTCAGCAAGAGCTAAGGGATGATGTATATTATGTTAATTACCGGCAATGACAATAGGATATGTTCTGTTTCTGATTAGTTTGTTCACAAGGTTAGGGATCCCAGTAGTACCCAAAATGAGGTGATATGGGGGGAAGCAGTGGTGGAAAATGTTCATCTTCCTCTTTGATATTACAGAAATCAAAACCATGCTCTACAAATTCACAAAAAAGACCAAACTTGACATTATAGATCTTCAAAATGCCATAGGATTTAGACAAAGACCTTTCAACCCTCCTATATCCTTTTTTTCCTAGCTGCTCTCGTTCTTGGTCTTCCAAACCACATCCCCCAAAACCACAACATAAAAACAATGAATAAATGAAAAGGTTGCCCCCACCATGATTGGCATGTACACCAGACCATTGGTTTCTTAACTAATTTTCAAGGGATAGTTATATGCCGTCAAACTACATTGAGTTCCTTCTACTACTCGCAATCTGATTTTCTTTTGTCTTGTGTTTGGTCGGTATTACAAGACACACTTTAATGATTCTTTCCAGACACATTAGATATAAATTTAGACAAAAATAGAATATAGACAAGATGTTTCCAGGATAAGGTCACTATGAATTTATATAAGACAAGCTATACTGAATGTTCTCCATTGATACTATCCAGGTGCCTAAGGACACCTGTTCTTTCTTACAGAAGCCGGAATAGAATATTTAAAGGAATTTATACAGTAGTATCTGATAGTATTTGTACAAAACAAAACCTGTATTGATGGGTACCAAAACTCATTTATTTATTGTAGTAATTTATAGCAAGTTAACGTGAGAAGCTCGAAAAGGACAAAAACTTTCCACATGGTGTCCATGTTGGAAGGAGTTGGAGGTCCTATTTCAGCTACGATAGTTGATTGATCACCATTATAAGGGCAACCAAGTCCTGCAGTACTGACCCTCCAAACCTAAAATGCCCTTATACATTCCTATTGTGTCTTTAGGGAGGGAGGAGACCAACTCCAGTGCCACTTATTTGAAAATCCTACTTCCAATAGGTGGCGCTAGAGTTTGTCTTCTTCCTCCCTCAAGAGACAATTTTGAATATATCCCAGAGGAGCATTGGAGCTTTAAGTGTCCTCACCACTGACAGCCAGATTGGTATGTCAGTCTCCGCAAGGAGAAAAGTACTCCTCTTAGACTTTTATACATTCTTAAAATTCATCAGTAAAGCTGAGTAACAGGTGATCAAGTTACAAAGGCAGTTATGAAGCTGGTCTTTTGGACCATCAGTATGAGTGTAGCATCTAGCTCAATGGTTGCTCTCAACAGTCAACTCAATATATTACTTGAATAACGCTGGGGCCACACAGCAATTTTATCAGAGGCACAAGTAATGCAGCCAAAGATTGTTCTGTGCAACCACCACATCATAGCATAATGCATGTGAATGGAGTTGCATTGCAATTCCTTGAGTACCACTACCATGACAAACAAGTCCCAAAAAGTTGGAAACCGTTGGAGTTTTTGCAATCACAGAACCTTAGGGGTAGAAGTGCAAACCCATTCACCTCCATTATGTTGTAACACAGCAGCAGCACAAACCTGTTTTTGACCAGCCACACACAAAATGACCAAGCACCCATAAAAACAAAACTTGAAAAACTGTAGCAGGATAAAAGGAGATATATATATATATATATATATATATATATATATATACAATTATTTCAACTATATAGAACGATTGTTTATGGTAATCTCAAGAATAACCTCAAAACATTTGTCACCAGAACTGGCATTATTTGCACACAGATTTTGACCAATTGTCCATTGACGTCAAATGCGTGGGATTAAATTTTATTTTACATATCTATTTGTTGCAAAGGATTAGAAAAATTGTAGAAATACAAGAGATATTATTTAATTGTTCATATATGCTAATTTTGTTTGAATGTCAATCCTTACGTCATAACCATGAATGAGAAAATTGGGCATACTGGAGGAAGGATCCCACCGATTTTAACATTTGTGGTGCCCATTTTTTAGACCTGTTAAAAACTTAAAATCACTTAAAAGCGACACTGGTTAGATATGGAAAATTAGACTTTGTCATTAAAGTGAACCTGTCAGCTCCAGTATGCACCCAGAACCACGAGCAGTTCTGGGTGCAGATTGCTAATCCCTGCCTTAACCGTCCCTGTATATACTAGCATAGATAAAGAGATCTTTAGAAAAAAGTATTTCTAGAGATCCTTTATCTTGTGCTAATGAGCATAGGGACTAGTCACAAGAGCATTATATCGCTTGACTAGTCCGCCCTCTTAGCATGTTAGCACGTCCACAGGGGTGTACTAACATGCTATTCAATGCAGCATCATCAGCGGTGATGCGCGTACCTGTATTCGCTGTGAGTGAGTTTCTGAATGCCCTGCACTTCCGGTCATGCGCAATATGAAGACGGGTGTACGCGGCCCGCCTTCAGAGCGGTCTACTGCGCATGACTGGAAGTGCCGGGACATTCAGATCAGCGGTTACAGTTAACACAGGTACACGCGTCACCGCTGTTGATACAGAATTGAACAGCATGTTAGCACGCCCCTGTGGGCGTACTAACATGCTAAGAGGGTGGACTAGTCCCTGGCCTTATTAGCATAAGATAAAAGATCTTTAGAAATAATTTTTGTAAAGATCCCTTTATCTATACTAGTGTATACAGGGACAGTTAGGCAGGGATTAGTAATATGCTCGTGGGTCTGGGTGCATATTGGACCTGACAGGTTCCCTTTAATGACCAAGTCTCATTTTCCACATCTGACCGGTGTCTCTTTATGAGGTAATAAGTCTGGAACACTTCAACATATCCAAAAGATTCTGAAATTTTTTTCATGACACATTGCACCTACTATTCTGAAGAATAACTCCGGCACACTTACCGTAGGTTATGCAATAAAGAAAAAAAATCTCAGAATTCAATTTATATAAAGAAAATACAAACCAAACATTTCGGCTTATATTCAGCGTTTCTCAATGGTTTTTGTTATCATGGTATATAAGAGATCCAAAAATTTGTAATACTCTGGATAATAAATAAAAAAAAGAAAAATGGGGGAAGAGATGTAGATATTTGCACAGGAATTGGATAGACCAGTGATATATGGATCATCACCGGAATTAAAGCAATGTGGATAAAATGAAAATTTTACTTTTTCCCACAAAAATGTTGTTTTAGCCCCGAATTTTTCATTTTTCCAAGGGTAACGAGAGAATGTGAACCATACAATTTGATGTGCAATTTCTTCAGAGTATGCTGATACCCCATATGTGGTGGAAAACTACCGCAGGGTTCAAAAACGAAGGCAAAAAAGATTTGTATTTGTATTTTGCCTTATCCATGGACCCTGGAACTGGCCTGTAGTTCTGAGCACAGCAGCTGCATTATACTGAGCAATTGGTTGGAGCTGACTGAACCTCACTTGTTCTAAATTCCAAATAGAAGTGTGACGCCCTGGACTATTCAGGTCGTCACAGGGTTCTGCACAATCTGCCCTCCCCGTGCAGTATTCAACCCCCCATGGTTCTAGGAACCTAACCTGCAGTACTGCCTCCACCAGCATTCACAAATCCTAGATACATCTTGCACCACACCTGTCAGGCACACCAGTGGGCTGCTTAAGCAGGAATAGGGCCGCCCACCTAGGGGTCAGACAGGGATGTGTCAGTTCAGTGGAGTAGTAACCCTCGAGCTGTGAGGAGCTCTGAGGAAGCTGGGAGTTGTAGCTCCCAGGGGAGATGCAGACTAGGTCGCAGACAGTGGTCTGCACCTAGAGGAGTCGGACCCCCGGTCGCAGGGGATTGAGGCTAGGTGTTTGGAACCTGTCAGGACTAGGCTGCTGACCTTCCTCCTTATCACCGGTCCGGGACCGAAGGCACGTCGGGGTACACGGACCCTAGGTCGGGGAGAAGTTTCAGGCGACCCGGCAATTAACCTGCAGAGGATAGGGCCTTTATGGACTCTTCCCACAAAGCTCAGAGTTTGTTGGCACTAGCACAACAAGGAGGATAGGGCTTTCCCAGCAAGCGGCCCACTGAAATCCCAAGTGTGAGCTCCTGAGAGGAGGCTTCTTCCCTAAGCCACAGTGGGGAGCGGAGCCCGGAAAGCTCCAAGCTACCGGGCCACAACGGACAATCTAAAATTAGTGCCAGGAGGCAGGTTATGGACCACCAGGCAGTGTTGCAGGGGATGGGACCCGGGCGAGCTCCCCTCGAGAGGCAACGGCATTCAGAGACTTGGTTTACCCTGTTATCAGCGTCTGCTTCATTGCTGAGTGAGTACCCGACAGACCCCTGCACTGCACCCCCGCATCACCATCCCGAGTCCCGGGGCCTATGCCTACCCATGGAGGGTAATGTCATCTTGCTGCCCCACTCCATCACACCGGGGACTCCTAACGGCAACGACGGTACTCCCAATTACCATACACCACAGGTGGCGTCACAAACTATTCCAATCCCCTGTTAATACCTCCTTTTCCATTTGAGTGGCCTCTAGCCCGCGGGTCCGGAGACCCTTGAGCCATGAGTAATCATCACCCCCGGATCCGAGCGGTTTGATTCGCTGCAGGGGCGGCACAGAAGGAGCGCTGTTTGAGTCTTGCAAAATTGACTTGAATAGATAGCGGATGCTATGTTGTGTTTGCAGAGTTTCCGATATGTCTAAATCATGGAAAACCCACCCCCACATACACACAATTGACCCTATTTTGGAAACTGGACCCCTCAAGGAATTTATTTAGAGCTGTGGTGAGCACTTTGAACACACAGATGCTTCAGAGAATTTTATAACGTTGAGCTGTGAAAATGGAAAAATAAATTTTCCCATAAAAATGTTGCTTTAGCCCCAAACCCAGTTTGACCTCTTTGCGCCATGAAAACCATTGTCTCCTTGTGATTTCATCATGAGGTGCCGATAGGGTGAGAGAACCTGCTTCCTCCGACAACCTTCGAATTTCAGCAATCGTGGCATCTACAGTTCTTCCTGCACGATCATGCTGATACCGGTCACTCAGATTGACGACGAGCGATCAGAGATCGGGGACTTCTGAATTGGGTCCCTACATCTTTGGCAATGCCAGTCAGCTGCCAGTACAGAGCCGTCATTGTGTGACATAATTCACCTTTCCTCAAAAGAACACCACTTCTTCCTATCAATCATTGTAGCCCTGTACAGCATATGGGACTTATTGCAAAACTGGACCATCACTGTTTTATAAAGACACACACATACACGTCAATATTGTATAATGGTTATTATTATTACTAATTCTTCACACCGGTTAATGAGTTGTATAAACTAATTTGCATACATTTACTACAATTTTGTATGTCAACAAGAGCCAGAAATCCAGCAATCATGAGTAGAGTTGAGCGCGGTTCGCGGTTCGAGGTTCTCCAGTTCTAGGCTCGAGTGATTTTGGGGCCTGTTCTAGATCGAACTAGAACTCGAGCTTTTTGCAAAAGCTCGATAGTTCTAGAAACGTTCAAGAACGGTTCTAGCAGCAAAAAAACAGCTAATTCCTAGCTGGCTTTCTGCTGTAATATTGTAAGTCACTCTGTGACTCACACTATTATGACATTTCAGTGTATAGTGTGCGTGAACAGCGCCTTCAGATCACTGCTGTTTGTATAATGGCGATCGCCATTTTTTTTTTTTTCCTTGTCTTCCTTCCCTAAGCGCGCGCGTCTTGTGGGGCGGGCCAGCATGTCAGCCAATCCCAGACACACACACAGCTAAGTGGACTTTTAGCCAGAGAAGCAACGGCATGTGTGATAGGATGTCCATGTCACATGTCCCTGCATTATAAAACCGGACATTTTCCTCCAGGACGCCATTATCTCTTCTGCGTCCTTGGTGTCAGACATCACTGGCGCAGCTCCGTCCTGAGTCCTATCGCTGATACAGCTGTATGCGCTCCATACACAGCGCTGGACAGCTTAGGGATAGCACTTTCCATCAGTCCTTTTAAGGGCTCGTACCGGCAGGGTCAGAGCCATAGGTGACAGGTCCTGAAAACAGCGACAGCGTCTGTGTAGCAAAGGTCAGGGATTTCATCGCTGCATTTCCCCATTAGGAGGGAATAGAAAGGCAGGCTTCCATTCCTCTACCCAGAGCCCCACAATCCTGGCACTGTACCCTCCTGTCCTCTGCACACTCCAACTCATTATAACTAAGCCATTATACTAGCAAACACTCAGTGTACCTAGTGGCATCCTAAACGTGGCTATTGGACTTTGCTATAGTCCCACTAGTGCAAAGATATTTGCAGCACCTCTGCCTGCATTGCACACTTCAACTCATTATAACTAAGCCATTATACTAGCAAACACTCAGTGTACCTAGTGGCATCCTAAACGTGGCTATTGGACTTTGCTATAGTCCCACTAGTGCAAAGATATTTGCAGCACCTCTGCCTGCATTGCACACTTCAACTCATTATAACTAAGCCATTATACTAGCAAACACTCAGTGTACCTAGTGGCATCCTAAACGTGGCTATTGGACTTTGCTATAGTCCCACTAGTGCAAAGATATTTGCAGCACCTCTGCCTGCATTGCACACTCCAACTCATTATAACTAAGCCATTATACTAGCAAACACTCAGTGTACCTAGTGGCATCCGAAACGTGGCTATTGGACTTTGCTATAGTCCCACTAGTGCAAAGACATTTGCAGTACCTCTGCCTGCATTGCACACTCCAACTCATTATAACTAAGCCATTATACTAGCAAACACTCAGTGTACCTAGTGGCATCCTTAACGTGGCTATTGGACTTTTGTCTAGTCACACTAGTGCAAAGACATTTGCAGCACCTCTGCCTGCATTGCACACTCCAACTCATTATAACTAAGCCATTATACTAGCAATTGATGCTGCCAGTTTAAGGGCCGTAGTTGCATTGTCAGGGATATTTATTCTTTATTATTCTGCTGTTAATAAAGCTAGACCACCGCTGCAATCTACACCACCTCTCAATTTTTACTACCACATTTTCAGTGCACAATCTTGTCGCAATCAACATGAGTGGCAAAATGACAGATGCTGGTGGAAAGGGGAAGAGGCGTGCTGGAAAAGGAAAAAAAGGGTTTGTCCGTGGGGAAGGTGGCAAACTCCATTATCATCTGCTGAAGATAGACCATCTACCAGCAAAAGTAAGATGTCTACTACTTACCGTGGACAATCCGATGTGCTCCCTTTTTTACGGACACGAACAACAGGAAGAAAGGTAGATGATGGCCAAAAAAGGAAAATGCTTGAATGGATCTCAAGTGGTCCAACAAGTGCCCTCTCAGCCACTTCAAGTACTGCATCCAAAAAACACCAGTCCTCTGAGTTGTCATCCCAATCAAACTTGCTTTCTACCAGCTCTGAAGTCTCCATCAGCCCTGCACAGTATGGTGGAACTGAGATGGCTGAGTCTGCAGAGCTGTTCAGTCACACTATAGCCTGGGAATCAGAGGTCTGCTCCCAAGCTACAGTGAGTACAGAACAGGAAATGGTCTGCAGTGATGCCCAGAACCTTTGTGACTCTGATTCAGGCCGTGAGGACCAAGTTTCTGAGCATAATGTTGACCCTTTGTCACAAACTGTAACACCTGTGGTTATAGACAATGAGGAACATACTGATGAAGATGAGACGCAGATACCCGATTGGGATGACAACTTAAATATTCGGTCAGGGCAAGAACAGGCTCGGTCTGAGGGGGAGGGGAGTGCAAACACAACAATTGATGATGAAGTTCTAGATCCCACCTACTGTCATCCCACAGTCAGGCACTCGAGGAGGTCAACAGAGGTGGTGGAGGAGGATGCAACTGATGACGAAGTTACCTTGCGCCTTCCTGGACACAGTCGGAGTACTGGTAGCACGTCTACAACTGCATCCTCAGCCACCACTCTGCCTCTGAGCATTATTCGGGGTGGATCAACAGGTCGCATGGCCTCTAAGCCTTGCCTAGCCTGGTCCTTTTTTGACATAGAAAAAGATCGCCCAAATTATGTGATCTGTAAAATTTGTCATGGTTCTCTTAGTAGAGGTCAAAACCTCAGCAGTTTGACAACTTCTTCCATGAATCGTCACATGAATAAATATCATATGGCCCGGTGGGAAGCTCACCGTGCTGCAATGCGGCCTAGCGGAGCGAACCATCCACCGCCTGCCCCTTCCAGTGCATCCGCGCACTCTTCATCTTCTAGGACTGTGGGGACAGCTGTCACACCTGTTTTTCCACCCACAACTTCCACCACTGTAACCGCAACAGGCAGTTTGCTTGGTAGGTCGTCAGTTGGTTTGGAAGGGGAAACAAGTGAGTGTGTACAGCTCTCTCAGACATCGATAGCACCAACGTTGGATGAAGGCAACATCATGTCTCCGCCTGCACTTTCCTCACAAACCTGCATTTTTCCAGGGACACCCTACTCAACACCGTCTACACACAGCAGCCAGATCTCTGTCCCTCAGATGTGGTCAAATAAAAGGCCACTTCCTGCGACCCATGACAAAGCTAAGAGGTTGACTCTATCCCTCTGTAAGCTGTTGGCTACCGAAATGCTGCCTTCCCGCCTAGTGGACACACAGGATTTTAGAGACCTTATGTCTGTCGCTGTGCCCCAGTACCAGATGCCTAGTCGCCACTACTTCTCTAAGAAAGGTGTGCCCGCGCTACACCAGCATGTCGCACACAACATCACCGCTTCCTTGAGAAACTCTGTGTGTGAACGGGTGCATTTCACCACCGATACTTGGACCAGTAAGCATGGACAGGGACGTTACATGTCGCTGACTGGGCACTGGGTAACTATGGTGATAGATGGTGAAGGGTCTGCTGCACAAGTCTTGCCATCCCCACGACTTGTGTGTCAATCCTCTGTCTGTCCAAGTTCCGCCACAGCTTCTGCCTCCTCCACCTCATCTGGGTCCTCCACCTCCGCCCCAAGCCTGCCTGGTCAGGCCACCAGCGTTCTCACTGCGCAGAAGGAATCACGCACCCCTCATTACTATGCTGGCAGCAGAGCGCAACGGCATCAGGCGGTCTTTAGCTTGACATGTCTTGGGAATAAGAGTCACACAGCTGAGGAGTTGTGGTCAGCTCTGCGGTCCGAGTTTAATAAATGGTTGTCTCCACTCAACCTGCAGCCTGGTAAGGCCGTGTGCGACAATGCTGCAAACCTGGGTGCGGCCCTTCGCCTGGGCAAGGTGACACACGTACCTTGTATGGCTTACGTGTTGAACCTTGTCGTCCAGCAATTTTTAACACACTATCCCGGCCTAGATGGCCTTTTGAACAGGGCACGAAAACTGTCTGCTCACTTCCGCCGTTCAAGCGCCGCAGCTGAGCGACTTGCATCGCTCCAGAAGTCTTTCGGCCTGCCGGTTCAATGCCTGAAATGCGATGTGGCGACACGCTGGAATTCAACTCTCCACATGTTACAGCGACTGTGGCAGCACCGCCGAGCCCTGGTGCAATACGTCATGACGTATAGCCTGGGCCAACGAGATGCAGAGGTGGGGCAGATCACCCTGATGGAGTGGTCTCAGATCAAGGACCTATGCACCCTTCTGCACAGTTTCGACATGGCGACGAATATGTTTAGCGCTGACAATGCCATTATCAGCATGACGATTCCAGTCATTTACATGCTGGAGCACACGCTAAACACTATTCGGAGTCAGGGGGTGGGACAACAGGAAGGGGATGAACTACAGGAGGATTCATATGCGCAAGACACAACAACATCACCAAGGTCCAGACGTTCATCATCACCAAGGCGCCAGGCATGGGACCATGGGGGACAGGGATCAACAAGGGCGCATGGTAGCAGGCGAGATGTTGAGGAAGGTGCAGGAGAACATGAAGAAATGGAGGACGAACTGTCCATGGGCATGGAAGACTCAGCAGATGAGGGAGACCTTGGTCAAATTTCTGTTGAAAGAGGTTGGGGGGAGATGTCAGAGGAAGAAAGAACGGTTAGCACCTCTATGCCACAAACACAGCGTGGACTTGGTCCACATGGCTGCGCAAGACACGTGAGTGCTTTCTTGCTGCACTACCTCCAACATGACCCTCGTATTGTCAAAATTAGAAGTGATGATGACTACTGGCTTGCCACACTATTAGATCCCCGGTACAAGTCCAAATTTTGTGACATAATTCCAGCCATAGAAAGGGACGCACGTATGCAGGAGTATCAGCAGAAGCTGTTACTCGATCTTAGCTCGGCTTTTCCACCAAACAACCGTGCAGGTGCAGGGAGTGATTCTCCCAGTTGTAACTTGACAAACATGGGACGGTCTCGTCATCTTCATCAGTCTACCCGTACCAGTAGGACCGTATCTGGTGCTGGTAACAGCAATTTTATGGAATCTTTTCATAATTTTTTTAGACCCTCCTTTGCAAGGCCACCAGAGACAACAAGTCTGACACATAGTCAACGGCTGGAGAGGATGATACAGGAGTATCTACAAATGAACATCAATGCCATGACTTTGCAAATGGAGCCTTGCTCATTTTGGGCTTCAAATCTAGAAAAATGGCCAGAGCTGTCCAGTTACGCCTTGGAGATTTTGTCGTGTCCAGCTGCCAGCGTTGTCTCTGAACAAGTCTTCAGTGCTGCTGGGTGTGTGCTGACAGATAAGCGCACGCGTCTGTCCAGTGACAATGTGGACAGACTGACGTTCATCAAAATGAACAAGTCATGGATCCAGAAGGAATTTACTACCCCTGTGTCATCCTGGGGAGAGTAAATGCTTGTGGATTTGGAATGTGCTTGATGCAAATCAAAACATCCTGTTTGCAACTAGGGCACAACTGCTGCCACTGAAGGGGTGGGTGTGTGTGGGGCCCAATTTTTGGAAAAAAGGGAGACTCTGCTTGGAGTAACCCTTGCTTACATTGTTTTTAAAAGAAGCCAAGATGAACAGAGCTGGGATCAGGAAAGACTTTGCTACCTACCCTGGTGTCATCCTGGGGACGGTTAATTATGGCATATTTTTGAATGTGCTTGATGCAAATCTAGCTGTGAAGTGTACAACTGGGGCACAAGTGCTGCCACTGAAGGGCTGGGTGTGTGTGGGGCCCAATTTTTGGAAAAAAAGGGAGACTACACTTGGAGTCACCTTGCGGTGTTTTACATAATTTTAGAAGGGCGTGCCATGCCTATATGTGTGTCTCCTCCTCTTTTTCCTTGTCCAGCTGTTTTGTTTTCGCATGAGTATATGTCCTTGTCACTTTCCCATGTGTTTGTGTTGTGTTGTGAGTTGTTTGTCACCTTTTGGACACCTTTGAGGGTGTTTTCTATGTGTTTTTATGTGTTTGTGATTGCCTGCCATTGTTTCCTATACAGTTCGAGTTCGGTTCGTCGAACGTTCGACGAGCCGAACTCGAACGGGACCTCCTTTCGGCGAACCGACCTCGAGCCGAACCGGGACCGGTTCGCTCATCTCTAATCATGAGATTTGGCTATAAATGACTTTCATCTGTAGAATTGTTAATTCTCAGGACATACTTTTCAATTTCTTCCAGATAAATGATTAAATAAACAAACATTTTAATTTGTCATTTTTTCCCTTGAACATTATGGAAACGCCAAATTTCTCATGAATAGAGTACATCATGCACGTTTGTTTTTCAAGTGTAAAATTGCTGGAAGATGAATTGTGTTTAGCGCCACTCATTAGACCGGTGACTATATATAACCTTTTGATTTATTGTAGAAGACCTGAATTCCGCATTCTAAACACTGAATATGTCGCCACCAGTCGCAAAATAAAGGGAATTTATCTGGCCTAAAACAAGACATAATTAGTGATAAGAAAATCCATTAAAAAATCTCTTTTGCATTATATAAAAGGCAAATTAACAAAATCTTAAAGTAACAAAATAAGATCTGTAATCCGTATTTGTGTTAAATTGAGCTTCTGGGATTACATGGGCAGTTGTGTTAAAAAATACCGAATTTTTTGTTTTATAAGACCCACCAGTTACAAGTATGATGCACCCAAAATTTAGAGGAGGTATTATTTTTAATATTAAAATGAGGGACCGTCTTACAATCCTTGTGCATCTTAGAATATCGCACTAGGGGGAGCGGCGGTGGTGGAGCGGCTCAGTAGGGTTACAGAAGGTAGATCGATGCTGTGGGCTGGGAGGAGGGGGAGTCGCGGCTCAGGAGGGTCAGTGGATGGAGAGTTGATGATGCTATGGACTCGGAGGAGGGGGAGTCGCGGCTCAGGAGGGTCAGTGGATGGAGAGTTGATGATGCTATGGACTCGGAGGAGGGGGAGTCGCGGCTCAGGAGGGTCAGTGGATGGAGAGTTGATGATGCTATGGACTCGGAGGAGGGGGAGTCGCGGCTCAGGAGGGTCAGTGGATGGAGAGTTGATGATGCTATGGACTCGGAGGAGGGGGAGTCGCGGCTCAGGAGGGTCAGTGGATGGAGAGTTGATGATGCTGTGGACTCGGAAGAGGGGGTGTTGCGGCTCAGGAGAGTTAGTGGACGGAGGGTCGGAGATACTATGGGTTTAGGGGTGTCGAAGCAGCAGGAACCATTGATCTGCCGAGGAACTGTTTGCTCCACTGAATCGTCCGCGATTGACGAGATTGACTTCAAGAAAATGGCCACGGTGGTGGCGCATGCGCAGATAGGAGTCCATCGTGTCAACTTTGGACGATTCAATGGAGCCCACTGTCAGAGCAATGGCGCCTGCCGCATCTCCAACCCTCCATCCTATGACCCTCCTGAGCTGCTCCACTGCAGTGACACCCCTTGCTCTGCACCCTCAGTATCGCCGACTCTGCCTCCTGTGACCCCGCTCCACCACCACCGCTCCGATAAGCCATATCTGGATTATAAAATGCACCCCCATTTTACCCATAGTTTTGAGGGGAAAAAAGTGTGTCTTATAAACCGGAAAACACGGTATATTAAAAATCATCCATACCGTCAGTGGCTCCTTAAACCTTTAAAAGGCACCATTTCTAAATTACACCATCACAGGGATGCATAACTTTAATTATTTAGGGGTCACATTGCTTGTATCATCTACTAGGGAGTCAATAAAATATTTTTAATAAGTACAGTCATGGCCAAAAGTGTTGGCCCCCTTTAAAATTGTTCCAGAAAATGAAGTATGTCTCCCAGAAAATTATTGCAATTACTCATCTTTTTTCATACACATGTTTATTTGCTTTGTGTGTATTGAAAGAGCACAATAAACAAAACTGAGGAAAATTGTACATGATTTACAGAAAATCTCTAAAATGGGCTGGACAAAATTGTTGCCACCTTTCCAAAATTGTGGGTAAACAACTTTTGTTCAATATGTGATGCTCATTCAAACTCATCTGTGGCAAATAATGGATGTGGGCAATATGAAAATCAAACGTGAAACTAGATAAAAAGGGAGAAGTTGACTCAATCTTTGCATTGTATGTCTGTGTGACACACTAAGCATGGAGAACAGAAAGAGGCGATGAAAACTGTCTTGAAGACTTTAAAACAAAAAGTGTCGACAGTACGTGTGCAGGGAGGGTTCATAAGTCTGCTGTCACACAGAGTGATACATAGAGTGACTGCAGACTTATCATTTCACACCAGACAACCACTTAAATTTCAAGGTTAATATGATATAAGCTGACAAAGCAGTTTATAATAAAATTTGGGCCCTGTTTACATTGCTTATCCTGAAAAGGATTCAGACTGATCCCCTTTTGGAGCCATAGGCTGCAAGTCTGAACACAAGAATTATAGAATATCATTTTTTGGCGCTTATCTGAAAAATATGGACACTTCCAGAAGAGAAGCACATATGGAATCCATTTGAACTCTTTTTACATTGTTGAAAAAAATCCCCCGGTCCATCTAGTTCAACCTTCCTCCACCAATTATATATTTTGTCATTAAGTCATTTATAACAGACTATGTTGTGTGTACTGAGGAAATCATCCAACCCTTTTTGTAAAAGCTATTGTAGTGTCTGCCATTACTACCTCTTATGGTCGGCATTCCACAGTCTGACTGTCTAATTGTAGAGAACCCTGTCTTATTTAGCTTCCGGAATCGCCTTTCTTCCCCGTGCAGTGATCCCATATTCTAGATGTGACCTTACAAGTGATTTATACTGGGGTAACAATACATTGGGATTACGGGATCTAATCTCTCTTTATATAAACCTTAAAATCCTGTTTGCGTTTGCAGCTGCTGCCTGACATTGAGTGCTGCTGCTCAGCTTACATGTAACTGGAATCCCCAAGTCCTTCTCCTGTTCTGTTGTCCCTAATTTACTTCCATTTAATGTATACACAGCTATAAGGTTACACCGTCCTAGGTGCATTACTCTACGTTTATCATCATTAAATCTCATTTGCCAAGTATCTGCCCATTCTGACATTTTGTTATATTGTACTATCAAGGTCCATTTTTAATATCCTACATAGTTTGGTGTCGTCAGCAAAGACTGATACTTTAGTATCAATCCCATCCACAGGGTCATCAATAAAGACATTTTTGTGCCATTGCAGTCTATCATTGTGCTGCACCTAATATTTGAAACCTACTTTTGGGGTTTTACGCAGCACCCCGGGGATGCACTACATAAATGCAGGTTAAGCCAGGTCTTTAGAATCACATTGATAACCGCACAAACTATACCTACAATCCAGCTCCTATAGTCTGAAATCAAAATGACCTTCGCAGCTTCCATACACTGAACATACACCAACAAAGATGGTGAATCTACAATTTTTTGCATGGGAATACTGGTTTGAAAGATGTTACAAAAGTACAACGTCCATCATCCCCTGCTGATTATTAAGGAAGTAATAGTTTTGCACAATCTGGAGAACCATAGGTTTGAGTTGACGTATTTGCAGCCGTAATGACTGGATATTTCAGCTGCTGGACAGCTCCGTCTCCAAGTCTTCCATTCCCTCATTATTTATGGCTGTTCTGCTGATCCCTTTAGTTTCTCCTCTCCTGACTTCTTCTGTCTGCCCCATTATCATGCTCCCGCCTGTAATCACACTTGTTGGAGCTTCATGTCCATATTGATTGCTCATCTCCATACACAATCTAGCTTGTTATTGACTAAGCCTGACCCTTTTGTACTTAATTACTTATCTGCGTAATTCTGAACAATTTGTTTCTTCAAAGTTCATAGTTGTCAATGTCTTGTTTTGTTCTCCAGCCAAAGAGCAGAAGGACAATTCATCTAGATCTCAATCTACATAAAATGTTTCTGTGAAACTCTTATTTACCAGATGTTAAAATGAGAATATAGTATAACTAGCTGTACTACCCGGCTTCTTAATAACTGCTGTTAACAAAATAGAATGTATTATCAAAAATGTATTCTGCACAGAAAAACCACAAAACAAATAGAAATGTAATTATTAAAAGGCAAAAACTAAGCTAATAGAAGCATTTCACAACATATATTTCAACACCACAGATATTCCACACAGATTTAACTAAATTGGCCAAGTAATGTGCTCCGTCTGTCTCTTTCCAGGTCTGTCTCTTTTCCCGTCTGCCTGTCTCTGTCTGTCTCTTTATTTGTATGTCTCTATCTCTCTGTTTCTTTCCCCAGCTGTCTCTTTCCAGGTCTGTTTCTTTCCAGGTCTGTCTCTTTCCAGGTCTGTCTCTTTCCAGGTCTGTTTCTTTCCAGGTCTGTTTCTTTCCAGGTCTGTTTCTTTCCAGGTCTGTTTCTTTCCAGGTCTGTTTCTTTCCAGGTCTGTCTCTTTCCAGGTCTGTCTCTATCTCTCTGTCTCTATCCCTTTCTGTCTCTGTCTGTCTCTGTTTGTCTATCTCTGTCTTTTTCCCTGTCTGTCTCTGTCTGTCTCTCTCTATCAGTCTCCCCACTGACATCTTATTAGCTCATATATACGCTTCTTATACTATGAATGTCTTTTGTTCCTATAGCAACCAATCACAGCTCCTACTAATATCCTGTAGTTCCAGGCTCCATTTACTTTAATGGAGACATGTTTTTTGGAGAGTAACTGTAAAGCGCGGGGTTAAATTTTCCTGTCAAAACATAGTCTACGACGTTCCCTGGGTCAATGAGTTGTCTGTGCAAAACTTCATCATTGTAACTGCGACGGTGCGGATACACTTTTGTTTCACTTTTTCCCCATTATGTAGATACGGGCAAAATTGATTGGTAAATTGGAACGAGCGGGGTTAAAATTTCACCTCACAACATAGCCTATGACGCTCTCTGGGTCCAGACGTGCGAGTGTGCAAAATTTTGAGGTTGTTGCTGCGACTGTGCAGATGCCAATCCCGGACATACATACACACACACACATTCAGCTTTATATATTAGATAGCTGGGGTGCACAAATGGCAACTATACAAAATCTATATATATATATAATTGCCTTATTCTGTCTGTCTGTCTGTCTGTCTTGCTCCAAAATTGTGTCCTTACGGTGACACAAAGCTGATTGGCCGCTGGGCTCGCCATGGCCCCGCCCCCCCGCACGGATTGGCCGCTCGCCCAAGCTGCGCCCCCACACGGATTGGCCGGCCGCTCGCCCAGGCTCCGCCCCCCCCCACAGATTGGCCTCTCGCCCCGGCACCCTGCAGGCATTGGCAACTCGGCCACGCCCCGCCCCCCTCACGCAATGCCCGCTAGCTCTGGCCCCCCGCATTCCCCGAACCGACACGGTCACGGAGCCACGACTACCAGGTGAGTACTGTACCCCTGGGAGCCCACATCAGCGTACGCCACCAAACCAGCCGACACATACCCTCGCATTGCTGGGGCTGGCCGGCGTATGCTGGTGTGGGCTTCCGTGCGAGCGGGGGACGAGATACGCTGGTAACCATGGTAGCATAGTTACCAGCGCATCAAGGTCCTGCAGCGGCGGAACATACACACACGCACACACATAACAGCACACACACACACATACACACACACACACACACATCAGATCACACTCACTCTCACACACACATCACATCGCATCCACACACTCACAACATCCTGGGATATTGCTTGCTTCTCGGCGGCGATACTGTGGAGTGAGCTTCCAGGACCTGCCGGAGGATCACATGGCCAGAAGCATGTGGTATCTCCGGATGTTGTGAGTATGAGCGTGTATGTGCAATATCGTCAATGTGTGTGTGCGTGAGTGTATGCGATCGGGTGTGTGTGTGTGTATGCGATCGGGTGTGTGTGAGTGTATGCGATCGGGTGTGTGTGAGTGTATGCGATCGGATCTGTGAGTGTCGGCAGAGGAGCACGGCGTGCTGGAGGAGGCTGGGAGGAGAGAGGCTGATCCTGGGGAAGGCTGGGATGGGGAGGCTGAGAGAAGAAAGGCTGATGCTGGGGGAGGCTGAGGCTGGGGTAGGCTGGGAGGAGAGAGGCTGATGCTGGGGACCGAAAAGGCATCAGCTGGGGACAGAAAAGGCTGATGCTGGGAGGAGAGAGGCTGATGCTGGGATGAGAGAGGCTGATGATGGGGACAGAGAGGCTGATGCTGGGAGGAGAGAGGCTGATGCTGGGATGAGAGAGGCTGATGATGGGGACAGAGAGACTGATGCTGGGAGGAGAGAGGCTGATGCTGGGAGGAGAGAGGCTGATGCTGGGAGGAGAGAGGCTGATGCTGGGAGGAGAGAGGCTGATGCTGGGATGAGAGAGGCTGATGCTGGGATGAGAGAGGCTGATGCTGGGATGAGAGAGGCTGATGCTGGGATGAGAGAGGCTGATGCTGGGATGAGAGAGGCTGATGCTGGGGACAGAGAGGCTGATGCTGGGATGAGAGAGGCTGATGCTGCGGGTAGAGAGGCTGATGCTGGGAGGAGAGAGGCTGATGCTGCGGGCAGAGAGGCTGATGCTGCGGGTAGAGAGGCTGATGCTGGTGCAGCATGGGGGATGGAGCACGATGGGGGGTGCGCAGCATGGGGGATGGAGCACGTTTGGGAGTGCGCAGCATGGCGGATGGAGCACGTTTGGGAGTGTGCAGCATGGCGGATGCAGCACGTTTGGGAGTGCGCAGCATGGCGGATGCAGCACGTTTGGGAGTGCGCAGCATGGGGGATGCAGCACGATGGGGAGTGCGGAGTATGGCGGATGGAGCACATTTGGGAGTACGCAGCATGGCGGATGGAGCACGTTTGGGAGTGCGCAGCATGGCGGATGGAGCACGTTTGGGAGTGCGCAGCATGGCGGATGGAGCACGTTTGGGAGTGTGCAGCATGGGAGATGGAGCACGATGGGGGGTGCGCAGCATAGGGGATGGAGCACGATGGGGAGTGCGCTGCATGGGGGATGGCGCACAATGGGGAGTGCGCTGCATGGGGGATGGAGCACAATGGGGAGTGCGCTGCATGGGGGATGGAGCACGATGGGAAGTGCACACCTCCCCCCAACACACACACACACACACGCGCGCGCACTGCACAACACACCACACACACACACACTGGGACCACAAACAACTGCCCTACACAGACACCCACACACACAGACAACGCTGCACACACAAATATACGCACATACCGCACAACACACACATTGCACAAAACATACCTCCCCCCAAAACACACCATACACACACAAACCGCGCAACACACACACAACGCTACAGACACACAGCGCTCCACAAACAACGCAACACACGCAACACACATACAACACCGCTCTCACCCCCCGTCACACCCAGACAACACCCAGAACATGTACAGCGCCCTACACAAACACTTGGTAACTACACACAACAACATCTATATATATATATATATATAACAATATAACAAAAATCATACATGAACTACTTAATACGTAAATTCTAGAATACCCGATGCGTAGAATCGGGCCACCTTCTAGTATAGTATAATGTCGCTGTAGGTTATCATTATTATTTGCCCAGAGAATCCCTTTAAGCTTTGTCTTCTAAAATTACAATACTAGTTATTTAAAGGCTTATCCACTTTTTTTTTTCATATGAGTCTAGGCCCTAGCTGTCACGGGTATGTCACGTGGGACAGACAGTCAAGTGGTTTCTGACAATAGAAGGTCACAGCGTCTGGCTGCACAGAATGCTCCCTGACTTTCCATTGTTCCTGTTGTCAGTATTCATTGGTATAGGTGGCTTTCCTGCTGGATTCATCTCTCTCCCTTTTGGACCCAGCAGGAGCTCACCTTCCACCCAACAGTTGATTGTCAGTATTCCCTTGGTGTTTAAATTTCCTTTCCTTCCTTTGGACTGGTGCTGGTGATATTTTTAGTTCCTTCAAGCTGAGGTTACAAGCAGATGGTTTGCACTCCTCTGTAGTAACATTGCTGAAAACTCTGCTGAATTTCTTTCTACCTGACTCATCTAAGAAGTAGATCATGTTTTCCCCCGTTTGTCCCCCTTGTGTCTTCTATAGTTGTTTAGTGGGGTTGATGGAGAGCTCATCTCATCCATTCCCTACTTAGGGCCCAGCATTTGGGATACCTAGGGTCACGTATCCGGCTCGGTGCACAGGTTCCGCACCATACTAGGGTGGTGAGGAACTCCACAGACCAGCAGGTGGTTTAGTCAGGGGTCACAATCTTCCCTCTCCCTAGACACAGGGTTTCCCTTCCCTTTCGCCATGTGCTTGGTACTTCCCCCGTACCTAGCATGACATTACCTGGCTGTTCTGCTGTGCGGTGATCTCTCCTGGCTCAGAGCAGACAGCAATCCACCTAAATGTGGGGAGCCGGCTATCAATCAGCAATGATGCCCCATTGACAAGATGGAGCAGAAGAGAAGGAACTGCTCTGTTGACATGTCCGCCACCATTCTCCGCCAGCAGAAATCATTGCAGGTAAGAACAGGCTGCTAGTTGGCAATTATTTGTGACAGGTGCTTCTCCTCCCCCCTCCCCCAACCCCCACGAAATAAAAAAAAGTCCCAGATAACCCCTTTTAAGATATTGTATTGCTGCATACGACTAAATGACACTAAACATTTAGAGAAAATTTCCTAACAATTTAATCTCTGGCTGAGCAACTAAGTAAGATTTTACGACATAATGGCAAGTATCATGTTTTATGATTCTGGACACATAATAATGCAGTCATATACTTTTTATGGTTTCAGAACTTTTATGTTTTTTAAGAATTAGAGCGTTCCTTCCAGCACAATAACAGTGGTTAATCTAAATGATATGACATGGATGTGTTAGGCAAAGGCAACTTTAGGTCACCATAAACATAATTAAGCTAAGCCCATAAAATGTTAGGTATAAGCTTTGTTTTTAATACTCATCATCAAAAAAAATAGGTTAGAAACGTTACTGTATCCCCAGCATGTCACAAGGAAGAACATTCTGTGGTCAGGTAAGACCAAAATAAAACTTTTTGGGATAAATGAAGAACACTAGATGTGGTGGAAAACGAACACTGCACATCACCCTGAAATGCCATCCCCACAGTCACACATGGTGGTGGCAGCATCATGCTGTGGGGAGGCTTTTCTTCAGAAGGTACAGGGAAGCTTCTCAGAGTTGATGGGAAAATGGATGGAGCTAAATACAGGGCAATCCTGGGGGAAAACCTGGTAGAGGCTGCAAACATCTTGAGACTCGGGTGCAGGTTCACCTTCCAGCAGGACAGTGACCCTAAAGGTACTGCCAGAGCTACAATGGCTGGTTATATTTATACGTGTGTGTGAATGGCCCAGTCACCGTCCAGACCTAAATCCTATTGAGAATCTATGGTAAGACTTGACAATTACTCTTCATAGATGCCTCCATCCAAAAAAACAAAAACTATAGCCTCTAGATGTATGAAGTTGGCAGAGAGAATTTCCAGATATGTTGCAGCAGTAAATACAGTGAAACGTGGTCCAATAAAGTGTTGATTCACAGAGGAATTTTCAATTTTGTATATTTTAAATTATTTAGAAATCCATGTATGAGTTACTTTACACTTCACAAATACTTGTACTTAGTTTTGGCATGGCATAAAAAATCCAACTAAAATGCATTTAAGATTGTGGGTGTAACGTGAAAAAATGAGGAAAAGTTCACGGATTCTGAATACTTTTTCAAGGCACTGTACATATTATTACCCATTGTTCTTCTATTGTTCTCCAGTGATTGACTACTTCCCTGACAGAAGATATTAATCCCATACAATTTCTGTTCCCATGTGTATCTGTACATGTGGCTCTGCTTCTATGGTACTACCTGCTAACCTTGTTTGCTTGCCGTTTTACACTGGCTGCACCGATCCTCGCTGATTCTTGTGATATCTGCCAAGACCTGCTAAGCTGCTTCTGGTCCATGTTGCTGACCCAGACCTATGGCTTACAAAATCCACCTCAGCATGTTAGCCCTTAACATTATGTTCCTTTCACTTTCAGAGATTTTTGGCATTTTTCTTTTTTGATGTGCTACCCCTTATTTTTGTAAAAAAAAAAAAAAAAACAAAAAAAGAAAACACAACTTGAAGTGCAGCAATTGTGTTTATCTTTAAATTACTGTATCTACCAGAGTATAAGCCAACCTAAGTATAAGTCGAGGGCCCTAATTTTACCACAAAAAAGTCTTACTGACTTGCGTATAAGACAATGGTTGGAAATGCAGCAGCTACTGGTATTAATGTGCCCATATGTCCCCTGTAGTAATGTACCCATATTGTTCTCTGTAGTAATGTCCCCATATTGTATCCTGCAGCAATATGTCCATATTGTCTCCTGTAGTAATGTGCCCATATCTTCCCCTTTAGTAATGTGCCCATATTGTCCGCTGTGGTAATGTGCCTATATTGTCCGCTGTGGTATTGTGCCCATATTGTCCGCTGTGGTATTGTGTACATATTGTCCCCTGTGGTATTGTGCCCTTATTGACCCCTGTAGTAATGTGCCCATATTGACCCCTGTAGTAATGTGCCCATATTGTCCGCTGTGGAATTGTGCCCATATTGTCTCCTGCAGTAATGTGCTCATATTGTCTCCTGTAGTAATGTGCTCATATTGTCTCCTGTAGTAATGTGCCCATATTGTCTCCTGTAGTAATGTGCCCATATTATCCCCTGTGGTATTGTGCCCATATTGTCTCCTGTAGTAGTGTGCCCATCCGTGTGCCCTCTAATAATATACCCATCCTTTAGCAAATGTCCCCATTCCAGTCCCCTTCTTGTCTCCTATTATTCCGTTGTTCACATATACACACACGCACAAAATAAATATTCTTACCTGTCCTCCATTCCTATAGTGTCCTCTTACCTGCTTCTTGTGATCCACAGGCATGTAGACCCCCTCATTGATCGCGGTTTGTGCAGGGGCCACCGCTGCTGTAGATTCTTTATTTGCTTGACTTGAATTATTAGCGGCACTGCAAATCATTCCACTTAAGTAAAGCGCAAATGAAAACAGCGGCGGCCCCTGCACCAGCCATGATCACCGAGGGATCTAAGTGCATGCGGTTTGCTAGAAGCATATAAAAGGACACTGTGGGAACGGAGGATAGGTGAGAATAATTTCATGTGGGATGCTCACTTGAGTATAAGCTGAGGGGGGGCTTTCTTCAGCATTAAAAAAAAAAAAAAATGGGCTGAAAAACTCTGCTTATACTCGAGTATGTACAGTAGTACTAAAGCCAAACTCATGGTGAAATAATTGAACATACCGAGAAGTGATTTATGATCAACTTCTGATTTACAAATCTGCAGCTAATTTTTTAACTCTTTAGTTAATTATATTATATCCAATGTCCTATCATTTTAAGTAGTTATAACAGATCATGTGCAACTTTGTCTTGCATTTATAACCCATGGTGCTTACAGTAGAAAACGAAATGAAAACAATGTTTATGACTTCCTAGGAAAACAGGTCTTTGGAATAATATGAAAGCCATGGCCGATTACCAAGCATGTGTTATTTATAAGAAAAGAACAATGGGAGCAGAAGCAAATGGCTTTCTATTGAGTATATGCAAACTTTTAACTATTTTCCATCACACATAAAACTTTGATAATATACTGCAACTTTTCCAAATCTTCAATTTTTTTTTTTTCGAGGGTCAATTTTCCAAATTTCAACCCATATCCATTTATCAGCTGCAAAGCACGCTGTATAATGTATTACACAAATAACTGGAAAAGCTGTAGTATTTAAACACATTTTTGCTTTTTTCTATATGCGATTCTTACAATCCATTTGATTCTCTGTTTGCGTTTCGGATTGCCCCTCTAGGCTTTCCTATACCCCTATGAACAATGGAAGAAATTCATTAATGTCTATAACAGATAATATAAAAGCTAATTAAAAGATATTTAATCACAAGAGAAGCATTTACCTACTCAATAAAACCAAATTGTCCTTAAATGTGTGTTTAGTCACGGGCATGACACTACCTAAATTGAGTCATCGTGTTAGAATTTTGCTACTAAAACTATAGAGCACAAACCTTGAATATTGGATGCCCATATAGTGGTGGACTTCTAATTTTTAGAATTTATCAAGTCAAGAATATAACCCTCCACTAAACTTAAAGGGAACCTGTCAGGTCAAATATGCACCCATAACCACGAGCAGTTCTGGGTGCATATTGCTAATCCCTGCCTAACTGTTCCTGTATCTAGTAGCATAGATGAAGAGATCTTGATAAAAAGTATTTTTAAAGATCCTTTACGATATGCTAATGAGCGCAGGGACTAGTCGCAAGGGTATTATTTCCACCGACTAGTCTGCACTCTTAGCATGGTAGCACTCCCAAGGTGGCGTGCTAACATGCTATTCAATGCCTAACGTCATCGGCCTGTGCCCATTGTCACCACTTCAGACACAGGGTTTAGGATCAGTGTGCATGATCAGAAGTCCCGGCACTTCCGGTCATGACCACTAGACCTCTGAGAAGCCGGGAAGCGTACACCTGACTTCATAGTGCGCATGACTGGAAGTGAGGTGAGTTCTGATCAAGCACACTGAGCCTAGATCCGGCGTCTGAGGTGGTAACAATGGACACAAGTACGCGTGTAATCGACAATGATGCTGGGTATTGAATAGCATGTTAGCATGCCCCTGTGGCCGTGCTAACATACTAAGAGGGTGGACTACTCTGAGGAACTAACGCCCTTGGGTCTAGTCCCTGCGCTCATTAACGTATTATAAAGGATCATCAGAAATACATTTTGTAAAGATCTCTTTATCTATGCTACTAGATACAGGGACAGTTAGGCAAGGATCAGCAATATGCACCCAGAACTGCTCATGGATCTGGGTGCATATGGGACCTGACAGGTTCTCTTTAAGGGAATATGCACACTAAGTCTTTTTGCTACATTTTTGGAGCTGAAACTGATCAAATACACCAATTTTTTTTTTTTTTTTTTGAAGTTTTGAGAAGCATTTGAAGATTTTCCGATCAGTTTTTGCTTCAAAAATACTTGAAAATGCACAGTGTGCCCATAAACTAAGAGCTTCAAGCAAGAAGAACAATGTGATATCTATCAGGATGAATTTACACTGGCTGATTATCAGGAATGAGCATTCATAGAATATCAGGCTGCCAGTCACCTGACGAATGAGAAAAATGTTAGTTCGTTGGGGGAAATTATTCTCGGCAGCACATTGCTCTATGTAAGCAGGATATGTGCTGCCGAAGAAAATTAAAGTGCAGTTGGCTTGTCTAAGAAGGCTATAAAATGACCGCCAACTCCAACCACCTCTTACTTAGTCTTAATATACCCTTAGAAAAAGCTCCATAATCGTCTTTTCCCATCAGATATTACAGCCTTTGGTTTGCTCTTGAGATACGTGAGAAGTGCAGACCCTCTATAGTGATAGTTTCCACTGGGCCATTTGCCCATTCTGCCCTCCTAATAATCTCCTTTTGCATTAGCAGCATCAAAATCACCCTTACTATAGTTAGTAGCTTCATTTATTACATCAGACTAGCCATTTTATAGACTGGACCAGGAAATAGTTGTGTATAATGTAAAAACAATGTTGTCAATTCGTAAGAAGCAGTGTTCAAGTTAACTAAGATGCAACAACACAGTGAAAACATTCAACTGGGCAGAAAAGTGTTAGGAAAACACAAAGGTCACAAGCATGAGCCATGGGGAGACTTAGGTCATATGCACACATTGAGTATTTGGTGACTTTTATACCTCCAATATTTGCAAACCAAAACCTGGAGTGGAACAATCAGAGGAAAAGTATAATAGAAACACGGGCACCACTTCTGTATTTATCATCCACTCCTGGTTTTGGCTACACAAATACGGAGGTAAAAAAACTCACTAAATACTCAACGTAATTGTTATTATTTATTATGTGATCCTCACACATAGGGTTGTCTAGGCAAACTCTAAAATCGGCTTGAGGAGACACTGTGCATGATGAGGAGAACAGGGCTTTAGACAACCATCCAACGTGCTAATTAAAATGGAACCTGTGGATGGCACTTTCAAGGTGTGCATCTTGGTCTATAAAATACCTGTTATCAAATCGGTTGAGTCTGTATAGGCCAAACTTTTGAAATAAATAATGACATATCAACTTAAGCCTAGGTTTCGCCTTTCTTTTCCAGCTTCTTCAGGTGCACTGCCTTCTGATGTGTGTGCTTCTGTCATGCGGTGTTCAGGTTCAGATTCATTATGTGTCATGGTGGCATCAGGCTCTGTTCACACTGCGGAGCTTGACAGGCAACCTGATGTCTCCTAGTTGTTCAGCCAGAGTTGGGCATTGACTATTTGTTTCATGTGCTCTGTCCCTGAGTCCTGCTGGAGTTAATTCCTGCTGACCTGGAGAACTCTGCTAGGAGCTCAGGTTGCCAATTGCCAATCAAAGTCATGTAATTCCTGTATAAAATCCTAGATAACACTACTCAGTGCTGATTATAGCTTCAGCTCCTGCGATACCGGCCATGTTGGTGAACCAGTTGATGGTGATCTTTGTTGCAATATTGAGTGGTGTGAATGTTCCCCTGTTGTGCGTTACTTCATCCCTTTTTTCGTTGCTCCCCTGTATACATATTGTCTCTCTTGTGTGGTTTGAGTGCTGTGTATACGAGTTTCCATACACCCTTGTCCGTGTCATTTTGTGGGGTTTCGTTGTTGGGGTTTTTGGCCTGCCTCAAGGGTGGGGGAGAGGGGGAGTAAGATCAGAGCTCAGACAGGAGTCAGGGTCACGCTGGGGGTCTCTGACCTGGCTACCATCAAGCCTACCTCCGAGATAATGGACAGTCCATGGTCTTGAGTCTCGGGGCTTGCCTAGGGACCCCTGTCCTGTCTTTACACACTCTGTGATAGCTGCAGTGCTATTCGTTCATGGATTCATAGCCAACAGTACTGTGCTGAAATGTACAACTGAGCTGAGGTCATGGCAAGGAGGAGTATAATTATAGGGGTTGAAGATTTTATGACCCGCCACATTTCCTATTTGATCATAATTGGTTTCTTATGAATGATTTGACTATCGCCTGTTTCACTATATTATATAAGAGAAGAGCTCCAGGCGCATCTATTTGCATTTTTATATTCGGGAACTTGTACTCTTTTTTTATAAAGACTGCCAACTTGGCTATAAATTGAAAGAGAATCTTGCCCATTTTTAATGATTGGTACACAGGATGTTTTGCCTGGACATTGACAGAATGAGTTACTCCGACCGAGATGCTGATTTGGGATTTCTGCATCAGCGTTAAGAAAATCAATGAATAAAGTTCTCTGTCCCTGTTCCCTGACCTGCTCTCTGAATAAAGAATTATCACTCATTCATCACACATTAGGCTTCAGTTTGTCCTTGAAAGAGGTCATTATGGGTCTGTCAGTCATATCCTTTTCAGACTCTACGGCACTTATGGCCTCCAAAAGTCAAGAAAACATGTAACGCTATTATTTCTGATATATACAATCATTACTCCATTTTCCATTGTGTCATTCACCCTAAGAACACCACAAGAATGCTCAGGATATTACAATGTCTCACTCAATTTAGAATCTTTATGTACTTTAAGGGGTACTTTGCACGTTGCGACATCGCTAGCCGATGATAGCGATGCCGAGCGCGATAGTACCCGCCCCCTTCACACATGCGATATCCTGTGATAGCTGCCGTAGCGAACATTATCGCTACGGCAGCTTCACACGCACTTACCTGGTCGGTGACGTCGTTGTGACTGCCGAAGAATCCCTCCTTCAAGGAAGCGGTGCTTTCGGCATCACAGCGACATCACCGCGACGTCACTAATCGGCCAGCCAATAGAAGCGAGGGGCGGAGATGAGCGGGATGTAAAAATCCCGCCCACCTTCTCCCTTCCGCATTGCCGGTGGACGACGGGTGCAGGTAAGGAGATGTTTGTCGCTCCTGCGGCTTCACACACAGCGATGTGTGGAGCTGCAGGAACGACAAACATCGTACCTGCGGACGCACCGACATTATGAAAATGAACGACGTGACACAGATTAGCGATTTTTGACTGTTTCACGCTCGTTCATCTTCTCTCCTAGGCTTTACACTTTGCAACGTCGTTACCGGCGCCAGATGCACGTCACTTTCGATTTGAACCCGACGATATCGCAGTAGCGATGTCGCAACGTGCAAAGTACCCCTTAAGTCAATGGCCGCAATTCATCAAAGTAATCTCACCAGAATTTTGGTGGAAATTGCTATGAAAAGTTGCCGAATTGTGGGGAGCAAAAATTCTGCAATTTTTGGCATTTTAAATCCGTTTCTCTCAACTTTGCCAACATGACGTGGAGATTCTATTTTTTATCGCCGGTTATTGCATTTTATAAAAACTGTTGAGGTGACCAATAAACATAATTTTGGTGTTGGGAATTTTTTCCTCGCCACGCCGTGTACCGATCAGATTAATTGATTTAATATTTTGATAGATAGGGCATTTCTGAATGAGCGATACCAACTATGTATCTATTTTTTATTTTTTAACGGTTTAATTTTCAATGGCGTGAATGGGGGGAAATTTAAACTTTTAGATTTTTTTTTTTTTGATTTTTTTTTTATTTTTTTTTTACATTTTTTTTATTTATTTTACTAGTCTCCCTAGGGGACTTTCACTGCATAGTCTGATCGTTAGAGCAATTCTGCTCTGATCAGCAGAAATTCACAATCGGCTCTCACCGGAAGTGAGTCATGGCAGCTTTAGTGGTCATCAGCTGACCTCATGCTACCATGGTGGGGCCAACAATAGCGGCGGGGAACGGCACGATCCCTGCTGTGGCCTCTTAAATCAGTGTTTGACAGTGCAATCAAAAGGATTAACAGGTGCAGGTGGATCTCTGATCCACCTGTGGTGGTTAGCCACATGTCTGCTGATCAGATCAGCAGACAGGTGCCGTGATTAGTGCGAGCTCGCCACCGAACACTGCTGTAACCAGAGGGAAGCAACCAACGACGTAACAGTATGCACTTGGATGTAAAGGGGTTAAATCAGGTTTAACACAACCTTGCTGATTGTTCTGCTTTAATTTCATTATGATATCAGATGAAAAAAAGAAATATCAATATAGGCCCTGATTCATCACAACTGATGGGTTTTATATCAGTCTTGATAGAGGCGCACTGGCGTCCAACCGTCCTGAGCATCTGAAAAATGTATCTGAACAATGGTGTGTGTCTCCGTAGTGCAGTGTTTTTCAAGTATGTTCGCAGTATTTTTTTCACCATTGAAAGCCATGAGAAAGTGCAAAAATGGAACCATTGTATTTTTGCTGCTTTTGTAGTGAATAAAACTAACTTTATTAATTATGCACTGTAGACAAATGACAAACCAAAAACACTGTGTAACGCTCATGGTGGGCGTAGAGGCAGCAAGCGGGATTAGTGGACCAACTGGACCACAGGGGGATCCGGACTTACCCCTTAGTGGGAGGAGCTTATTTAAGCGACCTCCACGAGGCAGAATGCTAGGTACTACTCCCAGGGCAGTGACCGGGACTGTGGCAGCTGACCCCGAGGACAGGTGATGGACTCAGGATAGATGCAGGTACAGCTGGGATGGCCGAGGCAGACAGCTATGGTGGGCATGGCAGGGATAGATTGGTATGGGAAGGCAGACTTGGGTACATGAGGACACAGGGGTAATGGGACCTCACAACTAGCTAGACAGACAAGACACTGACTAACTGGGAACGTTGCGAAGGCACCCTCCCTAATTGGAGGGTGGCTTAAATACCTGGAAATAGCACAACAGTCCTTTTAATAAGGAGGACCAGTGTGCATGCGCGTCTTAGGTGCACTGCTGGGAACCCTGTGCGGCATATACAGGGCCCAGGAGGGGTGCAACGCAGGTGAGCATTTGGAAGGCTGCGCAGCAGCAAGGGAATACAGACGCCGGCACTACACGCAGCCAAAAACTGCAGCAAAAAATGCAACAAAAAGCAACAAAAAACACCAAAAATGCTGCAAAATCTGCCTTTTTGAAAGCCGCTTTTTTTACTGTGAAGAGAGCAGATTTTGGCTGCAGAAAAAATGCAGTAAAAATGCAAAGTGTGAACATAGCCTTAACGAGGCAATACAACTGCAACCTTGCCAAGGTGGCATCTCATCAATTCAATGCAACATTGTGAGCTGCTGATTGTCAGTGAGGCGATCCTCCGCTCTGCGAGCACAGACTCATTGGTGAGAATTTACAAATGTTAAAATATTCATAAAATAAGTCAGGCTTACTAATCCACCTTAATGGCTGTGCTATATAGCCCTATACTGATGAATGGGCCGTCGTGGAATCCCACAGATAAACAGACTTTCATTACAATTCATGGCAAATGTAACAAAAGTGCGCTCATTAATTAGAATGTGTATCTCCTGAACAATGGTGGCATGATATCTGGAGAGATGCCATCACATTTATCATGCCTGTTGTTGGGTTCCTCAACACTTTATGATCTCTAATTACACAGCCGGTGGCATCTGCACGCAGGTTGATGTGTGAAATTGATCAGGATTCAAAATTCATATTAATTAAAATCCATACAAAATAAAGTGAATGACATTTGCATAGCGGCAAAGAGATAAAGTATTTTTTAATAATTTAACATCTTTACTGCTAATATGTTTTCTGAAAGTTTTACATTTTGATCAATGGCAACAAACATTTTCCAGGGTCAACAGGACCATGATGTATCATCATAAATGGATTGGAAGTCCAAAACCGAGCCAGATACTCTCAAGTGGCCTACTTGGCTCAGTTGGCCTGATACCACGTGATACACAAATTTTCACTATGTCTTTCCCTGGAAACACTGAAATGTCTCGTGTCCTTGGATATGGCACTGAGTCTTGTGTGTGGATCATGATTAAGAGTGTGACTACACTCGAAACGTGTAGATGCTTGCTCACAGATTGTGCTTACTGCATTAAAGCAAACCAACCACTTGGATTTTCCTATATAACCTAAAGCCAGTGCTATACTGGCGCTAGCATGTTCATTCTCTACATACCTTGAGTTGTGAGATCGGATGTATAGTTTTTGAAGCACAAGCAAGTAAAGCTTTTAAAATGAGCAGCTTTTTGATTGGCAGAAGGTGCCAATCAGCTGATAGCTGGGGAGGGTTTGATAGTGATTCCCACCCCCCTGCCGGTCTGTCCTTCCCCTGTTATTTATGCTAATTCCATTATAGAAGGTTGTGGCTATAAGTCATGGTAGCTAGAAGGACCTGTGCTGATGTCATACCCATGTGACCAGAAGGGGTGGGGCCTCAGCCAACAGAAAAATAATGTTGCTTCTTGGTGTCAGCTATGTTGGCTGAGGCCCCACCCTTCTGGTCACATGGGCATGACATCAGCACAGGTCCTTCTAGTCACCATGATTTATCGCCACAACCTTCTATAATGGAATTAGCATAAATAACAGGTGGAGGACAGACAAGCAGGGGGGTCGGGAATCACTATGAATGCCCACCCCAGCTTTCAGCTGATCAGCAGCTGCTGCCAATCAAAAAGCTGTTGATTTTACAAACTTTACTTGCTTGTATTTCAAAACCTATACATCCTATCTGACAAAAAGGTCTGTATAGAATCGGCCTGATTGTGCCAGTATAGCACTGGCTTTAGGTTATATAGGAAAATCTGTAAATCATTTTGTGGATATGCACCACACATAATAAATAAGAACCTGTTTGTTTAAACCGCACCTTTTTGCTTTTTATCGAATGGATAGATGTTACCTATTGAATTGTTCTTTTTTGTGGAAAATCCTCAAGTAAGATAAAATGCAAAAATACATTAAAACACACGACATCCACAAATGATTGTGTTGATAATGTATTGGCACAATCATATACCAGAAAGTATCAAAAACAAAGTTGATTTATTTAAAACAAGACACACCAAAAAAAAAGTGTCAAATTGATAAAAACACATGTACAAATTATAGTCAAACACAATGAAAAATACACAAGTAACCTAATTCAGACAGTAGATTAAAAAATGCTGCAGAAAAAACTCACCAAGTATTCTTCGTGGGAATGTAGCCTTTGTTGGAAATATCAGTAGAGATGAGCAAACACATGGAAATTAGGTTCGGTGGGTGAAACTGAACCGATTCTTCAAGGGATCAGACTTGCCCCGAATCCCAATGGAAGTCACCGATTGGCAGTTTAGATCTTCGCCCACATGCAGCCAGCCATAAGCAGATCACTTCCGGGAGCAGGGTATATTTTTTTTTTTTTGGGTTGCACACTCCCATTTGATCATGCTGTTGTTACCCCCAGTGCGAGCTGTTCAGACACTACAAGCGGCTCACACTGGGCCGAGCAGTGTACAGCGATGCTCGTACAAGTGGTCAGCATATGTAAGGCACCCAAACTCCAAACCTAAATTCTGAATCTTGGGTTTGCTCATCTCTAATCAGGAGTCCTAAACACATTTGATAATATTGCTTATGGTTTTCTATGCAGTGCGATCAAGAATGAAAGTTTAAAGGGAACTGGTCACCATGAAAATGCTGTCCTATCTGTAGGCACAATGTTGTAGAGTAGGAGGAGCAGAGTAGACTGATATATTGAATCTTTTCTAACACAACTATATAAAGTGTTTTACTCATTCAAACTTCTATTCTTTCTGGGCTTTTTGGTCCAGTGTGCGGTCCTATCAGTGAATGACAGCCTTCCTTGTATAAGTGTGTGTGCCGCCCCCACGTCAGCAGCCAGGCTGCTTGGATCCAGATCCGCGGTGGCTCGAGGTACGTCCAGACCCAGGGGTCATGTGGACACTCGAATTCAAGGGGGCTATGTACAGTGGATGGTGTGCAAAGTTCGTGACGCTACCCGTGGTGTGTGGTAAGGGTGAAGTACCACTGCTGCAGCTGGGAGTACCCGGTGGCCATGGTGTGGGCAGCCAGGTGTTTAACCCCAGCTAGGGGGGATGTCCTGGGACTCGGTGATAGTGTCAGGGAGGTGCCGTCAGGCTGGTAAGGGTTAATTGCGTACTCACTCAGTCCAATAACGCTGACGCTGACAACCGTGGTAAACTAAAGTTCTTGATGCCACTGCAGCAGGGAGGGAGCACGCCTGGATCCCGTGCCCATTGGTGTTGCTTGTTAGCCTGTGACCTTGACCTTGGCACGTCTTTCTACAGTTGGTCCCATTCAGCTTGAAACTAAAACGGGTCCCGCTCACCCGTATTGCTAACGGAGTGAGCTTGCTCTCAGGGTTCATGCTTGGGATTTTCTGAACTAGGCAGTGGGAAAGTCCTATCCCCCTCGTTGCGCTAGTACCCCGATTTTGGAGCGGGTGGAGAACGGATCTTGAAGACTCCATCCTCATCGGGTGAATTACCAGTTCATCTGAAGCTACTTCCTGGCCTGGGGTCCACGTACCCCGTCGTGTCCTGGCCCCTGACCGGTGATGTCACAAGGCCACCGGCTGTCCTCCTCGACAGTCTGTGCCCCTTGTCTCCCCTTACCAACCTCCCAAATGGGCAGCCCTATTCCCTTCAGGCTACCCATTGGTGTGTCTGGTGGGTGTGGTGCAGAGTGTTCCTAGGATTTTGACTAGCTTGTTCTTAACAACACCAAAGGTTGGGGACCCGTAACCAAGGAGGAGGTGGATATCGTGCAGAAGGGCAGATTGCACAATACCCTGTGATGACCTGATAGGCCAGGACTTCACATGTGCATAGAGATACAGCTGTCATTCACTCAAAGGACCGCCCACAGGACCAAAAATACTAGGAGCAAAGGTTGTATGACTAAACCACAGGTTATACTGAATCTTGTCTAACAAAACTATATATCCATCTACTCTACTCCCCCTGCTCTATACCATGGTGCCTCCAAATCAGACAGTCTTTTCATAATGATAGCCTTTCTTTTAAGTACTAAGAATTAGTATCCAAATGCTATTTATTTTTTAGCGTACCCTGTTTGTACTTCTATAGCAAAAAGTCACACGTTCCACTAAAATGTTGCAAAATTTGTGCAAAAAATTACAGACAGACATACCTATAATAAGTCGAAATGCGCTGGAATATATATGGGCAAAATTTTTCCAACTTTTTTAAAAAAGGCTTAAATTTAAAAAAAAAAAAAGCAAAGATCACGTCTTGTCAGCTCACTGCAAAATAGATGTTCACATCTCGATTGCATGGTTCCTTGAGAATTTGTATAGAAAAAGCTCCAATCCAGCACTCTGATTCCAGACTCTAAAAATGTGTGTTTATTTCAGGAACATAGATGAAGCAGATCAGCAATCTCGTGTGTTGAAAGCCGGAATGTTTCGACCTTGCCATGATCAAGACCACAAGGTTGACACATGTTGGCTTTTAAGGCTGGAAATTGCTGATTTACTTCATCTATGTTCCTGACATATTATCAAGTTTTTATAGTCTGGAGTCAGAGTGCTGGACTTCATTTCTTCTTAAAAGAAGAAAAACACATCATCTAAACTAAGGCACACAACACAGAAAAGGGCATAAGCATTAAGAGACTTTCTGCCTGAAAGCCACCTGAAAAAGTGGCACAAACATACTCCATAAAGTGGACACACTACACAGGAATGTCAAAGTGTTTGGAGACCATAAAGCTAAAAAGTGACCAGCTCATTCCGAAGCCACCCGCTCTTTAAACTTAAGAGACACCGGTGACGTAGGAACGATGACAAAGCTGCCAGTGAAACCAGCTCGGGAAAATGACAATGTTTTTCTGAAACGACTTGGCCACTGTGTTGGTGCCTAAAGGACATCATGTGAAACCAGCCTTTGGAGTGTCTTGTGGAGAGTTTTGTTGTTTTTTTTTTTTTTTTTTTTTTGTCCCTGGAGGATTTTTTGGATTGCATTTGAAGAGTATTTTTTTCTTGAAACTTTTTTTAAGCCTTTCGATTAGACATTGCCTAGATTAAATTCCATCAGCATCGATTTCAAGGATGGAACTTGAACTTTTTTTTTTTACACCAGATGTTTTTCAAGACCTCTTCAGAACAAGAAAAACACTAAAAACTGAACATAGGACAAGAGTATATTTCCCATCTAAATGAATACAGCTCTGTAGAAGGGAAAGAAAGCGCAATAGGGTCTTACCCGGTATGAGGGTAAAAAGAAATAGAAGGGGTTATTTGACGCCCTGGACTAGCCAGGTGGTCACAGGTAGGCCCTTGCATAACACCCATCCCCCTAAAAAGGTAACAGCAGCCAACCACATTAAAACCTGGTCACCTCCCTCAGAGCTTGATGGTCACACCAGGGGGCGGAGCCAGGTGCTTGGCCACGCCCACCGAGGAGTCCAAAGGGCCTGAGGCAGGAGAAACAGTAGTCAGTCAGTCAGTGGAATTGTCAGTTGTGAGTGGAGTTGAGAGGAGGAGTGTGCGGCAGGCCTGTGGTGACAGGTCTGCAGTGTAAACTGACAGGTGCCAGGGTCGTAGCCCTGGTACCTTGGCTAGGAGGCAGACGGTGGCCTGGCCTGCAGGAGCCAGGAAGACGGCCAGGTGGAACCGTAAGGGACCGGGACAGGGTAGTGGCCCGCCGGTACCGAACCGGGGAACCGACTGGAAACCGGAGCACAAGGGGGGTACTCAGACCCAGAACAAGGCCCAAAAGCCACTGGACCACTTCGAATTCACTGATTGAGGTCTGGACCTTAGGTCCTTTCCCATCCCAAGACCCGAAAGAAGGCAACAGCCCACCGAGGGGGATAGAAAGCCACCGCACAGGCAGAGAGATCACATGGGTCAGCACCTGCGGGGAAACGTACTCCACCGGTACATACACAGCCGGGGAGTGGACTCCCGCTGCTAAGGCACAGGTAGTCTACACAAACATAAGGTGCAGGAAGAAGGACAGGACCACCAACCCGGGTGGGGGACAAGACGCAGCCGGCTGCGGGCACCAACCACCATCAACTTTGTTCATTAGAGACTTGTGTGTGTCAGTAATCGGGAGTACAACAGTGCCATCCGGCTGCACACTGCCCTGCACCGCCCAATTGCCACTCTCCCCAAGCGGGTCCCGGGGCCACCATCCCTGCCCACGGAGGGGTTAACATCTTGCTGCACTATCATCTCCCCGGGGTGCCCCGAAACTGCAGCGGTGGTGTCTACACCTTCACCAAGTCCTGTGGGTGGCGTCACGAACTCAAACACTGCTCCAGCCGTACACCTACCTAACCACCCCCATCGAGATCGCCAGAATCCCCTTGCAGAGCGACGTGACCCCCGGGTCCGGAGGTGCTCGAGCCACCCACCAAACGAGCCCGGACCTGAGTGGCTCGGCTGCAGCCGAGAGCAGGGTGGTACAGTTACACTCACCTGGTGAGGTTGTGCCAGTCACAACCCCTTTCAACAGCTTGTGAGTGTTTTAGTGGTTCAGCAGCGGCCCCGTAGAGGCATATAGTATAAATAAGTTAAAAGTGAAAACAGGTTTAATGCCGCGCTAAAAACCACAGATGCTGTATATTCAAAAAATGTTTCTTTTTATTTTCACAGTTCTACGCGTTTCAGAGACATCTCCGTCTCCTTCAGGAAAAAAGAAATCATTTTTCCCTGAAGAAGGAGACGGAGATGTCTCTGAAACGTGTAGAGCTGTGAAAATAAAAAGAACATTTTTTTGAATATACAGCATCTGTGGTTTTTAGCGCGGCATTAAACCTGTTTTCACTTTTAGTATTTTCAAGCACTTCTGTAAAATTTTGGTAGTTTGACTTACCGTGAGACTGTGCCAATCAATTATGGGAATACTGTGGATGGCCTTTGTGATGTGAATATGGCTGGTACTTGAAGAAGCGCTATGGGGGACTTTATCACGGGTAATTATGGACACTATGTATAAAATGTTCAAGTATCATATCTAGCCAAATACTTTAGAAAACTGTCAGCCAGTTAGTCTGGAAGAAACATTTCCATCAAGGACACATGTTGAAGTCCTTTTCTTCTAACATGTAAAGTAAGGAGAACATCTGATGATTCAACGGAAATCAGCGAGGTTTGGCAAACTTACGGAAACACTACAATGGTAATGCCAACCTGCAGATGCCTTCATTATTGGGGCATAATACCTAATGGGGGATTATGCCTAATCTACATAGTTTGGTGTATTTTGTTGAGTGTTGCAAGAGCCTATTTTTCTGTTCAAGGAATGTTGTTACATATATATATATATATATATATATATATATATATATATATATATATATATATATATATATATACTGTATATCTCACAAAAGTGAGTACACTCCTCACATTTTCGTAAATATTTTATTATCTTTTCATGGGACAACACTGAAGATCTGAAACTTTGATCTAATATAAAGTAGTCAGTGTCCACCTTGTTTAACAGTGTAATTTTGGTGCCTTCTAAATAAATCAACAGGCGGTCAGTAATGGCTAAGCCGTTGACGACAAAAGGAAGTACACCCGTAAATAAAAATGGCCAAAATGTGCCCAGTTCACCATTTTCCCTCTCCGGTGTCATGTGACTCATTAGTGTTACAAGATCTCAGGTGTGAATGGGGAGCAGGTGAGTTATATTTGGTGTCATCTCTCCCACACTCTCTCATACTGGTCACTGGAAGCTCAGCATGGCTCCTCATGGCAAAGAATTCTCTGAGGATCTGACAAAAAATAATTATTGTTCTATATAAAGATGGCCAAGGCTATAAGAAGATTGTCAACACCCTGAGACTGAGCTGCAGCACTGTGGTCAAGACCATACATTGATTTAGCAAGACAGGATCCACTCAGAATAGACCTTACCATGATCGACCAAAGGAGTTGAGTGCACAAGCTCAGTGTCATATCCAGAGGTTGTTTTCTCAAAATAGACGTACGAGTGCTGCCAGCATTGCTACAGAGGTTACAGGAGTGGGTGTCCACCTGTCAGTGCTCAGATCATACGCTGCACACTGCATTAAATTGGTCTGCATGGTTGTTGTCCCAGAATGAAGCCTCTTCTAAAGATGATACTCAAGAACGCCTTCAGTTTGCTGAAGACAAGCAGACTAAAGGGTACTTTACACGCTGCAATATCGGTGCCGATATCACTAGCGAGCGTACCCGCCCCCGTCGGTTGTGCGTCACGGGCACATCACTGTCCGTGGCGCACAACATCGCTAACACCCTTCACGCGGACTTACCTTCCCTGCGACGTCACTCTGGCCGGCGATCCGCCTCCTTTCTAAGGGGGCGGTTCGTGCAGCATCACAGCGACGTCACACGGCAGCCGCCCAATAGCAGAGGAGGGGCGGAGATGAGCGGCCGGAACATGCCACCCACCTCCTTCCTTCCTCATTGCCGGTGGACGCAGGTAAGGAGATGTTCGTCATTCCTGCGGTGTCACACACAGCGATGTGTGCTGCCACAGGAACGACAAACAACATCATACCTGCAGCAGCAACAATATTAGGGAAATGAATGACGTGTCAACGAGCAACGATTTTTCACATTTTTGCTCTCGTTGATTGTCGCTCATCGGTGTCACACGCTGCAATATCGCTAACCGCGCCGGATGTGCGTCACTAACGACGTGACCACGACGATATATCGTTAGCGATGTCGCAGTGTGTAAAGCACCCTTAACCTTCGTCCGGCTGAATAGGTACAATTGTAACTATTCCAAGCAGCCTGTTAATGTTGTTGTAAAATTATGCAGCCTGACAAAGGTTAAGGACATGGATTATTGGAACCATGTCCTGTGGTCTGATGAGACCAAAATAAACTTATTTGGTTCAGATGACCTCAAGCATGTGAGGTGGCCATTAGGTGAGGAGTATAAAGACAAGTGTTCCCTGCCTACAGTCAAGCATGGTGGTAGGAGTGTCATTGTTTTGGGCTGCAGGAGTGCTGCCGGCTGTGGGGAGCTACAGTTCATTGTTGAACCATGAATGCCAAAATGATCCTGACCCTTCATATTAAAACATAATAACCTCAAACACACCTCCAAAACAACCACTGCCTTGCTAAAGAAACTGAGCGTAAATGTGTTGGACTGGCCAAGTGTCTCCAGACCTAAACCCTATGGAACATCTGTATGTCCTCCTGAAATGAAAGGTGGAGGACCGCAATGTCCCTAACATCCACCAGCTCCGTCATGTCATCATGGAGGATGGAAGAGGATCCAGTGGCTCATGTGACGCTCTAGGGAACTCCATGCCCAAGAGAGTTAAGGCAGTGCTTAAAAATAATGGTGGCCACACAAAATATTGACACTTTTGGCACAATTGCCCATTTTCACTTAGGGGTGTACTTCCTTTTATTACCAGTGGTTTAGACGTTAATGGCTGTGTGTTGAGTTATTTAGAGGACGCACCAAAGTTAGTTATACAAACTGCAAACTTACCTTTGTGTCATATTGTTTGTTTATGTATCTGCGTGTGTGTGTGTATATAATATATATAAATATACATAATGTGTGTCTGTGTGTAAAGTAGGAATAGAAAAATTGGTGCCTGCAATCCTCTCAACAAAACACAGCAAATTATACAGATTGGGTGTGTGTGTGTGTGTGTGTGTGTGTATATGTATGTATGTATGTATATATATATATATATTATATATATATATTATATATACATATATATATATATACACCCAATCTGTATATAAAAAATCTAGCGCTAACATATTCCGCAGCCCTTTACATACATCAGGAACACTGTCCCCATTGGGGCTCACAATCTAAATTCCCTATCTGTATGTCTTCGGAGTGTGGGAGGAAACTCGAGCACCCGGAGGAAACCCACACAACACAAACTCCTTGCAGATGGTGTCCTTGGTGGGATTTGAACCCAGGACCCAAGTGCTGCAAGACTGCAGTGCTAACCACTGAGCCACCATGCCGCTCTTAATAATAATAATAATAATAATAATAATAATAATTTTATATTATTTTATATATCACAATGGCTGACACTATATTTTCTGCACTGCTGCATATAAGTATGGCTTGTTATTATATTCTTTTCTATTTATTCACACAGCTCCAATGTTAGTAAATAGCCTTCTGTAAACCCTTGTTTTCCTGTGCTGCAATCCGATCCCATCCGCAGGATCCCTCTGTCCCTCTGCCTCTGCTGACAGGTACCGTCCGTGCAGAGAATGCAATGAAATGGGCAGAAGCAGTAATCACAGGAGAGAACTGTATTCTCCTATTTATTAGCTGCTATCAGAGATGGAACGGAGACACTAACATCTGCAGACAATCACTACAGCAGCCCTGACCTGCTCTGCACCATTCATTCCAGGCAGCTCCTGCATCTGCACCTGGTATCGTCACCGGTACCGTAATTACACATTGCACCGCAGCGCTAACATCAGAGCAGGATCGCCGCCTCCGGTATATCTGCACACTCCGATACTGGCATGCTGACATGCTGAAGAAATGCAGCAGGGGCATCAGCTAACTCTTTATGAGCGCAGTAGCTAATGTAGCAGAGCTG